>NC_053490.1:350231595-350534095 GCF_905171775.1 Rana temporaria
GCATCCTTTTTTTCGGCAGCTGGCCATGTTGAGCCACAACATGCCGAAGACTTGGTAGAGTGGATGACCAAGCCGTCCTCATCCTCCCACCCAGGCTCAGGGTACTTTGTCTGGCAAATCAGCTGCCAACGCAGCCTCTTCGAGGGAGCAGAGGTGCTCAATGGCATTAGTCACTCCTTCCCTAGCCCCACCAATGGCTTCCTGAGGAGTCCCCCGAACTGTTTGACCGCTGTTTGACCACAGTGTTGGGTACATGCTGCAGGAGGATGCGCAGCGTTTTAAATGCTCCGATGATGGTACACAGCTAGAGGAAGGGGAAAGGGAATAGCCGCTCCAGGTGGGAACCCAGACGAACATACACCATTGCAGACAACTCAGGTGCAGGCAATGCACTTAGCAAAGCAGGAACAAAGATTGTCTCTGGACAGCCGCACACTGAACAAATTATTTAAAAAAGAAAGCACTACAAGTCACAGCAATGTAAAATAAAATAAACCCAACCAGGGAAGCGTTTCGCACTAACACATAGCTATGACTAAGCACTAGTGTTAGTGCGAAACACGTCAGCAGTTGGGTTTTATTTTATTTTACGTTGCTGTGAATTGTAGTGCTTGTCCTTTTTTCAATAAAGGCTATAATTTGTTCAGTGTGCGGCTGTCCAGAGACAATCTTTGTTCCTGCACAGCTAGAGGAAGGCAGTAACGTGAGCCCAAAGAGAGGGGGTGCCCAAGAAGGACAGAAACCTGTCAGTCATGTTCCCCCAACTGCAGCATACTGCCAGGTTTTCTACAGTGATGAGGAGGGAGGGGATGATGAGGTCACTGACTCTAAGTGGGTGCCTGATAGGAGAGAGGAGGAGGAGGAGGCACATCTCCAACAAGGCAGGATGCCCTCCAGGGGCCAGCTTAATGGCAGCATGCTACGCATGTGCAGGGCGCTGCTGTCTCTCAGCGTTATTCCAAAAGTTCATCAGATTGCACCTCTGCTATTGCAACATATGTCTCAGCGTATCTCACGTGGCCAAAACATCACCCGCTTGGGCACCACATGCTTGACCAGACATATGTCGACCTGCCATGCAGTTCGTTGGCAAGCGTACCTCAAAGACCCACACCAAAGAACAAAGCAGACCTCTTCTTGCTCCTCATCAGCTGGGATCTCCAACCCCACTATACCCTCAGTCCTCTCTGAAGCGTGCACTGATAGGACTGAAGGTGTAGAATTAGGTGTGTCACAGCCAAGTACCTGCGGGCAATCTACTATCGGTACACCGATGGCAGATTGTACCAGGCAAATTTCCCTGCCCCAGTTGCTGCAGCGCCGAAAGAAGTTTGCTCCCAGGCATCCACATCCAATGCTAGCTTAGCTAAATTGCTAGCACTTCAACTGCTGCCTTTTCAGTTGGTAGATTCTGCCCCCTTCCATGAGTTTGTGGAATGTGCGGTACCTCAGTGGCAAGTTCCCAAACGCCACTTTTTCTCACGAAGGGCAATTCCGGCTCTCTTCCGGCATGTGGAAGGCAATGTCCATGCCTCGCTGGACAGGGCGGTCAGTGGTAAGGTGCATATTACCGCTGACTCATGGTCCAGCAGGCATGGACAGGGACGTTGCCTATCTTTCACGGTGCATTGGCTGACTCTGCTGGCAGCTGGGAAGGACGCAGGACAAGGTACAGTAGTGTTGGAGGTTGTTCCACCACCACTACTCAAAAATGCTACTACTGGTTGTGACACACCTCTCTCCTCCACCCCCTCCTCTTCTTCCTCTGTGGCCTCTTCCTGTGCTGATGTGTCCTCGGAACCAGCGGTGCTCCGTAGGCGTTCAAGGGGCTACACAGGTACGCAGGCAAAGAGATGCCATGCGGTGCTTGAGCTGGTGTGCTTGGGGGACAGGAGCCACACTGGGCCAGAGGTTCTGTCAGCTCTGCAAGGGCAGGCTCAGAGGTGGTTGACGCCACGCCAGCTTAAGCCAGGAATGGTGGTTTGCGACAATGGCACCAACCTCCTCTCCGCCCCTACGACAGGGACAACTGACCCATGTGCCCTGTTTTTGCTCATGCACTTAACTGGTGGTGCTACGGTTCTTGGGCAGGTACCCGGGCTTACAGGATGTCCTGAAGCAGGCCAGGAAAATCTGTGTGCATTTCCGACGGTCATATAATACCAGTGATTGGCTGGCAGACCTCCAAAAGGAATACAACCTGCCCAAGAACCGCCTAATCTGTGCCCACCAGGGGGAACTCTACGTTGGCCATGCTGCAGCGGCTGCACATGCAGCAAAGGGCCATCAATGAGTATCTATGCCAATATGGCAGCAGGACAGGGTCAGGGGAGCTTGTTTTTTTCCCCACGCCAGTGGGCCATGATCAGGGATGCATGCACTGTCCTGTCACCATTTGAGGAGGCCACAAGGATGGTGAGCAGTGACAGTGCATGCATCAGTGACACTGTCCCTCTTATTCACCTGTTGGAGCACACGCTGCGTGGAATAATGGACAGGGCCCTTGAGGCAGAACAGAGGAAGGAAGAGAAGGACTTCCTTACCTCTCAAGGCGCCCTTTATCCAGACAGTGTTCCTGCTTGCCCGCCTATCACACAGGAAGAGGACGAGGAGCAGGAGGATTGTGTCAGCATGGAGGTGGAGCCTAGTGTGACGAACGCGAATGTCAGATCCCCGCCCTCCGCGCCAACTTGCGACGAAGGACCGGCCGACCTCACACCACGCTGTCACTTACGTAACAATGCCACTCTCAGCTGCGCCCAGCACAAAGATTTTCCAGCTTGCGGGACCACAATCTACATACTAGTAGCCTGAGAGCGATTGTCACTGGGCTAATGACACAATTAACCCTTTAACTGCCACCACCAACATTGATAAGGAAGCGTTGGTACTCCCGTCAATAAGCAATACCAATTAGGATTTTAGAATAAGCGTCTGCAGCACACACTGTCACCCTGTAGAGGCCTTACTCTACAACAGTAGCGCTCTTCAAAAGGCAGAGGTTTGTTCATAGCTTGCATTAAGAGTTTTAGAGACAAGGTTAACACTTTTCAACATAAAAGGTTTATTACGAAAAGGGCAAACTTGGTGCAATAAAGTGTTACAGAAAAATATGTTTTAAAGAGATAATGACAATATACAGCCACAAAGTAATAAGGTAGAATTGAAGAAGAAGAATACTTGCAATTAATGTCCAAGGTTGATCAGAGTTCGATCGATGAACTGGGTAATCGGTTCTCAAACTTGGCAGATGCTCTTGCTTGGATGGTAAAAGGAGAGCTCCCTTGACTTGGCATCTCCTCTTTTCTATCTGATCAAAAAGGGGTGTTGACACGACCAGTAACCAATTGTCTGGTCATCTGATTTAGGGGCTGGTTACTGGGAGGGTCCACATTCACGCCCATAACCCAGGTACACTTTGTGATACATATTCATATCTCTGCAGTTCTAATAGTTACAGGCTACCAACATCCGTGTTATTGTACAGCGTGATATTTGCTTTAAGAAAAGTCCAAACGTGACAAGTCTACCATGGTTATTCTACCTAGGACGAATAAATGGGGCCAGGGGCCTTCCGTATGATTGATCATATTCATGTCTGGGCTTGAAACGTTACAAATTATGAGGAAACTAATATGTCTGTTGTTTGGCTGTGCTATGAGTTAGCTGGAAGTTATGAAACATGCTAAACTTTCAAACATATTTCCACAGGTAAAGCCTAATGAGTAGTAAGGCATTTACGACCAGGGTCTGCGGATTCTCTAAGGTGAGAGGGCGACAGTTTTACGACAGGCCAGGAACCCTGCCAGGAGACATTAAGGAACCTAGATTGCTCTGTTCCTCGGAGGAGATAACAATTCTTTTGAAGTAGAATGCCTATGAATTCCTGAGAATAAGGGAGGGAGGGAGGGAGGGAGTTTCTTTCCACTGCTTATACTGTTTTTAAACAACATGGCTGCTGTATGGTTCTTACACAACAGCTAGTCGCGTGTCCAGCGCGCAATATCGTTACACCTCCCTCCTTAGGTGGTTGCATGGGAGGGAACTACAATTTCCCTGCTGACGCAACCGACTCCTGCGGGCTCGGCTTGTCGTGACAGCCCATCAGCATTTCCATGGGCACTGCCTTTCTTATGCTGGATGGTGAAATCGTATTGCTGCAGAATTAAGCTCCACCGAAGTAGTTTGCCATTCTCCCCAGCAACACGATTTAGCCAGCTCAAGGGATTGTGACCAGTGATCACAGTGAAATGCCGTCCATAAAGATACGTTTGTAACTTCTGGAGAGACCACACGATCGCAAGACACTCCTTTTCGATCGTGGCATAAGCTACTTCCCTGGGAAGCAGCTTCCGGCTCAGGTAGAGGATGGGATGCTCCTTTCCGGCATCGTCCACCTGGCTCAGGACTGCACCCAATCCATAGGCAGAGGCATCCGTCTGCACTAGAAAACGGCGGGTGAAGTCAGGAGCCTGTAGCACAGGGGCGCTGGCCAGCGCCTCCTTCAAGGCCTGAAATGCCTGCTCACATTCTGGTGTCCAAGACACCACCTTGGGCAGTTTCTTTTTGGTTAGGTCAGTCAGAGGTTTGGCCAGGCTGCTATAGTTACCTACAAACTTCCTATAGTAGCCAGCGGTCCCCAAGAAAGACATAACCTGTTTTTTGGTTTGGGGGATAGGCCAGGCCAGGATGGCCTCAACCTTTCCTGTCTCGGGTTTCAGGGTGCCTCCTCCTACCTGGTGTCCCAGGTAATGCACATCATTCATGCTGATCTGACACTTACTGGGTTTGACAGTCAGGTTGGCAGCGGTCAATAGGTCCAGGACCTGTGACAGGTGCACCAGGTGTTCTTCCCAGGTAGGGCTGAATACAGCGATGTCATCCACGTAGGCTACGGCAAAGGTTTCCAGCCCCTCCAGTAAATCATTCATGACTCTCTGGAAGGTAGCTGGGCCATTCTTCATCCCAAACGGCATTACGGTAAATTCGAACAAGCCGAATGGGGTGATGAAAGCCGACTTTTCCCGAGCCTCAGGGGCCAGAGGAATTTGCCAGTACCCCCTGCTCAGATCCATGGTTGTTATATAGTGGGCGGCCGCCAGCCTATCTAACAACTCATCAGTCCGGGGCATGGGGTAGGCATCTGCAGTGGTGATGGCATTCAGCTTCCGGTAGTCCACACAGAACCTGGTTGTCCGATCCTTTTTGGGGACCAGGACTACTGGGGATGCCCAGGCACTGTGGGACTTCTGAATCACCCCCAGCTGCAGCATTTCCTCCACCTCCCTTTTCATGTCAGCCAGAACCTCCAAGGAGACGCGATAGGCTGACTGTTTAATGGGCGGATGTGTCCCGGTGTCCACCTGGTGGATAGCGAGGTGCGTCCTCCCAGGTTTCCCTGTAAACCTGCTACCATGTACTGCCAGCACTCTCTTCAGCCCAGGTACCTGGGTGGGGGTCAGTTTGGAGTTTTTCAGGAGTTCTGAGTCTACCTTCCTGCTGTCAGCTAGCAGGTCTAAAAGTGGATCAGCCTCCTCAGGCTCCGGCCTGCTGCAGACTGGCATGACTAAGGCCGTGCGCTCATGATGGGCTTTGAGCATGTTCACATGAATGGCCCTCTGCCGTCTACTCCCTTCCCCCAACCTGACCAAGTAGGTGACATCATTCAGACGCTGGGTGATGGTGTACGGGCCTTCCCATGCTGCTTGGAGTTTGTTCTTCCGCAGGGGAAGCAGAACATACACCTGCTGACCAACGTTAAAGGTCCTCTCCCTAGCATTACGGTCATACCACTGTTTCTGGTTGGTCTGGGCCTTGGTCATGTTTTCCCGCACAATTCCCACCAGCGTCTCCATTTTATCTCTGAATTTTAGAACGTAATCCACAACCGAGACCTTGCCCTCCCAGGTCTCACGGATTAGGTCCAGGGGCCCTCTTACCCTCCGTCCATACAGAAGTTCAAATGGCGAAAAGCCTGTGGACTCCTGAGGCACCTCTCTGTAAGCAAACAGCAGATGAGGCAGATATCATTCCCAGTCCTTGCCCTGGGAGTGCACAAAGGTGCACAACATTTGTTTCAGGGTGCCATTGAAACGCTCACACAAGCCGTTGGTTTGTGGATGATAAGCACTGGCCACGATATGCGTCATCTGTATTTTCAGACAGAGAGCTTGCATCAAGTCAGACATAAACTGAGGTCCTTGATCGCTAATGAGTTCGGCAGGGAACCCCACTCTTGTGAGGATTCCCAGCAGAGCATCAGCAACCTTGTCTGTCCAGAGGCAGGAGAGAGCCACTGCCTCTGGATACCGTGTGGCATAGTCGACAACTGTCAGGATAAAACGTTTGCCTGAACTGCTAGGGATGGCCTAAGGCCCAATGATATCCACCGCCACCCTCTTAAAAGGTTCGTCAATCACAGGCAAAGGTTTTAGCGGAGCCCGCTGTACATCCCCTACCTTGCCAACTCGCTGGCAGGTAACACAGGACCGACAGTAGTCAGCTATGTCAGTGAGCATCGTAGGCCAATAAAAGTTATGCATCAACCACCCTCGGGTCTTAGTAATTCCCAAGTGCCCTGCTAGGGGAATCTCATGAGCCACTTTTAGCAGCTGTCCCCTAAATTGACTGGGTACAACTAGCTGCCTGCTTCTTGTGTCAGATTCATTCCCCCCTGCAGGCAAACCTTCTCTGTACAGTTTCCCTTTCTCCCAGTAGACCTTTTGTTTGCAATTCTCTGCAGGGGGGCGATCAGCTGAACTCCTGAGCTGTGCTAGTTTTTGGTCTGTCTGCAGTGCTGTTTCAAAGGCGGAACCACAAGTCCCAGCCAGCAGTCCTGTGGCAAACAAGGACGGCTGCTGAGGCTCAACAGAGGTGGAGTCCGCTGGGTCAGAACAGGGAGAGGGCCCAGAGACCTCCTCCTGCTGTTCTGCGATCAGGGCCTGCACCTCGGCCACCTTGGCAGCACTGCGAGTGACCACTAAAACGGGCAATGCATTATCAACATCAGCATCATCACATTTAACATTTATCATTGCAGCATCATTGGAACCTGTATCAGTTACCTTCCCAAGCAAGGGGGTCTCCTCTCCTGTTTCTGAATAAGGAGGACCTTGCACTTCAACTTCACCCTCCCCCTCCCTCTGTCCATCCACAGGTTGCCCATATATTACCCCAACATCTGTACACAGTACCTTGGTAGGTCCAGAGAGTTCCGTGGGAGCATCCTGGGTGCTCTTAGCAGGGACGTAGTAAGAAACAAGGGTACCTAAATCAGCACCCAACAACACAGCAGTAGAGATCTCCTCTGAGACGCCCACCTCTCTCATCCCACTCCCGGCACCCCAATCGATGAAAACATAGGCACGGGGCACACAGGAAAGGGTTCCCCCCACTCCAGTGAGGGTAAGAAACTTCTCTGGGATGATGTCTGTTTCTTCTATCACCTCTGGTCTGACCAACGTAACTTCTGCTCCAGTGTCACAGAACCCTATTACAGTCCGGTGGCCTACGATGACAGGCTGCAAGTTGGCATTGGTTCCTGGAGGTTTCCCACTGACGAACAGTACAGCAGAAGGGTTGCTGGCCGGATGGCCAGGTGATGTCAGCTTCTTCTCCTCAGGGCACTGTGCCTTGAGATGTCCGGGTCTCCCACAGGTGTAGCATGTGCGATTATTAGTCAGGAATGCCTTGGCACCAGGGACTGCAGGTTCCGTCTGCTGAGGGACTTGGTTGGCAGGTGGAGGAGGGGTTGCCATGTGCGATTTCCCTCCTTTCCAGCCGTTCGGAGGAGCCTTGCGATGGTCAGATACCCGCGAGTGGATATAGGTATCTGCCAGTTCTGCTGCTACTCTAGCAGAGGTTGGCTTTCGCTCCAGCACAAACTGTCTGACGTCTGTAGGACAGATGTACAAAAGTTGATCTTCAATCATAAGATCTTCCAGGGACTCAAAAGAATCAGCTTTCAAGCCTTTAGTCCACTGCCGGAATGTGGTGCGTAAGCGACTTTCCACATCCAGGTATGAGTCCCCAGGCCCTTTTTGCAAGGACCTAAAACGCTTCCGGTACACTTCCGGGGTTAGCTGAAACTTTTGGATGATCGCAGCCTTTAGGGCCTCATAATCGTTGCCCTGCTATTTAGACAGTTCAACATAAGCATCCAGGGCCTTGCCTCGTAGCCCTGGCGTCAGGTACCGGGCCCATTGTGCTGGGGGCAGATGGTACTGACGGCAAGTTTTTTCAAACGACAGTAGATACACATCAATGTCACTGTCCTTTTCCATAACAGGAAATTTGGCTGCTGGGGCCACTGGCAGAGCGGCATCCCTGTGCTCTAGGGATCCGGGGTTCTGAACCTGTCGCTGCTGCTGGAGCCTAGTCATCTCCAGTTCGTGTCGACGATCAGCTTCCCTCTGCTCTCTCTCAGCCTGGCGTTCTGCCGCTTCTCTTTCAGCCGCAGCCCTGCGCTCCTCTCTCTCAGCCTGGCGCTCGAGAAATTGCAAGTACACCACAGGATCCGTTTCCCTGAGGGTTTGTAGCGTTTCCTGCATTTGAGGAGAGTCTATGCTGGTTGCAGGTAGTCGGGCGTTAGCCTGCTCATGCAGTGGCTTGGAGGTAACAATCCGTGGTATTCCAGTGTCAGTCTCTGCTGGCCTATCCGGTGAGGCCGCCTCTGAACCACTGGGCTCTGGAGTAGCGGAACCCCTTTCTGGTCCGGTTCCCTCCAGGTTCTGGTTTGCCTGGATATCAAACTCCTGTAGGGCATGTATCAAGCCTTCATGATTTTTGCCATTAATGTCAATTCCTCTTCCTGCGCACTCAGCAGTCAGGTCATTTTTGCTCATCTTTTTATATGCTGATAACCCAGACATGTTGCAAGCAAAAAAGATAGAACAGAAAGCAGAGGTAGGAAAAAGGGGTAGGAAGGAGCTGTTGCTGTATGTCTCTCTTTACATAAAAAAATAATAAATAAATAAAAATATGCACCAGCTTGTCTCTAAGGACTGTTTCCACAAAGGTTACAATCCTTCAGTGCAGAGCTAATTCCTAACAATGCACTGAATGCTTTTAATGCAAAGCTATCCCGCTACGCTGCCAGTCAATATGTGACGAATGCGAGTGTCAGATCCCCGCCCTCCGCGCCAACTTGGGACGAAGGACCGGCCGACCTCACACCACGCTGTCACTTACGTAACAATGCCACTCTCAGCTGCGCCCAGCACAAAGATTTTCCAGTTTGCGGGACCACAATCTACGTACTAGTAGCCTGAGAGTGATTGTCACTGGGCTAATGACACAATTTACCCTTTAACTGCCACCACCAACATTGATAAGGAAGCGTTGGTACTCCCGTCAATTAGCAATACCAATTAGGATTTTAGAATAAGCGTCTGCAGCACACACTGTCACCACAGGCAGGTCTACGCAGAGGCCTTACTCTACAACAGTAGCGCTCTTCAAAAGGCAGAGGTTTGTTCATAGCTTGCATTAAAGCGGTCCTCCACCCTAAAGTGGAGTCCCGCTGATCGGAACCCTCCCCCCCTCCGGTGTCACATTTGACACCTTTCAGGGGGGAGGGGGGTGCAGACACCTGTCTAAAGACAGGTATTTGCACCCACTTCCGGCCACACGCTACGGGCGAAAGACGGGCATTCCGTCACATCCCGTCTGTCGCCCGTTGTGTGCTGGGAACACTCGGCTCCCAGCACACAGCGTGTGAGCCAATCGGCGGGCGCAGCGCGACTCGCGCATGCGCCGTAGGGAACCGGGCAGTGAAGCCGCAGCGCTTCACTTCCTGGTTCCCTCACCGTGGATGGAGGGGGGAGCAGCAGGGTGACGAGCGATCGGCTCATCCTCTGCTGCGATCACCGCTGGACTCCAGGACAGGTAAGTGTCCTTATATTAAAAGTCAGCAGCTGCAGTATTTGTAGCTGCTAGCTTTTAATATATTGTTTTAGTGGCACATCCGCTTTAAGAGTTTTAGAGACAAGGTTAACACTTTTCAACATAAAAGGTTTATTACGAAAAGGGCAAACTTGGTGCAATAAAGTATTACAGAAAAATATGTTTTAAAGAGATAATGACAGTATACAGCCACAAAGTAATAAGGTAGAATTGAAGAAGAAGAATACTTGCAATTAATGTCCAAGGTTGATCAGAGTTCGATCGATGAACTGGGTAATCGGTTCTCAAACTTGGCAGATGCTCTTGCTTGGATGGTAAAAGGAGAACTCCCTTGACTTGGCATCTCCTCTTTTCTGTCCGATCAAAAAGGGGTGTTGACACGACCAGTAACCAATTGTCTGGTCATCTGATTTAGGGGCTGGTTACTGGGAGGGTCCACATTCACGCCCATAACCCAGGTACACTTTGTGATACATATTCATATCTCTGCAGTTCTAATAGTTACAGACTACCAACATCCGTGTTATTGTACAGCGTGATATTTGCTTTAAGAAAAGTCCAAACGTGACAAGTCTACCATGGTTATTCTACCTAGGACGAATAAATGGGGCCAGGGGCCTTCCGTATGATTGATCATATTCATGTCTGGGCTTGAAACGTTACAAATTATCTGAGGAAACTAAATATGTCTGTTGTTTGGCTGTGCTATGAGTTAGCTTGAAGTTATGAAACATGCTAAACTTTCAAACATATTTCCACAGTTAAAGCCTAATGAGTAGTAAGGCATTTACGACCAGGGTCTGCGGATTCTCTGAGGTGAGAGGGCGACAGTTTTACGACAGGCCAGGAACCCTGCCAGGAGACCTAGATTGCTCTGTTCCTCGGAGGAGATAACAATTCTTTTGAAGTAGAATGCCTATGAATTCCTGAGAATAAGGGAGGGAGGGAGGGAGTTTCTTTCCACTGCTTATACTGTTTTTAAACAACATGGCTGCTGTATGGTTCTTGCACAACAGCTAGTCGCGTGTCCAGCGCGCAATATCGTTACACCTAGCACTCAGCAGTCTTCAAGGGATCAATTACAGTCCCAAGAAACCCATGGACTTGTACGTGGCTGAGGATCATGTCATCCTCAGTGACCCAGAGGACTCTGCACCGAATGCCTCAGCAAACCTACATTGTATGGCCTCCCCGATCCTGCAAAGCCTGCGGAAGGATCCTCGTATTCGTGCTATCAAGGAGAGGGATCATTACTGGCTGGCAACCCTCCTTGATCCACGTTACAAGAGTAAGGTTGCGGACCTTATCTTGCTGGCACAGAGGGAGCAGAAGATGAAACATCTTCGGAAGGCCTTGCAGAAAGGTCTGTGCAACACGTTCCCAGATACTGGGAGGTTACAAAATCCTGGTCCTGGACAACGTGTTGCTGAGGCTTCAGTCAGTCTCAGAAGGAGCGGTGGAGAAGGTGGCCGTCTGACCGATGCGTTCAGACAATTTTTTAGTCCGCAGCCCCAAGGTATGACCGGTTCCAGCAACCATCGCCAGATCTTAGACCCCTCTTGAATGTATTACGTGATAGAAACATAAGCTATAAATGGAAGTTTCCATTCTGCTTATCAGCATCTCATCAGGGTCGCACTGTTTTGTTGAAAGTTCCTGAGGATTTGCCACATTTCTGCGACACTTTGGGAATCCCCTTAATTGCTGTACCGGACTGGTACGCAATGTATCGTCAATCAGTTAACAGATGGCCACCTCAACGTACAGAACCAATGGAGACTCAGTCTACCAACTACCGTCGTCGGCGCTCTCCGTCGGAATCTGAACTGCCACCTGATGACAGGGCACCCGGCTCTCAGAGCCTAGGCTCCACTAGACCGGCTGCTAGAAGAGCTCGAAGAGACCACTGAGACATTTCAGTCATCAAGCCCCGTTGGCGGTTTCCCCTGTTTCTCTATTCTTCACAATGGAACTTTGACACAATTTTTGAGATGTATTCAAAAGTTAATATATATATAGCTCTCATCTAATTGGAATTGTGGGTTCACTGTTAATATCATTCTTGGGTTGGAGATGAGGGCTGGTAAGGCTTCTGTTTGGGGCTGAAAACTGGAATCCCACATCCCTCTTGGCTTACAGTTCATTGAAACCTATTGCACCAGATGACATCACTCGCACTTCTTTAGTAGTGAAGACATTCTATTTTACAGCTGTGCCATGTTGAACATTCACTGACAATGTGCAATTATATTTCATTACCCTGAGGGTTTCAAGGGTCCCTCATGTATATGGTGTAGGACCAAAGTACCTTGTATGCTAGGAGTGAATGTCATTATAAAATGAAAACTGCTAAACTATTGTGGTATAGGAGGTTTTCTTCAAACACAAAATACTGTGTAACGGTTCTTAGTGCTATGACTAGTACCGGATCTCCACCCGGAAACTTTAGCATGGGGCTTCAGATACTCTACATCTCTGGATGCTTTTATGCCTTGGAGGACCAATGCCATTTATCTATACACGATTCTTCCGGATTTAGCATATTAACTCTTGAACTCCACGATGAACCTAGGAAGAGCACTTAGGATATATTGCCTTACAAACCAGAAAGTGGATGTCCTACTAATGGATAAATTCATAGGACCATATGGATGCACCGCTAAAGGAGTCTTTCTGGGCACAGACTTGGCAATGTTTGAGATTTTACCCTTCTTCATTCTCCTTATGGGAGATATTTGCAGTTTCTACACTTGGAATTACATCCTGGCAGACTTGGTCATTTATGAGTCAACTGAACGCGACCTCTCTTACTCCAATGTAACATCTTCATCTCAATATTAATAGTTTGTGAGGATGTTTTTTCCATTAATTTTGATCTTGCTTTATAGATATGCTTTAGTGGGGAGGGATAGCCTAGTTACTCCAAACGTTACCCCTACATGATATTGGCCCAAATAACATGGTGTATACGACAATAATTCTTCGGGTACCACTGGGAGGATGTGAGAGGGTTATGATGCTTCCCATAGCTCTTATTGGGCAGGGAGTCATCATCTCTAACAAAACCAAGAGGGGTGGAGATGCTGCCCTACTAAGGGGATTGGGTATTCTCACTTTGATAATAGGTGGGGGGCTCTTTCCCTTACTATACATTACGAGATCCATTGCTGAGAGGATTGAGTTCCATCCTCCCTAGCAATATCTATATTCCCTGGGTTGCGTTATTCGCCAGTAGTTTTAAGATTGGCTGGTATAGGTTAATTTATGCTAGGGGTTGTCCTGGGGTGGCATGGGTTATTCTAGTTATTAATAGTTTACTGTTGATATTACTGATTATACGTTTTGAGTTAATACATTCTGCCTTCGGACTCGGTCCGGCTGACCCCCACACGGTGGGGCCTGGTAGCTCCTATACCCGCTGGTTGCGGTATACCTGATTTGGGTGCACCGCACCCTTTGCCGTTCGGCCTTTTATTTGTTCGGTTGATTACTAAATCCTGTACTATTGTACAATCCTGCAATATTACTCGCTTAATTAAACTTCTCTTTTCATCTTCCTCTACCTTTCCTTTTCACTCCTGCTTCTTTCTTACCTCCACTCCCAACTAATAGGGAGAAGATGGTTGATAGAAATAACATAACCTTACGATCCACTGACCAAGACATTACTAATATGAATTTGAAACTATACTCTCTGAATACAAGAGGCTTAAACACACCAGAGAAGCGATCCCTCTTACTTTCCTCTTTATGGAAGGAAAGCCCTCACATAGTTTTTTTACAAGAAACCCATTTCAGGTCAGATAGCATTCCCATATTACGGAGCGTCCATTTCCCGAACGTGTATCACGCCACCAACGGGGTATCAAAGTCGAGAGGAGTATGCATTTTGTTGTCTAAACATTGCCCACTTCAGGTTGAGAGCGTTGAACAAGACCCGGATGGGAGGTTTCTTTTCATCAAGGGCAAGATATATAACTCCCCGATGACCATTGCTAATATCTACGCACCGAATACACAACAAGTTAGCTTTTTTAGAGATATTGTTCAAAGACTTACGGTGTTTCAATCTGGGATACTGATCTTAGGAGGAGATTTCAATGTCCCCCTGAATCCCCTTCTTGACACATCCAATGGTTCTTCCTGTTTGACTTACCAAGCCCTCCGGGCCATTAAAACCCAACTAGACTTGTTGACCTTACATGACACATGGCGTACGCTCAATCCCACGACTAAAGACTATACTTATTATTCACCACTACATACTAAATACTCGAGAATTGACTTTTTTTTTGTAACACAGGAAGACCTGGTCCGACTTTCTGACACGTCAATTGAGCCTGTGGTGCTTTCAGATCATCACCCAATCACGATGACACTATCTTGGAGAGGTCACTCTCCGGGTAGACCCGTGTGGAGGATGGATGATTCCATTTTGCTTGACCCCAGCTGTGCAACTGAAATTTCGGAATGCATAGCCCATCACTTCACCGATAATTCCACAAAAGAGGTAGCTCCGGCATCAGTTTGAGCAGCACACAAATGCGTCCTCCGGGGAAAAATTATTTTGATTATGGCCAGACGGCGCAGGCTCAGATCTGCCAGACTTAATGAACTTTTATCTAAAATAAAGACTTTGGAAGCTGCTCACAAACGCTCTGTAGCGGCGGGTTCCCTAGAGGCTCTATTGGAGGCCAGAAAAGACCTTCAAACTGAACTCCACAAAAGGCTACAATACAAGTTTAACCTAACTCATAAACTTTACTATGAGTTTGGCAATAAGTCTGGCAGGTTATTAGCACATGCACTACAAAAGAAAAAAGAAGCCAATACAATCTATTCCATCACCACCCCTACAGGAGAAATTCTCCATAGGTCATACTTGATTGCTAATCAATTTACAGATTTTCTTTCTTCATTATACGACTTACCTTCTCAGTCTGGGTTAGGGATGCCGACGCCCCGGGAAAAACTTTTGGATGACTTTCTCTCTGGGTATGGTCTACCGGCTTCTCAGATTCCTGACCTGTCATATTTAGACGAGCCGGTGTCTATGGACGAAGCATTAAATGCTTTGAAACAGTTGAAGCCGGGTAAGAGCCCTGGCCCAGACGGTTTGACGTCAGGATATTACAAGACATATGCTACGCTACTACTCCCCCACTTCATTAAAGCTTTCAATGACATTCCTTTTTCCCTATCCACTGGATCCGACTTACTTGAAGCGCACATAGCTTTGATCCCGAAGCCTGGGAAGGACCATACATTAGTTACTAATTACCGTCCCATTTCATTATTGAATGTGGACCTAAAACTTTTCGCTAAGATATTGGCCAATAGATTACTTCCCCTCCTTCCGACTTTTATATCTACCGATCAAGTTGGATTTGTTCCGGGTAGAGAGGCGCGGGACAATACCACAAAGGCAATAAATATACATCGATGGTTGTCCACTTCCAAGATTAAGGGTTTCTTCTTGTCCCTTGACGCCGAGAAGGCGTTCGATAGAGTGGCCTGGGTCTATATGGAAGCAGCGCTTTGTAAGCTTGGTCTACCGCATCGCTTCATGCGAATGGTTATGGCGCTGTATTCAACTCCCACGGCCCGGGTCAGAGTGAATGGCCGGCTATCGGACGCCTTCTCGGTGCATAATGGCACGAGACAGGGTTGTCCTCTCTCAACCCTCATTTTTATTCTAACTTTAGAACCCTTTTTAAGACGTTTGCGCGACAACCCGGATGTGCGGGGAGTTGATGTCAAAGGGAGACAATATAAGGTGGCTGCATACGCGGATGACGTCCTTCTATTTCTGACGAATCCTCTGATCTCCATTCCAAATTTACTCAAAGATTCCAAATTATTCCAAGTACTCTCTAACTTTAAAATCAATTTTAGCAAATCAATCGCTTTGAACGTGTCGCTTCCTCAGGATATTGTGACCCTTTGCAAACACAATTTTCCCTTTAAGTGGGACCCAAATGACATAACCTATTTGGGGATCAAATTGCCCACTAAGCTATCTGATTTATATTTACGTAATTTCTTACCAGCCTTGCAGTCTATCAAGACCGATTTGGATGCTTGGACTAAGGGAACAATCTCATGGTTCGGGAGGGCGGCGGTTTTAAAGATGAATGTCCTTCCCAGGCTTCTTTATCTTTTCCAAGCAATACCCATTAAACTCCCTGCTTCATTTTTGGCCTCATTCAAACTCATATGTAGACGCTTTCTTTGGGCTGGACGTCCAGCTCGATTGAATTGGGATAGAATTACCATGCCCAGGCTGAGGGGTGGATTGGGAGTACCAGATCTCTCTAAATATCACAAAGCTTGCTTACTAACGAGAATAGTCGATTGGCATGTCCACAAAGAAGAAAAGGATTGGGTTAAGTTGGAAGAGGCCTTTGTTGGTTTTCGGATTTCACATCTCCCATGGATAGATAAAAAATTTACTCCCAGGTCCTGTACTTCCCACCCCGTAATTGGCCCAACCCTTGCTTGCCTTAGAAAGACAAGTGGGGACTCACACATGGCATCTCACCCAGGTCCTATGACCCCACTCAATCTAAACCCCGGATTTCCAGAGGGTATCAATACTAAAAATCCTGGGGGGTCCGAGACAGCCCCCACACTGAGAGCACATCAGTTTTTTGACAAGGGCAAACTTTTATCCCACTCAGCCATGGTACGGAGATTTCCGGATTTCCAAATCCCACGTTTTAAATATTTTCACATAAGAAATTTTTTTCTAAACTCACAAACATCCGATCTGTGGTGCAGGGATCTTTCACACCTTGAAAAGCTGTGCGAATCCTCTGCCCCTCAACGTCACCTTATTTCGGGGATCTATTTGTGGCTCACCCCTCAAGAGACCGCGATGTCCACTATCCATACGAAATGGGAGGCTGATCTTCAGGTATCATTGTCAGATGGTGACTGGAGCTCAATGTGGAACCACATTCACAAGGGCTCTGTTAATGTATCTGCTCAGGAAAATAGATACAAAATCTATTCCAGGTGGTACAGAACCCCAAGCAAGTTACACAAATTTTACCCGACAGTGTCACCGACTTGTTGGAGGTGTGGTGAAGAAGTGGGTACTCTCCTACATATCTGGTGGAGCTGTTCGAAACTACAGCCCTTTTGGCAGGAGGTACATTCGCATATTGCTAAGATTACCTCCTATACACCTGACTTTACCCCAGGGCAGTATCTTCTTCATCACACCTCTCTGCCACAATCAATCTATCGGAAATCACTTGTATTACATTTGATCAATGCGGCTACTCAATGTATCCCGATACGGTGGAAGGACCCCATTCCGCCTACACTGTTGGATTGGCAGGTGAGGGTGGATAAAATAGAGATGATGGAAAGGTTGATTCACCAGGCTAATGACAATTCTGAAAAATTTAGACACATTTGGAGATGTTGGACACTATATAGGACTCCCATTACTCATAACTTGACGTAGGCTCCCGCCTAATGATTCGAATTCCATCTATCGCTAAACCTTTTTTTTTTTTTTTCTCTGATCGAGGACTCTCTGGTAAATAGGCTATAGACATACTTTATATCTTGCACTGTTCTGCCTTTCAACTCCTTTCATATTCTTTTAACCCCCTTGGTCGTGCACGAATGCGTGCACCTGCGGAGTGTGAAGTAAAATCATTTCATTGGGAGGGTTTGAAGCCTTTGGGAAAAGAATTTCTTAACTTTAGGTAGGTCCGAGGTTTCTATCACCTGGGACTTGTTTTTGAGCAGGAGGTTAACTACATTTAGGTTTTTGACTAGATGTTTGCTTTATTGAACTTCTCCTTATTCCTATTCCCCCTCTCCAGTATACAGCTAAGTTTCTGAAGGGGGCGTATGGAATGGGGATTTGCTCCTCCTAGTCTCTGTTTATTTATTCTTCTGCAACTAGGTTATATGTGTAAGCATAGAGTGATGAGAGTTGTTTTACCCTTTAAACTTTATATTCGCTAGTTTACTTTATTAGGATGGGTATTAAATAAATGAGACCCTTACTGGTGTTCCTTCTTTATATGCAAATGTACCTTCGGTCCAGAAGACACGTGTTGGGGATGGGTTATGATCTGTTGTTCTTCATTTGGCCTTTGTACACATGTAAGGTTTATATGATATTCATTGCCAACTTTATTTTTGTCATATTAACCACTTACTTATGTAATGCATATTTGAATGTATTGACATTAACTTTCAATAAAGACTTTTCTGGGGAAAAAAAAAAAACCGAGGCGACACCTAGCGGCCGGCAGGAGATTGCAGCCTAAGATCCGACGGTGTAAGTCACTTACACCTGTCGGATCTAAGGGAGATCAATGCGGAACTGATTCTTATGAATCAGTCGCATAGATCCGACCGTCGGATCTCAGAGATACGACGGCGTATCAGGAGATATGCCGTCGTATCTCTTTGTGAATCTGGCCCAGTGTCTTGTTTGCACCGCCTGTATACTGCTGTTCAAAGTATATAGGGCCAAAGGGGCTGATAATGACTTGGGGGGAGGGGGCGGGGAAGCCCATGCTATTTTTTTCAATGATTTTCATAGATATTGCAGGGACCAGATATTACATTAAAGCCGCAAGCAGTTTTAAATTACTTTTTTCTTATAGTAATGTCATTTTGTGCAGGGACAGTTCTAAACACATGCCACTTCACAGGCTTACTATAGACACCCAGCAGGTACGATATTTAAAGGAATTTTTCAATTTTTTTTCCACTTTAAGCATCATTAAAATCACTGCTCCAGAAAAAACTACAGTTTTTAAAACTTTTATTTACATTGATACATGTTCCCTGAAGCAAGACCCGGGTTCTCAAACCCGTTTTACAACAATAAGTTGCATATTAGGCTTTAAAATGAGCACTTTTGAATTTAAACGTTCGAGTCCCATAGACTTCAATGGGGTTCTAAATGTTCACGCGAACGTTCGGTCTGTTCGAAGGTTCTGGTGCGAACCGAACGGGGGGGTGTTCGGCTCATCCCTAGCGACAAGCCATCACTGCCGAGCAGAGGCTAGTCACTACGTTGAGATACCTGGCGACTGGGATAAGTCTGCAGGACCTGAAGTTCACAACAGGCATCTCCCCCCAGGCTCTGGGGATCATTATCCCAGAAACCTGTTCTGCCATCATCCAAGGCCTGCAGACATTTTTGTATCACTTTTGCTACAGTATTCTGGCTGGTAAGTAAAGCTTTGCTGATTTTCTTTTAGCCTTCACCTTTCTTGTGCAAAAAAATATTTTCTTTTTCAGGCCGTGTGACATTTCTCTTCCATGTGGTGCCATTGCTGACAGCATGAAATGGGAAAGGGTTTTCTTTGTTAAGTAACACCCTTATATAATCAACTATCCAGTTTAATGAATAACTAGACTCACCCGTAGTTGTCTAAAGTTTAGCCCTTCCAAGGAATGAGATGGATTGAGAGAGCCAGGAACCTATAAGGGGAAGACCAGTCATGGCAATAGTCATCCTGCTTAAAGGGGAAGGTGCATTAGATTTATTTTTAGGTCAAGCAATAAGGTCAGGGTATTGAATTGTAGGTTGTGAGATTGCACTGTGCATGGTGAAATAGGTTTTGCAATAGTATCTAGTGGAGATTGGACACTGTGGAATAAAGAAGAGGGATATGAGATATTAATAAAGAACAGAAGATGGAGAGGGGGGAGAGATGCGAGGGGAGAGAGGCGCCAGGCGACCAATAGTGTAAAACAGTTTATTGAGTAAATATAAAACACAGTAACAGGTTAAACTTGCAGGGTAATTATGAGAGGCTGTGTGTGTCAACTGATGAAGGAGGCGTGACTTGCCTCTGAAACACGTTATGATTGGTCATTTCTACTCATGGTCTAACAGCTGTCATTCGGCTCTCTGCAGCTTGTGGATCCAGCGTCCGCCCTAAAATCTTCACGGAGCTGCTGCTGAGGCTAGGACTGAATCTTTCCCACTAATTATTCATGCTATTTTAATTCAATCTTATGTTATTCATTTATAGAACGTAGCCTTTTTGATTTTACCCTCTTTGCTGCACCTTGCAGCTCCTAGTCTCTGGGTCTCTCTTCCCCAGGAACTCTGCTAAGTGCGCCGGGACCCTTCGGGGTAAGACCGCGCTATATTAAGATACCTCTCAACTCAACTCAGAACAAGATAGACAAAAAAAAATGTAAACATTACACACATTAGTAAGGTATATAAACAATAAGTATCATGTCCCTTATGCAGTCCACTTCAGTAGCCCAATCCCCCAGGGAAGGCATGGTTGTTGATCTCTAGTAAAAGGGAATAACTACTCTGGCCGCTGCAAGAAAGTGTAGCAATACATATTTCTCTTATCGTCCATGGACGGACACAGCTCCTTAAATCTTGACAAGTGGGTTATGTTCCCTGTTTACAGGAGAGGACTAGGCAGAAAAATGTTAGATAATTAAATACATGTTACAATAACAGAGTTGAACAGCCCCACCCAGGGGGCAGTCCCTCCAGTAATAACCCTCCTCACTGCAGCATGCAGCCTCAGTTTCGTTCTGCCTAGCAAGGAGAAGGACGTATGGCTCCCTTTGGGCCCAACGCCCTGAGGAGAAATTTTATTTTATTTTACTTTTTCTTGAAGAATCTTCTTTCAACTGTTGGCTGAGAGACAGGCTGGATAATATATATCCTTGTAGTCTACTCAGTCCGACCAGGAAGCGTGGGCACACCTTTGCAAAGAGGCTGGGTCTGCCACGCCATAGTCCCATGACTCCTGGGGTGGCCGGTGAGCTTTGCTCCGAGGTCCACGCTGTCGGGGGGGGGGGCCTTACTGAGGGGACTGTGTTATCTGGCCTGTAATTTTTATTTTTTTTATGGGGCTTTCCTGTGAGGGGTTTTTCACTGTTAAAAAGCCCTAGGAGGCTTTTCCTGTTTAAACGTGGCATTTTGCCGCCATTTGGCCGGTGCCATTTTTTGTGAGGTTTTTCAATTACATTGAAAACTCCCATTGGCGGCCATTTTGTCATAACCACGCTATGGCACAGCTTACATTGCGGTCGCCATTTTCCAGCAGCCATCTTAGAGTAGTCCTGACCCCTAGTGCTATATACGCGCACACAGGTCCCTGCAGATGCCACACAGTTACCCCACGGTTCTTTTCCTCTCACGCGTCGTGTGCTGAGAGCGGACAGCAGCGGTGGGCAGTCTTCTCCTGAGGTGACTCCCCTGGGCACCCCTGGTCAGCGCAGCAAGTGGGTAAGATGCCCTGAATAGGGCTCTAGGAGCTTCTGTTTATTTGTAAGGACAGGTGTGCATATTACACTTGCACACTATGTAAATATTATTAATATTTGGAGTCAGTATCTGGGTCCTTCCCCAACATGCTGGTGGTGGCAGCAGGTGTTAGCACCTGGGATTCCCTCAGAGGTTTTATTGTTAGTTCTGGACACGTTTGTGCCAGGGTGGGGGTGGACTGTGGATGGGCGGTAAAAGAGTGCCCCCTTCCCCTGTTATCCCCTGGGGAATGCTCTGTTATGGTGCAATGGACCAGGTACCTGATGTGACAGGAAGTCAGGTAAATCTGTAGGTGTTGTCACAGACGGGAGATACATTTCTGCCTTGTTTAGACAACACACCAATTATTTACAGGTGTCGGCTGCAGAAGTAGCCAGAAAGGTTTAAGTGTGTTGGAAAACTTCAGCTTTTCAGAATGAGGCAATTAATTACTCTATAAGTAATCCAGAGTATTACTACTGATTGCTGCATCCTGAGGCTTTCTGAGTGAAGGAGAGCAGTGAACAGAAATACTTCTGAAGAGGTGAGGTGCTGTTGATTTTTTCTGTGTGATAAAAATCAAAAAGACTATTGTTTTTCTGCTGTATGACCAGCAGTGTCTGCCCAGCAATAGGCTGTGCCAGACTCCATAGATAGGTTCCTGTGTGGAAGGTAGACGGCCCAAGTGGCCAGGGTTTATTTTATGTTTTATTTTGTTTATGCTGTTTGGATGCTTGCACTTGTTTCCAGCAAGATGGAAGAATAAACCAAAATCTTTGTTTTCAACCATCTTAGACTGCCTTTCTGTTTAGTTCCATGTTTAGTGAACCCATCCAGAGGGTCACACACCCCGCTACCGAGCTAACCTCTTACACTGGGTAGTAAAAAAAAAAGCAGGATAAGGCATTTATCGGTGCGCTTCTCACTGCTGCAAGAGACTCTCTTAAGCTGGATAGCGCTGGGTTTCCGCCGAGGGCTCTGTCTTTTTTGGATCACACAAATCGGACCGCTCTGTGTAGGTTTTTTCCTTCTGTGCCCTTCTTTGATAATTTCTAAGAGGCGGAATGAGAAAAGCCACTGAGGGCTTTTGTAGTCCCTCACCGCCGGGCAGTTCAGTGCCCCTTTGAGGAGAGCCTTTTCAAAAGGTGGTCGTCTTCTCCGGTCATGTATAGGTGACTGTTAGGCCTCGTACAGACGAGGGGACAGTTCGCTCGGAGATTTCTGTCTGATGGTTGTACACACCATCAGACAGAAATCCGCGCGGACAGACAGCGCGGTGACGTGTCCGCGCCGTCGCCGCGACGATGACGCGGCGATGTGCGCGACGCTGGAAGGTCAATGCTTCCACGCATGCGTCAAAGTGATTCGACGCATGCGAGGGATGACGGCCGCTCGGACATGTACGGTGAGTCTGTACAGACGACCGAACATGTCCGACGGACAGGATTCCAGCGGACATGTTTCTTAGCATGCTAAGAAACATTTGTCCGCTGCAAAACAGTCGGCTGGACAAATGTCCGCTGGAAACCTGTCCGGTCGGCCGTACACACGACCGAACATGTCTGCTGAAACTGGTCCGCGGAACAGTTTCAGCAGACATGTTCGGTCGTCTGTACGAGGCCTAACAGTCACCACCATTTACGATTTTCCATTCTGGCCCCGCATTTAGAGGAGTCAATTACTGCAGCTGACAAGTACATTCCACACACAAAACAGTGTCATTAGCATACACAATGAAATATCTTAGAAGCAGACCTAATTAGCACAATGGACACAGAATGCAATCACAGCAAGACACTTAAACATCCCCTAATAGGCAGCCACACTGGCTACCAAGCTCCATTTCACGTCACCACAGTAGCAGACTTAATTAGCATCTCAACAGTCTATGAGACATTCTTAGACCTCTTTCACATTGAGGCGTGGAGCTGCGGTGACGGTATAGCCGCGCTATTTGTAGCGCCGCTATACCGTCGTATTTACCGCGATATTCGGGCGCTAGCGGTGAGGTTTTAACCCCCGCTAGCGGCCGAAAAAGGGTTAATACCGCAGTATTACCGTGGTTTCCCATTGATTTCAATGGGAAGGCACGGTATAGGAGCGGTCAACACACCGCTCCTATACCGCAGTAAAGATGCGGCTAGCAGGACTTTTGGAGCGCTCCTGCTAGCGCACCGCTTCAGTGTGAAAGCCTTCGAGCTTTCACATTGAACACTACAGGGCATGATTTTTCATGCGGTATAGCAGCGCTATTTTTAGCGCTGTACCGCATGAAAAACGCCTCAATGTGAAAGGGGCCTTATTGACCTGTTGGGGGTCAGAATAAGCAACCTGTAATATTCCAATATCCTGCAATACATGAATTATCATTAATGTCCCATCTCATGTAATTCGAGATATCAGTTCTCAGTCATCCTATGCCCAAAAGGGACATAGGATGACCCTAGACCCAAGAGTCATTAGTGCAGCTGGCACAGGAGTACCCCCCATCCTTCAAAAGTCTCTGGGTGTCATGGGCCATTCCGTTACAGTGACCACTCTCCCTATTGCGGGAACCCCGCTTGGATGGATCTGACTGATAGAAGATCCGAAGTATTGACCCTTTCCATGTTTACCATGCTGGGGTCTGACTGGCAGGCGGACTACTGGAGTCGCCAGATGCTGGACCAGGGCGACTGGTCTTTGTGCTTGGGGTGTTTCAGCTCCCTTGCAGGAGGTGAGTCTCACAGGGCATGGATCTCCTGGCCGCTCGTCTCCACCCCAAGGGTGTCGAAGTTAGTGGCCAGGTCTAGTGATCTGGTACAGACGCGTCAGTCATGCTGGTGGCCCTGTGGGGTCTGTATCGGTGACTTTTTGCTGTTCCTCCATTGTAGTTTCTTCCTCGGCTGCTCCACAGAGTGGAGGCTGAGGAGATCCCGATGATTCTGATCGCTCCAGATTGACCTCGGCATCCTTGGTACGCCGATATCGGGCGCCTGGTAACGGAGGTACCCTGGCGGTTGCCAGGGCGGGAGGTCCCTCTGTCTCGAGGTCCCATACTTCCTCCTGGTGTACAGTCACTGACTTGCTCAACATGGCTATTGAAAGCCAGACTTTAATTGACCAGGGTCTGTCCGACTCGGTCATCTCAACAATGCTGAGGGCACGGTAGTCTTCTTCCGGAGGATCTATCGTCGCACCTGGCAGGCCTTCCTCTCTTGGTGCGAAGGGATGGAGTGACGTCCACGGACGTACTCGGTGTCCAGGGTCCTGCTGTTTTTACAGCTTGGAGTGGATCTAAAAATTGCTTAAAGCACCGTTTGGGGCAAGATTTCAGCCTTGGCTGTGTTCTTTCAGGGGCCTTTTTGCGGCCCATTCCCTGGTGGGTCTCTTTTTGTGTGCAGGGGGTTTGTCATATACTTTCCCCTCTTGGCCCATCTCTTCCCCTATGAGTTTTGACTCTGGTGCTCTCGGTTCTTCAGGAACCTTCCTTTTGGAAACATCAGAGAGATTTTCTCTTGACACTATCTCAGAAGGTGGCCCTTACCTCTGTTAGAGGGGTTTCTGAGTTGGCGGTCTTGTTTTGCAGGCCGCCATGCTTGAGCCTCCATAAGGATTAGGTGGTGGTGTGCCCGCGACCTTCCCTTCTTCCGATTGGTGGTTTCGGCCTTTCGCCGGAATAAGGACATTTTTCTTCCATCCTTCTGTCCTCGGCCGGTGCATCCTACGGAGGTTGCCTTTCATACTTTAGGCATGGTACGTGCTTTGCGGGTGTACCAGCTTTCTACGGCTCCGTTTCGGAGTTCTGACTCTCTTTTTGTGTCAGTGTCTGGTCCACAAAAGGGCCTGGCGGTCTTGTCGACCACCATTTCTCGGTGGATCAGGCAGGCTGTCATACAGGCCTATGCTCTTAAGGAGCGGGCCCCCCTTTCTGGTCACGGAACTTTCTACCAGGGCAATTGGTGCTTCCTGTTTTTTTTTTCCGACATCATGCGTCGGTCCCACAGGTGTGCGAGGAGGCAACTTGCTCGTCCGTTCACGCTTTTTCCAGAATTTACATGGTTGCTGTGAGTGCATCTTCTGATGCTTTTTTCGGCCGATAGTTTTTGCAGGCGGCGGTTTAAAGTTGCATCTCCTCCGTTGAGGAGCTCTGCTTGTTTTGGGGTGAAGTTAAAATTGGTTTTACTGATATATTTCCCACCCCTCGTTTTTGACACTGCTTGGGGACGTCCCACTTGTCAAGATTTAAGGAACTGTGTCCGTCCATGGACGATAAGAAAAAATCTGATTTTTTTGTACTCACCGTAAATCCTTTTCTCTGAGTACATGGACGGACACAGCACCCACCCCTCCTTTTTAGGTTTGTACTGCTTGTTACGAAATGAGGCTGCATGCTGCAGTGGGGAGGGTTATGTTTGGAGGGACTGCCCCCTGGGCGGGGCTGTTCAACTCTGTTAATGTAACAAGTATTTAATTATCTAACATGTTTCTGCCTAGTCCTCTCCTGTAAACAGGGAACATAACCCACTTGTCAAGATTTAAGGAGCTGTGTCCATCCATGGATCCAAAAGGATTTTACGGTGAGTACAAAAAATCCTATTGCCTATTTGAATTTGCCAGGGAGTATAGATAAGAGAGCCACCTCAAGTGAAGATTGAATGGAAGTCGCCATCACTTTACAGTATAGTTTTGAAGCCCTGTACAGGAGGGCACATCCACCATCTGTATAGGAAAGTCCGGATGTAAGAAGTAGTCTGTTGTCTCTGAAGCCACTGCATGGGGTGTCGGAAAAGTGAATTGGAAAGGGTATCTGTCCTTAAATTGGGGTCTGCTTGAAGGACTTGGGCAAGTCTCCTAAGATCTTCTTTTCTCCATGGTCCGAATCCTGTTGCGTACATATCTGGTGGGAAGGCCGGGGTCCCAAAGAAGGGAGTCAGGCCCTATGTGATTTGATAGGCCCCTTCTGGACAGCATGCGATCCCAGATCTGAATCCTTTGATGGGAAAGGTCGTTGAGGGGGCCTGAGTCTCCTCGGAGCGTGGGCAAGGTCCATGGGAGAGTGGAGAGTTCAATTGAACCAGTCTAATATGCGAGTGAGCACTGCTTCTTTATAGTATAAGGAGTCCAGGGTTCCAGCCCCCCCGAAATTTTGGAAGAGATAATGTTTCATATCGTATTCTGGGATGGGCAGCATACCAAATAAATTTGGAGAACAGCTGGCGTAGTTTCCGGAAGTATGAGTTAGGTATGTGTATAGGAATGGTTTGGAACAAATACAGGAACCGAGGGAGAACATCCATTTTCAAGGCATTCACTCTACCCAGTCATGAGAGCCGTTTGGATGCATATGTAGAAAAATCCGCTTTGATTCTAAAGAGTAAGGGAGTAAAGTTCTGGGAAAAAGCTAGGATGCATCCGCCAGTACTTGAATTCCGAAGTACATGGTGGAAGTGGAGCTGGTTTTGAAGGAGAAAGTAATCGAGAGTCTTTGTAGGTCCAACTTAGGCAGGGATATGTTAAGGATTTTACGATTTATTGTAATTCACTTTGAAGTTACTAACTGCTCCAAATTTCTGGAACTCCTGTAATACTGAGGGCAAGGATGTGTGTGGGTGCGTCACAAACAGGAGCAGATCGTCTGCGAAGAGGGCGAGTTTAGTATGGGTGGGCCTGAATGTTATACCTTGGATATAGGAATTGTTACATAGAGCAATAGCCAAATGTTCCATAGTAAGAACATAGAGGAGGGTGGACAAGGGACACCCCTGTTGAGCCCCATTACAGATAGAAAAGGCTGGAGACAAAGAACCATTCAGTCTAATCCTAGCAGATGGAGAGGAGTAAAGGGACATTATCCTCACCATCATATTAGTTCACAGACCTATTTGTTGCAGGGATGAACTGCCAGTCCACTCGGTCAAATGCCTTCTCTGCATCGACTGTTAAGTGGCACAACAGAATATCATGGGTCCGGGCATAGTTAGAAGAAGGGTCCTCAGGGTATTGTCCTTAGCATCACGGCCACTCACAAAGCCGACCTGTTCTAAGTGGATTAACCTGGGTAACAATGATTGTAACTTATTGGCCAGGATTAAGTCAACACCAATTAAAGATATCGGCCTATAGTTTGCGCATAGAGTTGGGTCCTTGTCTGGGTTTGGGATGAGGAATTTATGAGCCTTGAGTGTTTGTAAAGGGAACTATGAGCCCTCTGACAAAGAGTTGAACATCTTAGTGAGGAAGGGCGTGAGAAGGGGAGCGAAAAGTTTATAAAACTTAGGAGTGAAGCTGTCAGGGCCTGGGCTCTTTCCACTTGATGTACCCGCAATGGCTTTTGTAGCTTCATCCTCTGTTAAGGGCGTTTCCAGATCAGTAATGGTGTCACCATCCAAAGTAGGAGCGCAGTTTCCAAAACCATAGGATAATTGGTCGTCCACCAAGGTAGAAGGGAAACCTGACAAAAGAGATATTGTACAGGGATTGATAGAAATCCCTGTATTCCTCAGCCATCTTACAAGGTGAGGAGCTCAATACTCCCTGTATTACCCAACTATGGGGCACAAAAGAAAGATACTTTTGGATGAAAGGAGCGAGCCAATGACCTACCACATTTGTCTCAAAACTTATACTGGTAGAAAGCGAGCTTATCTTCATATGTGCATGCGGAGGTCTCATATACAGTGGGTGACCGCGATATTGTGTCAATCTTGCTCCCTTTTTCGGCGAGATTGACCACCTACGAGCCCCATCGCGGGAGCCAGCGCCGAGCTGGCTTGCCGCGATGGAGACAAAGCCATCATAGAATCGACGGGAGATCCGACTTGGATTCCCGCCAATTCTAGCGGCGGAATTTGGTATGCATTCCCGAGAGGGGGAACTCCACGCCAATTTTTAAATAAAAAACCGACATGGGTTCCCCCCCCCCAGGAGCATACCAGGCCCTTAGGTCTGGTATGGGTTGTAAGGAGGCCCCCCATCAAGCTCCGGTACCTACCCACGTGGGTAGGTACCGGAGCATGATGGGACTGTGAGGCCTATATAAGTCGGATGCAAGCCACGCACCCGTCATTGCAGCGAGAAGAGGCGTTGTGTCAACATCGGGAGAAGGCAGAAGAAGAGAGGAGAAGATGAAGAAGACGACGACGTCACAGAACAGCGGGCTGGCCGCCGCTAGTATAGCGGCGGCCAGCCCTGAAGGAGAAGGCACCGGACAGCGGGAGGAAGAACCGGGGTGCGCCGAGTCAACAGCGGAGAGTGGCGAACATAGAAGACCCCCGGAGAGTGGAGAAGACCCCCCGGATAGCGGAAGAAGAAGCCCCCCTGCTAAAAGAGCTAAAGAAGACAGGGGGGGCCTCCGGAGCAGACTAATAAATTATTTTAAAAAACCTTGTGTCGTGTGTTTATTAACTTTAACACTTTGCCTCCAGGTGAATCGGTAGGGGTAGGATGTACCCCATATCCATTCACTTAGGGTGGGGGGGCGTTATCTGGGGGCCCCCTTATTTGAGGGGGCTCCCAGATTTCGATAAGCCCCCCGCCCGCAGACCCTGACAACCAACGGCCAGAGTTGTCGGGAAGAGGCCCTGTCCTTATCAACATGGGGACAGGGAGCTCTGGGGTGGGGGGGCCCCGCAGTGCACCCCCTGCCCCAGAGCACCCAACCCCCCCATGTTGAGGGCATGCGGCCTGGTACGGCTCAGGAGGGGGGGCGCTCACTCGTCCCCACTCCTTTCCTGGCTGGCCGGGTAGCGTGCTTTGGATACAGGTCTGGTATGGATTGTAGGGGGATCCCCTACATCGGTTTTTCGGCATAGGGGGGGCCTCCTTACAACCCATACCAGACCTGGTATGCTCCTGGGGGGGGAACCCATGTCGGTTTTTTATTTAAAAATTGGCGTGGAGTTCTCCCTCTCGGGAATGCATACCAAATGCCGACGCTAGAATTGGTGGGAATCCAAGTCGGATCTCCCGTCGCTTCTATGACGCGCTCGCTGGAATGTGCTTTGTCTATTCCAGCGAGATGTCGGCACCATGTCGCCGAGAATCAGCGCGATGCTGTCGTGCTAGAAACACATTCTCGGCAACATCCACTGTAGTTCTCTGAGCTGTGATCGGGCCCTGAAAAGTCCGCCAGTGTTGTCACCGTTGGGGGAACGTTTGTGCTCAGTTTCCAAGTGTTTGAATTGCAGCCATTATGGCGGCCTAACGTTCCTTTTTCAGACGTGTACCCAATTGAATGAAGGTTCCACGTAAAACTGCTTTTAGTGTCTCCCATTGAATGGGCAACGATGTTGTATCTGAAGCGTGGTCAACAAAATAGTTGGATATTGTGTCCAAAACCCTCACACATTCTAAATTCATAAGCAACATATATTTAACCATTTTAATACAGGGCACTTCACTACACCTTTCCTGCCCAGACCAATGTTCAGCTTTTAGTGCTCTCACGCTTTTTGAATGACAAGAACTCAGTCATGCTACACTGATGGGTTTTTTATTTTTTGCGATATAAGCGAAAGAAGAACGAAAATTTTGATTAACCACTTGCCGACTAGCCCCCGTCATTATACTGCGGCAGGTCAGCAAGTTCCCTCAAAACTTCGTAGCTGTCAGTCTCAGCTGCTTTTCAGATCGTTTTCTAGTGTTCAGTTGGTGCTTGTCAGTTCGTATCTGTCTTTCAGGGCATGTAGTCAGGTCTTATCTGTTTTACAGTGCGTTCTTGTCCACTCGTTTCTGTTTTTGAGGTCGTTCTTCATAGGACTTTCTGTTCCTCAGTGCGTTCTGTTTAGTTTGTTCTGGCCAGCCGACCGGTTTAAAGCCATGTTGGAAGTAAGTTTTCATCGTCAAGTTTGTGCTGCGTATGGGCTTGGTGTTGGGGTTAATACTTTGACCCGAGCTCAGTCCATGAACAGGGTGAGGAGGAGTTCATGGACGAAGAATTGGTTGCTCCAGTGGGACCAATTCTCTCATATGCCTCTGCTGCGGGAAATCCAGGAGAATAATCCTGATGACTTCAGGAATTATCTCCGGATGACGGACCCCGTTTTTTACCATCTGTTGGATTTGCTGTCCCCCTATATCACGAGGCAGGACACTGTAATGCGCCGAGCCATCACTGCCGAGCAGAGGCTAGTTGAATCTTTAATGCAGGGCTTTCTCCCTGGTGTGGAGAAAGCCTCTTGACAACCCCTTTAATATGGGAGGGGTGGACCTCAACGACCAGTTGACAGCGCCGTTCAGGTCTTTACGACATACAGACCTGGCAGCAAAAGGGTCAACGGATCTTTGGGAAGTTTTTGTATGTATTGATGTCTAAGAGCAGGCGGTACACTTCTTTAACTGCTTCCTTACCGAGTCATTGTAAAATGACGTCGGCAGGAACCCTCCCTCCCTCTGGGAGGACGTCATATGACGTCCTGGGTTTCCCGGCCGTCTAGGGGCACCCGCGATTGCCTGTGATCACAGCAGGACCATGGATCTGTGTGTGTAAACACACAGATCCACGGTCCTGTCAGAGGAGAGGAGACCAATGTGTGTTCCTAGTACAAGGGAACACAGATCGTCTCCTCCCCTTGTGAGTCACCTCCCCCTGCAGTTAGAATCACTCCCTAGGGAACATATTTAACCCCTTGATTGCCCCCTAGTGTTAACCCCTTCCATTCTAGTCACATTTACACAGTAATCAGTGCAGTTTTATAGCACTAATTGCTATATAAATGTGAATGGTCCCAAAAATGTGTCAAAAGTGTCCGATATGTCCTTTGCAATGTCACGGTCACAATAAAAATCGCAGATCGCCGCCATTACTAGTAAAAAAATAAATAAAAATGCCATAAATCTATCCCCTATTTTGAAGATGCTATAACTTTTGCGCAAACCAATCAATATACCCTTATTGCGGTACAGTGTTGCATGACCGCGCAATTGTCATTCAAAGTGCGACAGCGCTGAAAACTAAAAATTGGTCTGGGCAGGAAGGGGGTGAAATTGGCCTGTATTAAAGTAGTTAAGATCCTACCTCTCTTGTCTCCGCAGATTTGATCATGATGTTATAATTCTGGGACATGGATTGCAAGGCTTTCTGTTCTTTGGCTTTGTGTTTTCAGGTTCTGGAGTTGCACATGACTGTGTGCAGATAAATAGTGCAGTGATAAAATTATTCCAAATAAGCCCCCTTGACATGTGTTGGGTTAAAAACTGATTATGGCATGAAAAATGACAGGTACTGGGTATAAGTACCAGGAGTGGTAAAGGAGAACTCCCGCGATGTCAATAAACCAAAGTGGGGGAGAGGGAGGCACTGCTGCAGACACCTGGTGATCTATCCCAGGCAGAAAAAAAGTGTCAAAAGTAAAATAATGGTGTCTGTGCTGTGTAGCAAAAAATAATAAAAAAATGGGGGGGGGGGGTGCGGCTGTTGAACACACTAGGTAAATGAAATTCAAAAAAGTCTAAGATAAAGTGAACCTGATATTGTGAACAATAGGTGTTCTAGATGCATCGAATCTTCAGAAAATATAATAAAATACCTGAAACAAAAGACATCAGATCAAAAATATAAAATAAACACAGTGACAATATATGTATAACTTTCCAATGGATAAATATATAAATGAATAAATATATATGAGCTAAACAAAATTAGCATAGAAGCACACGCGTGCAAAAAGTGGTATAAATAAAGTGAGAGTGAAGTCTAATGCCGCGTACACACCATCACTTTATGTGATGAAAAAAAATGACGTTTTTAAAAACGTCACTTTAATTGACTGTGTGTGGGGGAAAACGTCGTTTTATGTCTTGTAAAAAACGACCAAAAAAAATTGAAGCATGCTTCAATTTTATGTGTCGTTTTTCAAAAGTGCACTTTTTACTTCACAGAAATTGACCGTGTGTAGCAAAAAACGTAGTTTTCTAAGACGTTTTTTCATCCACGCATGCCCAGAAGCTAGTTATGAAGCAAGCTTCAATGGTAAAACGTGGTGGAACGTAACCTCGCTTTGCTAGAACATTGTGAGAAAAACGATGGTGTGTAGGCAACTTCGTCTTTGAAAATTGAAGTTTCAAAAACGTAATTTTTTACTTTAAAGAAAGTGTCGTTTTTTTTCATCACATAAAGTGATGGTGTGTATGCGGCATAAGGCCCCGTACACACGACCAAACATGTATGCTGAAACTGGTCCGCGGGCCAGTTTCAGCATACATGTTTGGTCGTGTGTAGGCGCGAGCCGGCCGAATTCCAGCAAACATTTGCCCGCCGGGCCTTTTCCCAGCGGGCAAATATTCCTGGACGTGTTTTAAAACTGTCCGCTGGAATCCTGCCCGCTCGGACATGTACGGTCGTCAGTACAGACCTACCGTACATGTCCGAGCGCCCGCCGTCCCTCGCATGCGTCGAATGACTTTGACGCATGCGTGGAAGCCTTTAAATGGCAGGCCCGCCCACGTCTCCGCGTCATCGTCGCGGCGACGATGCGGACACGCCCCGCGTATTGTTTACGCGCGGACTTCTGTACGATGGTTAGTACAACCATCGTACAGAAGCCCTCTGGCAGGCATGTACGGTGAAAACGGTCTGACGGACCGCTTTCACCGTACATGTTTGCTTGTGTGTACCGGGCCTTAGAGAGAGTCTCTAAATCAGGGATATGCAATTAGCGGACCTCCAGCTGTTGCAAAACTACAAGTCCCATCATGCTTTGCCTCTGGGTGTCATGCTTGTGGCTGTCAGAGTCTTGCTATGCCTCATGGGACTTGAAGTTCTGCAACAGCTGGAGGTCCGCTAATTGCATACCCCTGCTCTAAATAGTGGTCCCAAAGCCAGGTGTTGAGGAATGGCTAACTTCAGTGAACAAACACCTTCTGTGATAACTAGCCGCTCACCTCACAGCTGTTAGACTGACAGCCTGATAATCCTCACATAGGTACACAGCAGTAGTAATGGTAAACCTGGAGTACGGCTAGGAGACCCGATCCCGGGTAATCACCTTTTTTAATTAAGTATATACTTTCAGGTCCTTTTTGTTGCTCTGTATTTTCTTCCAAAGCTTTTGAGGCCTAATTTAGTGGGTATGTTTGGTTTCTTTTGTCCTCTTCACTAGGCCTCAAAAGCATTGGAAGAAAATACAGAGCAACAAAAAGGACCTGAAAGTATATACTTAATTAAAAAAGGTGATTACCCAGGATCGGGTCTCCTGGCCGTACTCCAGGTTTACCATTACTACTGCTGTGTACCTATGTGAAGATTATCAGGCTGTCAGTCTAACAGCTGTGAGGTGAGCGGATAATTATCACAGGAGGTGTTTGTACACTGAAGTTAGCCATTCCTCAACACCTGGCTTTGGGACCACTATTTAGAGACTCTCTCTAGGACTTCACTCTCACTTTATTTATACCACTTTTTGCATGCGTGTGCTTCAATGCTAATTTTGTTTAGCTCATATATATTTATTCATTTATATATTTATCCATTGGACAGTTATACATATTTTGTCACTGTGTTTATTTTATATTTTTGATCTGATGTCTTTTGTTTCACGTATTTTATAAGTACCAGGACTTTAGGTCTATTTTCAATTCTCCACAGTGTCAGAATGTTTTTACTGAAATATTAATTGTTGAAATTATGCTAAATCTGTGTGTAGCACTACCCACGAAGGAGCTGCTGGTTTGTTTTGGGTGGCACGTTACCTCTGTATCTCCGTCGTCTAGGGTACTTGATGAGAGCTGTAATAAAGGTCCACACGATAGGTGTCTTTTCTGTGCTTTTATTACCCAGCCGGGTAAAAACGATAATAGTAGAAATGGGTGAAGAGATAAAAGAAAAGGAAATGGCAAATTCAGGTGTAACTGGATAGGGAAACAGTCCTGCTTCCAACGACAACTTTACATTGCATCTCTAGCCAGAGTGGGGATCTCCTTCAGGTAGTTTTGGTCAAATTAGCAACTGAGAGGTGACCAACATCCAGCCTCTCAGAACCAAGGTTTTCCTCGATAAATGGACAGGCCCCTCCTGGAACACCAGCCTCGTGCTTGGCAGGCCCGTCGAAACAAGACAGGCAAAGCAAGCAACTGCTTGGGGCCCCGAGCTGGCCAGGGGCCCCAGCAGGACGGGCCCTTACCGTGCTGCTGTGCAGCCGCTTAGGGTGCCTATGTCTGTCCCTGGTCCCGGACCGTTTCTGTTTCAATGGTTTTTATTCGTTTTTCAAGTAAAGATTATATGCGTCAACACAGAGAGCAGCGAACAATTCTCGCATGCTCTGCACATAGTAAGTCGTAAAAAAAAACAAAAGGGGAAAAGAAAGTAAAACAAAAAAAGGGGGAAAACAAACAGAGTAAAAAAAAAAAAATTTCAAACATAACAAACAAAAGTACGAGGGAAAATGATACTGGGTAACATATGAGCAGGCATCCAAGCATAGAGACAATATCACAGTACAACAAATGCTTGCTATACTAAATATAGAACAATTATTGACCCAAATTGAGGGATGGATCCTGAATTACGGCCCCTCTACATACCTAATACTGAAGGTCAATCAATGATCAATATTTAGATATTGAAGTCCCTCGGAGCTCAAATTCTCCATCAGACAACACATTTTACAGATAGTCAAGATAGCTGAGTCACTTCGTAGGATTCAGGTTCGAGTAAACTCACAACTAGAGAATCTGGGCAGCTCAAAATCATAACAAGTAAGATACCTTCAGCATATATTAAACCTAAATGTCCCCGATAGGGGAGCCCTTAGTCCCCAACACTACAGAAAAGGTCTAGGTTTAAAAAAAAAAGGGGGGGGATGGGGAATTCAGAGAATCCACAAGGGCAAGGCACTAGAGATAGAAGAAAGAAGAAACAGAAGAAGAGAGAAGGGTGTGTCCATCCGGGAATCTTTGATCGATCGACTGAAGAGGCATCTCTATGTCGCAGGGGCATGTAAGTAAGTGAGCCAGGGAGACCACGTCTTTTCAAAAAGGGGTTGTTTGTCATTTAAAACGCTTGCTATTTTCTCATTTAACATGATCCAGTTTAATTTCCGTTTTAGCAATGTTAAGTCTACAATGGGGCTTTTCCAAGCTGTCGCAATAGCTATCTTAGCAGCTAAAAAAATAAAAAATATCAAAGTCTGGGCGTGTCTGGGAATATTATCCACTGGTTTGTTTAGGAGGGCGACTGAGGCGTCTTTAATGATATTCACCATTGTGACCGAAAGAATAAGCGCGTGGACCCTGATCCAAAAACGACGCATCCTAGGGCATGTCCACCACACATGAAGTGGTGTGCCCACCTGCCCACAACCCCTGAAACAGGAGGATGAGACACCAGGATACATTCTGGAGAGTCGCTCCGGCACCAAGTACCATCTGGCTTGTACCTTGTAACCCGCCTCTATCAAAGCCACATTGAGGATGCCTTTGTGAATTCTTGTACTCCAACTACGCCAATCCCCTGCCTCAGGGCTAATGTTCAAGTCCCTCTCCCATGCCACTTGATACGGGAGCCTAGTGAGAGGTGCGGTCAGCTGTTTATAGAGCGTAGAGATGCCCCCCCGGAGAGCCGAGTCCTGCACACACCTACTCTCGAAGGCAGTGCGCGTTGTCAAGTCGGACCCATTGTTCTCTAACGAACGGAGAAAATGCTGAATTTGCTGTAAGCGGTAACTCTCCGAGGAAGGCATCTCCAAGCTGTCTATGTAATATGATGACGGGCGTATTCCCCTGTGGTCGAAATAATCTCCGCCTGCCCGGAGGAAACCGAGGATTGCCAAACAGGGGGGCCACTGGGGTATGTGCTGACCTTAGAGCCCATCTTCTACATCCCATTTCCCAAACATTGAGGGAATGAGAGAGTGTTGGACTCAAAATCGCTTTGCGGTATTTAGGGGATGTCCACAGGACAAGGTCCATAGCTAATGGAGAACACGCCTGAGCCTCCAGGGAGACCCACTCAGGACAATAGTGACGGCTGTGTATTTGGGTTAATTGAGTTAACTGCGCTGCTAAATAATACTTGCGAAACTCGGGCACCCCCAAGCCCCCCTCCTCTTTGGATGTGTACAATGTTGTTCGAGCTATTCTAGGGCCTTTTGGACCCCAGATATAGTGAAAAATTTGGGATTGAAAGCGGCGTATATCAGCGGCAGGTACTGGGATCGGCAGAACCCAAAAGAAATACAATAACCGTGGAAGAACAATCATCTTAACTGAGGCGATTCTGCCCAACCAGGACAAGCTTATATCGGACCATGTCTTCACGTCTTCAATCAAGCGGGCAAATAGGGGCGGGTAGTTAGTCTTGAACAATGTGGACACATCGGAAGTCAATTTAATGCCCAAATAAGAAAGGGACGACTGTTGCCACTTAAAAGGGAATTGAGCTTTAATACTTTCTAACGTTGAGGTTGGCAAGTTTACATTCAGTGCCTCTGATTTGTCCCGATTAATCAATAGGCCGGAAATTTTACCGAAACGGTCTAATAGGGACAGGAGATTCGGTATGGTGGTGTGGGGAGATGTAATAAACAATAGGAGGTCGTCCACAAATAATGCGCATTTATGATACTTCCCCCCACTTTCTATACCCAGAACATCAGGATGATGGCGGATTGCTATAGCTAAGGTTTCAAAGGCTATGACAAATAGAATGGGGGATAATGGGCATCCCTGCCTAGTGCCCGAAGAGATCGGTATCAAGTCGGATTTGTGACCTCTCAACAGTATTTGCGCAGAAGGGGAGCTATATAGAGACTGCATAGAGACTGTCTATGGGGCAGAAAACCCACCTGGTCAGGGTGAATATAGTCGGCCAAAAATGTCAACATCCTATTTGCCAAAATGTTTGTAAGTAGTTTTAGATCCGTATTAATTAAGGATATGGGTCGGTAATTGGCTACATCACTATGGTCCTTGTGGGGTTTGGGAATAAGAGTTATAAAGGCTCTGTTAGAATCAGAGTCTATGGGACCACCTTTCTGTATATCTCTAAAGACGCGCGTTAGGGAGGGAGCCAGTAGGGTGGATAATTTTTTATCGGGTTCGTGAACCCGTCCGGTCCCGGTGTTTTACCCTTGGGGGTCTGATTAATAGCACCCAGAACCTCTTCGACAGCGATATCCCTATCCAAGAAGGCTTTGTGTTCCTCTAATAAGGATGGAATGGGCAGATGTTCGACAAATGCATCGAACTCCTGTTGCCCTGTGTCCTTACCACCATTATATATCTTATTATAATAGGAATGGAATTCCTGCAGTACCACTTTGGGATTCTGAGTAAAGGAACGGTCGGATCTTCGGATTTTAGGAATGTGGGGAGGGGGTCGTCTAGGGGCCAACCTTGTTGATAACAATTTACCTGGTTTATCCGACTGGGAATAACATCTTGCCTGAGTCCAACGTAGTTGTTTTTCTGCTGTCGTAGTAAGGCATATGTTTAGTTCCAAACGGGCGGTCTCAATTCTATCCCTTAAGTCACAATGGGGGTTACGTTTGTGCTCTTTGAGTAGGGCAGCTAACTCATCCTCTTTTTGTTTCAACAAGGCTTTGTAATGTCTCCTATACCTGGCTGCTATCTGGATCAAGATGCCTCTGATCGTAGCTTTGTGTGCAGCCCAGGTACACATTGAAGAAGTATGCGAGGGGTCATTTAAAGCAAAAAATTCCTTTAGCGCAATTTCAATATCCAAGCATGTAGCCGGATTGCTGAGGTGGGACTCATTTAGACGCCAGGTATAGGAAACTGTGGGACAACGTAGAGAAGTAAAAGTGACCACTACGGGGGAATGATCTGACCAGGAAACTTCTAATATTTTGGAGGAGGTGCAAGCTGGTAAGGACCTAGCAGACGTGAAGACATGGTCAATTCGCGAATAAGACAAATGGACATGCGAATAAAAAGTATAGTCGCGGTTGGAACCATTGAACTCTCGCCATATGTCAATCAAATCATTGTCGTGTAGTAGTTTCGCAAATTTGGAACCGAGTTTCGAGGGCCTCAAAATTTGGGATCCTGGTGGGCGTGTCTTATCGAGTATTGAGTCTAGGGCAATGTTTGAGTCCCCACCCATTATCAGTGTTCCTTCAATCTTGCCTGTCAGTTGCTGAAGTAAGTTTTGAAAAAAAGGGAATTGGTCCTTGTTAGGAGCATAGCAGGATAGGAATGTTACCAGGGATCCCTTGACAAATATATAGCGCCCATCCGGATCTGAGATTACCCGTGAGGGAGTGAAGGATAGGCTTTTGGCAAGACAAATCGCAACTCCTCTTGTCTTATCTGGAGCACTTGCAAGAAAGAAGGTGGGGTAGTGTTTATGTATAAAAGTGGGTTTGTAGGAAGTGGGGAAATGGGTTTCCTGAAGAAACACTATTTCAGCCCCTACCGATTGGAAATAATTAAAGGCCTTCCGCCTTTTCACTGGTGAATTAAGGCCTTGCACATTGTGCGTTAAAAATTTCACGGGTTTGGGAGGATGGTGATCAGTCATGGTGTGTGGTGGGGTTGAAGTCGCTTACCTTGTCCGACTGGGATACAGTGATCGATCGGTCCCCCGAAGGCTGGACAACCGTGATTCCCGGATGGAACACAAAAGATGAAGAAAAAAGACAAAGAAGAAGGAGATTAGACGCCCTCGTGAGGGTAGCAGCTTGAAGAGAGGATTCAAGGGAAACATCATTAGAGAGAGATGAGAATCTCACATGTGAATGCATTTAAAAAAAAATAAAAAAAAACAGGGAAATAACACAGTAGCCGGGAAACAAACAAAAGAAAAAAAAAAAAAAAAAAAGGTAAAAAAAAGCAAAAAAAAACACATACAAAAATAAAAAAAGGGGAATGGTAGGAACAACAACTTAGCCGACCGACCTGGCGATCAATCAGCTAAGCAGGCCACCTATGGGGCCCAAAATGTCCAAGGTCCCTGCCCCCCGCTAATCCAGCGGGGGGGAAGGAGGTTGGAGTAAGTGCGAGGCGCAAGACACAACGACCCGACCCTGAACGGCCAGCAAAAAAAAAAAAAAAAACCTGAAGCTGGTGAGTCTTGGTGAGAAGGCCTGCAGGGTTAAGACCCCAGCATACCTTCTGCTTCTCTGTCCTCTTATGGAAAGAAATGTGAACTGCGTTCCAACACGTATATGAGGCAAGAGGACCTTAATTTTCTGAACATGTCCCAAGCTTAAAGATAAAAAACAAACAAAAAAAAAACAATAACAAAAAGAGGAAACTAAACCCTGAAGTATCAAACAGACAATTAAACCATCTCCTGGGGTAAGTTCACCAACTATCAATGAGAGACCCAGGATAAGAGCCAGGGAGCCTTTCCTCCAATGAACGTTCAAATCCTCTCTTCACACCATCAAGGCGGTCTGTTTTGGTGGCGGGATATGCTTCTAGTAGCTCTTGGGGAGTGCCATATTGGCGAAACTGGACGCTCTCTGTTGCCTCTGCCATGGCTTGTTGATGGAACATCCCGGCGATCAGGTGATGTTGGGGGTGAAGTGGAGATGAAGCCCAATCGTTTCAGCAATCTTTCCCCGTCCGTAAACGTAGAGAATGAATAAGATTTGCCTTGATAGGGAAAGGAGAGGCGAAAAGGTAATGACCAGCGGTACCTTATCCCCTTTTGTTGTAGCGGCAATAATAAAGGCTTGAAGGATCTACGTTTCTGTACGGTAGCCGGGGAAATGTCAGCAAATATTTGCACTTCGTGATCAAAAAGTTGGATTGACGTTAGTTCACGTGCTTTCTGCATAATGCTTTCTTTGACTGAGTAGTGGTGCGGCCGCACGATAATGTCCCTGGGAGGGCCCTCTGAGCGTACAGCAGTAAGAGCTCTATGGGCATGATCCAGCTCTAGTTTGTGGGCTGGAGTGTCAGGCAGCAACGATCTCAGCAGAGTAGCAGTAGCTTCTTGAGTGTCCGTAAATGATTCGGGCAACCCCCTGATGCGAAAGTTATATCTGCGAGATCTATTTTCGAGATCATCAATTTTTGCGAAAGCCTCTTCCAAGCGTGCTTCCAAATCGCAAATGCGATCTGTGTTTTGATTGGTTCTGAACACAGTGACTTCCAGTTTATTCTCTATGGTGTTGATCCTAGAGCCCAGATCATGAAATTCTTGTTTCAAATCTGCTGTGATTTTCCTCCCAGTCTTCTCCAGTCCCTGTTCTAGCATGGCAGAGAATCTAGCTAAAAGGATAGGGTCGCTCGAATAGACTGGCTGCGGGGCTATGATCTGTGGGCTGACAAACTCCTGAGAGGCCTGCAGGCTATTTTGACTGGTGAGAATGTCACCCATGGCTCTGTCCAGGGAGGATCCCGTGGAGAGGGGAGACTCACCACCTGAGAATTCACCGTCCTGGGGAGGATGGAGGGCTGCTGGGGTGGCGTTGCTGCCTTCTATAGAAGAGGAGAGCCGATCCATTTCAGCATGTCCCGTCCGGAGGGGAGCCGCGTGCGTCTGTGGCGCCGCCATCTTGCCTGAACTGACCGGGAGGCAGAGAGTTCCGTGCGGCTGTTTTGGAGGCCTTTTAACTCTCTTTTTGGCCATAGACTGATGGGCAGACTGCCGAGGATGGAGCAGAGGCTACCAGCGGGGCTCCTGGGTGTCTGGATTGGCAGTATGCGGCCGGATTAGGTCGGGTCACGGCGGAGCCGAATCAAGCCGCGTCCACCATGATCAGCCGCGCGCCCCGGACAGTTTCATTGGGGGAAAATACAGGATCCCGGAATGAAATGGAGGACAGCCTGTCAGCCAGTGCAGCCACTGCATTTCCTGGACTGGTTGCTAGGGCCGCCCCCCGCTTGGCATCTAGTAACCAGTGATGTCACACACTATCAGACAGTAAGGTGACCAGATTTTTTAAATGAAATCCGGGGACATATTTTAATTTTTTTACAAGTAATGGGGGCAATCAGCGACTCTCTGCCCGTTGCCGCCGCCGCCAGCCTTACAGCCTGTCAAGTCTTACTCTCCAGGCCCCGGCTATTACTGGGTGGGGAGCGGAGGAAGATTACTCCACCAGGGAAGGCAAGGAGATAAGCAGGCAGGTGGCTGGCTGGGATTTGAGCCAAGGCAGAAGAACATGCGAGCGGAGCTAAATGGGCATGTGCCCGAAACTGAAGAAATATTCTCTCTGCTCCGACCAGAACATGATCATCAGAAAGGGACACAGTTAATGGAAAAAATGCACCCCCTAAGCTAGTAGGAGCTGTGGGTGTGCAATTTTTTATTATTATTCTGTACTGACTGTCTTTGAAATTGCCCCAGCCCCTGTTCAAATCCAATCAGGGGACAAAACCGGGGACAGACTTCCCCGGGGACTGTCCCCTGAAACCGTGGATGTCTGGTCACCCTATCAGACAGGCCAGGAGCGAAGCCCGCGCTTAGTGCTGCACAACTCTCTGGGGCCCCGCCCCTCCTCCGGCACCCAGTGGCATTTAGCAGGGACTGGTCTTCACTCATTTGATCTGAAGTTTTTCCGGGCAGCTGCACACTGGCTGCTAACTTCTCTCTCCCTCCCGCACTCCCAGCAAGTAGAAGATCCGTGCCAGACTGCGAGTGAGTACACTTGATATCACAGGGATCCAGCCTGTCCCTGACAGCCGCAGAACAGATGCCTCTGATCCTTCCCACGCGTTCCCCCTTCCTCTCCCTGTGCTTGATAATGGAGGTGAAGTCAGCTCCAGCCAGCTACTGGCTGATGTTTTTCCAACCACTGCACAGTGCCTCTCAGATACTCCCCCGTGCTCTCCCCCTCCTCTACTTGGGCTTGATAACAGAGGTCACTTCAATGGCTCCTTTTCAGCCTCACAGACTGCACACCCCCTGTTCCTGCTTTCTCTGCATGCCTGGTTGCTGTGAATCTCCCTCAAACACCACAGTAGAAGAGGGGGCACATTTAGGTCTGATTCACACTGCTGCAATGTCAAACATCACATGTTATTCGCACCTCACTGCTGTGCAAATCTGATGTGATGTCTGTGCAATGCAAATTCAGCCATACAGATTGTATGGCTGAAATCGCATTCGGACCAAAGCAAACTTTACTGGAGGTGTCATTAACATTGTATTGACACCCCCAGCAATTCGCAAAGGGCAGTGTGAACTGCCTGTGAGTCGTATGCAATGCAGGAACCCATAATGGATTTGCAGGGTTCCCGCATCACTGCAGTGTGAACCGAGCCTAAGAGTACCTGTCTTGCTCAGCAGTAGCCTGGCCTGTCATCACAAATTCTGGCCCTGCTACCCGCACCTGCGATTTCTACGGGGAAGCAAGCAGCGAGTACTTCTGGTTCCCTTGCCAGCCTGGCCAACCACAACTCACAAATGGCCGTCAGTAAAACACTTTGGGAAAAAAACTTGTCTGTGATTCTGAACTGTGCATGCACAGTCTGAAGCCAGCCGTTTAGTGATCTGCTGGGCTCAGCCTCAGATTAGGCAGTGGGATGTGGTTTAAATTCACACACCCCACCACACAAGTAGAGACCGAGCCCAGCAGTTTACTAATCGGCTGGCTTCAGACTGCGCATGCACAGTTCAGAATCACAGACAAGGATTTTTTTCTAAAGTATTTTGTCACCAGCTGCTCATGAGTTGTGACCAGGCTAGGAGGTATTTAACCACCTGCAAACCACACTTCATGATACGCCCCTGCCCCAAAAATCAGCAAAAAAATATGTAAAAAACATATTTTTTGGGGGGATGTGTCCCTGAAAGGCAGTTTGGAAATGCGCCCCTAGCCTAGCCCCCCCCTGCTTATCTACTTAAAACTCAGCAACACCCCATCCCCCGCTTCTTGCTTGGGGCCCCCAAATTCCTTCAAACGGCCCTGGTGCTTGGTATTCTTCGGACAGACTCCCCATCCGTTAGCCTCCTCCAATTGAACGGACAGCTCAGGACCACCTTCAGATTGGGGACCCAGCCGATCACTGGGCCAGCACAGCAGATCGATTGCTTCGGGCCAACGTGGTCCCAGAACCAGGAACACTGCGACACATGCACACCTCGGCCATGAGGGCCATTTGCGGGGGTGTCGTGGAATGGCTACCCCACGAGGAAGAACCCCGAGAACACGAGGAAGAACCCCGAGAGAATGGCGTCTGCCCCTTAAGTAGCCCTCCCCAGCATGCACAGCGAGGTGGCCCACCGTCCTGATAGGCTGCTGAGGAGTGATATTCAAACACACTTGACCCCACTGTTGCCACCTGCTGTCCAGGGGTGACGGGAGTCCCCGGACAAAAGGATAGCACACAGCACAACCAAGCTAAAGCAGACACCAAATTTAAACAATTAGACTAGTTCAGAGCCAACTATTTCTCTGAACTTTCCCCTAAATTTCCAATAGCACCGGCTTTGAAAATAGCCAGGCGCTACATGTGTTTTAGGCGATTTTACATTTTTCCACAAAACAAACAAACAAATTAATTCAAATTTGCTTATCCGTGCTATTTTGAAGACAAGTGATCACAACGATATGCTAAAAACATATATTAACTAAAATACAGTGTAAAATAATATCAGAGATTGGTGATAATACAAAAAGATAATACTTTAATGTAATGCAGTGCAGATCACATTACAATGGGAGTGGAGCTTGCATTGCAATGGGAGGAAGTTCTTATTACACAATGTCATATTTCAACTTTTTAAAGATAACTTGGTAACTCTTAGTGAATAGCTTTCCGTAGCTCCATGGACTTATGTAAACAAACTAGGTGTTAACCACTTGACAACTGGGCACTTAAACCCACTTAATAACCAGACCAATTTTCAGCTTTCGGTGCTCTCACATTTTGAATGACAATAACTCAGTGATACAACACTGTAACCAAATGAAATTTTTGTCCTTTTTTCCCCACAAATAGAGCTTTCTTTTGGTGGTATTTGATCACCTCTGCGGTTTTTATTTTTTTCGCTATAAATGAAAAAAAAAACGAAAATTTTGTAAAAAAAATTTTTTTTCTTCATTTCTATTATAACATTTTGCAAAAAATGAATTTTTCTTCATAAATTTGGCCTAAAATGTATACTGCTACATATCTTTGGTTAAAAAAAATTGGATATTATTTAGTCTGGGTGAAAGTTATATGGTCTACAAGCTATGGTACCAATTACTGAAAAGTACTGACGGCCTCTCTCATTTCTTGAGAGCCTAACATGCCAGAAAAGTACAAATACCCCCCAAATGACCCTTTTTTGGAAAGAAGACATTCCAAGGTATTTAGAAAGAGGCATTGTGAGTTTTTTGAAGTTGTCATTTTTTCCCACAATTCTTTGCAAAATCAAGGTTTTTTTTATTTTTATTTTTTTTCCACAAAAGTTTCATATTAGCAGGTTATTTCTCACACACAGCATATGCATACCACAAATTACACCCCAAAACACATTCTGCTATTCCTCCCGAGTATGGCGATACCACATGTGTGAGACTTTTACACAGCGTGGCCACATACAGAGGCCCAACATGCAGGGAGCACCATCAGGCGTTCTGGAACACCCAGACCAATTCTGACATTCCTCTCCTACATGTAAAAATCATCATTTATTTGCTAGAAAATTACATAGAACCCCAAAACATTATATATGCTTTTTTAGAAAAGACCCTAGAGCAGGGGTGAGCAATTATTTTTTCGATGGGGCCACATGAGAAACTAAAAATATTTTGGAGGGCCGGGCCAAAAGGCTAAACTCAATACTGCATACAATCAATTGTATTTCTTTATAAAAAGCAGTAAATATCATTGTTGGACAACTGGTACAAGTACTTGTTATAGACATGGCACAGGAGGGGGACAGAGGCTGGGGACATGACACAGGAGGGGGACAGAGGCTGGGGACATGACACAGGAGGGGGACAGAGGCTGGGGACATGACACAGGAGGGGGACAGAGGCTGGGGACATGACACAGGAGGGGGACAGAGGCTAGGGACATGACACAGGAGGGGGACAGAGGCTGGGGACATGACACAGGAGGGGGACAGACGCTGGGGACATGACACAGGAGGGGGACAGAGGCTGGGGACATGACACAGGAGGGGGACAGACGCTGGGGACATGACACAGGAGGGGGACAGACGCTGGGGACATGACACAGGAGGGGGACAGACGCTGGGGACATGGCACAGGAGGGGGACAGACGCTGGGGACATGACACAGGAGGGGGACAGACGCTGGGGATATGACACAGGAGGGGGACAGACGCTGGGGACATGACACAGGAGGGGGACAGACGCTGGGGACATGGCACAGGAGGGGGACAGACGCTGGGGACATGACACAGGAGGGGGACAGACGCTGGGGACATGACACAGGAGGTGGACAGAGGCTGGGGACAGGCAGCCATTGTCTAATTAATAACAATTGATTAAACAGTGGCGACAATTGATGGCACAGTGGCTGCGTGTGATGGGCACAGTGGCAACAATTGATGGCACAGTGACTGCGTGTGTTGGCACAGTGGCTGCATGTGATGGCACAGTAGCTGCGTTTGATGGGCACAGTGGCTGCGTGTGATTGGCACAGTGGCTGCGTTTGATGGGCACAGTGGCTGCGTGTTATTGGCACAGTGGCTGCGTGTGATTGGCACAGTGGCTGCGTGTGATTGGCACAGTGGCTGCATTTGATGGGCACAGTGGCTGCGTGTGATTGGCACAGTGGCTGCGTGTGATTGGCACAGTGGCGACAATTTATGGTGGCACAGTGGCTGCGTGTGTTGGCACAAGTGGCTGCATGTGTTAGCACAGTGGCTGCGTGTGATTGGCACAGTGGCGACAATTTATGGTGGCACAGTGGCTGCGTGTGTTTGCACAAGTGGCTGCATGTGTTAGCACAGTGGCTGCGTGTGATGGGCACAGTGACCCCTCCCGCCCCTGCCTACTGTTATCACCGCGGCGGGGAACATTACAGACAGCGTTTGTTTGAACAGCTGTTTTCCCCGCTGCGCATAGACACTCCCCCTTGGACGGATCTGTCCAATCGCGAGCAAGGGGGAGTGTCTATGTGACTCCCCCTTGCTCGCGATTGGACAGATCCGTCCAAGGGGGAGTGTCTATGCGCAGCGGGGAAAACAGCTGTTCAAACAAACGCTGTCTGTAATGTTCCCCGCCGCGGTGATTAACGTGGCAGCGGCGGCGGCGGGGGGGGCCGGATTAAAAGGTCCGCCGGGCCGTATACGGCCCGCGGGTCGTAGTTTGCCCAGGTCTGCCCTAGAGAATACAATGGCGGTCGTTGCAACTTTTTATCGCGCCTGGTATTTGCACAGCAATTTTTCGAACGCATTTTTTTGGGAAATAAAACCGTTTTCTGCTTTTTAAAAAGAAAAACATTAAAGTTAGCCCAATGTTTTTGCATAATATGAAAGATGAAGTGACGTTTTAAATGTTTTTACTGGTTACATGTTTTTAGTTGGAGAAGAGTTCTAGGGCCAAAATGATTGCTCTCGCTCTAACGTTCGCAGCGATACCTCACATGTGTGGTTTAAACACCATTTTCATATGTGGGCGGGACTTACGTGCATGTTCGCTTCTGTATACGAGCACGCGGGAACAGGGGCGCGTTAAATTTTTTTTTTTTATTATTATTGTTCATTTTACTTTATTTATTTTAGTTTGACACGTTTTTCCCCAAAAATAAATGTTTTGATCACTTTTATTCCAATTACAAGGAATGTAAACATCCCTTGTAATAGGAATATAGCATGACAGGTCCTATTTACAGTGAGATATGGGGTCAATAAGACCCCACATCTCACCTCTAGGCTGGGAAGCCTAAAAAAAAAAACGATCCTGGCTTCGATCACAGTGGTGAGTCGGAAGAAGCACCGGAGGGCGAAGGGAGTGTGGACGTCCCCTTTTGCCTCCCGTAAGAACGATCAAGAGGCGGAACAGCCGCCATGATCATTCTTATGGTGTAGAGAATCGCCGGCTGAAAAAAATTATATCTGAATGATGCCTGTAGCTGCAGGTATCATTTAGATATCCCTGCACAAAGTCAAGGACCTCATATGACGTGGGCAGGAAGTGGTTAAAATGCATTTTTTCCAGAGTATTTTCTGGGTATTGCAGAGTATTGGTGCGTGGGTATTGCAAAGTATTGGTGCGTGGGTATTGCAAAGTATTGGCCGGGGTATTGCAAAGTATTGGCCGGGGTATTGCAAAGTATCGGTCGGGTTTTGCAGAGTATTGCGCGGGCGGTATTGCAGAGTATTGTGCGGGGGTATTGCAGAGTATTGTGGGGGGTATTGCAGAGTATTGTGCGGGGGTATTGCAGAGTATTGTGCGGGGGGTATTGCAGAGTATTGTGCGGGGGGTATTGCAGAGTATTGTGCGGGGGTATTGCAGAGTATTGTGCGGGGGTATTGCAGAGTATTGTGTGGGGGTATTGCAGAGTATTGTGCGGGGGTATTGCAGAGTATTGTGCGGGGGTATTGCAGAGTATTGTGCGGGGGGTATTGCAGAGTATTGTGCGGGGGGGTATTGCAGAGTATTGTGCGGGGGGTATTGCAGAGTATTGTGCGGGGGGTATTGCAGAGTATTGCGCGGGGGGTATTGCAGAGTATTGCGCGGGGGGTATTGCAGAGTATTGCGCGGGGGGTATTGCAGAGTATTGCGCGGGGGGTATTGCAGAGTATCGGGCAGGGGGTACTGCAGAGTATCGGGCGGGGGGTACTGCAGAGTATCGGGCGGGGGGTACTGCAGAGTATTGCGCAGGGGGTATTGCAGAGTATTGCGCAGGGAAGGCAGAGTATTGCAGAGTATTGCACAGGGAAGGCAGAGTATTGCAGGGGTTAATGCAGGGATGGCTGAGCAGGGATGGATGGATCTGTGACTGCAATAGTCACAGATCCATCCCACACTGCTGCTGCCATCCGCGCTCTCCTCTCACACTGTACCGATCGGTACAGCGAGAGGAGGGAGGAACCGGCGTCATCAAATGACGCCGGTTTGTTTACCTGTGATCGCTCCATCATTGGACGGAGCGATCACGTGTTGAACGGCCGCTATCAGCGGCAATTCACCGTGATCCGTGATGGACCGAGAGGACCCGGCGGTCACGAAAATTCCCGTGTGCGCGCCCCAGGGGGCGTGCGGGAGCGTGATTTCTGGGAGGACGTTACATAACGTCCACCCCCAGTTAAGCAACCACCTTGCCGCCGTTATATGACGGCGGCTGGTGGCTAAGTGGTTAAACTGTGCACATGGCTTGATAATTTAATCAAGACTTATTTTTTAATTTATAATGAATCTATGGTTCAACACAAACTATATCTAATCCAATCATAATATTTTGAAGTCAGTTTTGTTGAGATATAACAAAATATTTATCTCTTTGTTTATTTATCTCTTTGAAAATAACTTATACTGCAGTTAGAATTCCATTCACTCCCAAAACTGACACTTCCAACCTTGATTAGTTTAGTTAAGCATATGCTCAAACAACTTCAATTACCCAAAAGGTAAAAAATAAAAGATTAATACTTTACCATGGCTTAAGAAATCTGTTGTTTTGAGAAGCATCAAGTTAGGTGTCCCAAACGACTTCTTCCAGCATTCCTACATCTCTGCACTCTCAAGATCTCAACACCCTCTCACCTCCCAAGATTCTTTCCGTCCCAAAATTCTTTCAGTCTCCTTCAAGATTCTCCCTCCATCTCTGCTATGTGTATACTTTTTTATCCCACCCAAAAAGTGGATGTATATGTCACTACTTCATATTTGATGATGTAAAATAATGGGTTGTTTCTATGTAACCATGACAACCTAGTCTGTAATAGTCTTGGACTCTTTATTTTATTACCACCAGGGGGCAGTGTTGTATTAGAATTGATTTTATTTAATCATTTAATGACCTTCTGACCTTGGCTTAACACACAGGTTTCAAACACAAGGCCTAATCTGGCCCTCCAGGCCATTTCATGTGGCCCTTCCACCTCTCTTGCCGGAGAGCTCCAGACCTCCTCTGGTCCTCCCTCAGACCCTTACTTTCTGCTTTCAAGCAATGCATCCAGCTTCTTCCCAGCAGCAGCATAAGGAAAGGGAGGTGCACTGTGATGTAAGGTAGTGTGGGGTTAAAAATTGGTGCATACCAGTGTGTGGCTGCACCCTGATTCTTTCCTCCTGTAACTGCATTCATTGTTGATCTGTCTGTGTATGTCTATGTTATTGAATTTCTATTTTTTATACAATAAACGTATTTCTGATTAAAAAAAAAAAAAGGTAGAGTGGGGGACTTAATTTCTGATGGTGGCGTGGCTCTTAACATCTAATATATGGGGGGGGGGGGGGAGGCGTTGGACATCTAATCTTACAGATACAACTGGCCCGTTTGAGGGCAATCATAATGCTGATGCTGCCCACAATGAAATTGAGTTTGACACCCCTGGCTTAGCAGAAAACTTTCTAAATTCTGTCATTCTCTTCAGATATTGCATCTACAACTCAGAAATATGGTTGTGAAATTGTTTGAATAAGGTCATTAACCTACAGTAACTTCTTGTATACCTTAAAAGCTAAGTCATTGGTTTCTCACAATGCAATAATTATTTTACACACAAGTCCACTCTAAGAATACTTATCCATTTAAAATATTCATAATATTATAAACATGCTATGTCCAATTTAACATGTACCAATATATTTTTTATGAATATATCCAAATAATATATCATAATTATATCTTGGAAGAAATCTAATAAAAATATATTAACTAAAGATATAGGTAAAACGATTCACTCAATTAGTGCATATATACTCTAATCACAATACCATATAACTTTTGCTAATATGATTATTTGTACTTGAGTAATATTATAATATGTTTTATTTGTGAATAAGCCCTTTTCTCTTTCGTTCATTGACGGACACAGCTCCTTTATTCTTGACCTTAGGGTTATTGTATATATCTTCCTATCAGAAGAGGACTAGGCAGAATCATGGAACACATGAAAAAAACAGCAAAGCTGAACAGTACCGCCCAGGGGGTGGTCCCACTGGTTATAACCCCTCACACTGCATCCAGTAGCTCAGTTTTTTTCTGCCTAGTACAGGAGTAGGACCTGGCTTCCTGTTGAGACCATTGGTCCTTTTTTTTTTCTACTTTTTTGATCCTGGGATCTACTATCAACAGCCGGCTGGGTAACAGGCTGGATAATATAGATCCTGGTAGTCTCCCCAGCCCGGCCATCGAGCGTGAGTAGACCATTAGCTACGCGCTGGGTCGGCCACGACATGCCCTGTTTGCTCCAGGGGTGGCCGGTAAGCTAAATGCTCCGGGGCACACATATGACCGGGCTACTGCTGTCCGAGTCACAGTGTGCCATGGCCGACAGCCACGCCGTACCGCTTGGGTGATGGGACTGTCCGGAATGTGTCCAGCAGTCCCCGCAGGATGGGTAAGTAGGGTTCCACCTGTTTCGGCAGGATGGAACAGCTGGGCATTCCTGGGGAGGTCGATAAGGGGGTCCCTCACTTTCCCTTTCTTCTCTTCCTGTCCTTTTCCTCCTCCCCATGCTCTGTGGTGGCTGGGCCTGCTGTGTACCTGATGGGGTTTCTCCGGGGGGGCACCGTGTCCTGGCTGGGGGCTGTGTGGCTGTTCCGACCGTCAGTGTGGACTTTGACCTTGCTGTTTGGTTTCCAATAAAATTGTTCTTATTCATTTATCTGTTTTGTACGTCTGATTCATGCTTCCTTGACATTAGGCCCAAGCCATGAATCCTGACGGTACAGGGCCATCCTCACTACCCATGCTGGTTGCCAGACTTGATCAGCAGGATCACCTGCTGGGTCAGTTCGCTCAGGCGTTGCAAACCCTGCTTGCACGCACTGCTCATCTCGCTCCTGCTGCTGCTAGGCCGGTTGTCGCTCCTATTACCGCTTCCACTGCCGCTCCGGTTGTTGCGCCAGAGTCTACCCCGGCACCCGTTGTTGCGCCTGCGGTGTCTCGGGGTATGACCGGTTCTGCCCCCCTCCCACAGCGCTTTGGGGGTGAGCCAACTCAGTACAAGGCTTCCTTAACCAAGTGGGCATTTATTTCGAGTTGCTGCCACATGCTTTTCCCACTGAGAGATCGAAGGTGGGCTTCCTGATCTTGCTGCTCTCGGACAAGGCCTTGGCCTGGGCAAGTCCTTTATGGGAGAACAACGGGAAACGCTCGCACCTGAGATCCTGTCGGGGACAGATCTTGGGTGAAGTTTCTTCGTCCCCGGTTTCCCGTGCTGATAAACCACTGCTCAACGTTGTCCTCTCCTGTGTCGGGGGCTCGGTGTTGGCCCAGGCGTTGGTGGATTCTGGTGCTGGTGGTCTTTTCATCGACAGTAGATTTGCTGTCGCAAACTCCATTCCTCTGCAGGCTCGAGTTTCTCCGCTGGTTCTTGAGGCGATTGACGGCAGACCCCTTCAGCCGCCGCAGGTGACTCATGAGACCCTTCCAGTGGAGATAGCCATTGGGACCGTTCACAGGGAGTCGGTCTGTCTTCAGGTCATTTCGTCTCCTCACTACTCATTGGTCTTGGGGTACCCCTGGCTCCAGAGGCATAATCTGACTTTCGATTGGAGATCAGCTGAGATCCTCTCGTGGTCCCCACAGTGTGGGGCTAGTTGCATCCATGGACCCGTCAAGGTGTTGTGTGCCTCCTCAGACTCTGTGTTGCCCTCTGAATACAGGGAGTATCTGGATGTATTCGATAAGGTGCATGCTGGTGCCCTGCCTCCGCACCGCCAATACGATTGTGCCATAGATTTACAACCTGGTGCCATTCCTCCTCGTGGCAGGGTATATCCACTGTCGGTTGCTGAGAATGAGGCCATGGAGGAGTACGTGAGGGAGGCGCTTTCCCGGGGGCACATTCGCAAATCCTCTTCCCCAGCAGGGGCTGGATTTTTCTTTGTAAAGAAGAAGGGCGGAGAATTGAGGCCTTGCATCGACTATAGGGGCCTAAATCGCATCACGATTAAGAATGCATACCCGATTCCGTTGATTTCCGAGTTGTTCGATCGTCTCAAGGGGGCAACGGTCTTTACCAAACTCGACCTGAGGGCTGCGTATAACCTTGTAAGGATCAGGGAGGGTGATGAGTGGATGACCGCGTTCAACACCAGGACCGGTCATTACGAATCCCTGGTTTTGCCCTTTGGGTTGTGCAATGCGCCCGCAGTCTTTCAGGAGTTTATCAATGATGTTTTTCGTGACCTGTTGCAGCAGTGTGTAGTGGTCTACTTGGACGATATCTTGGTATACTCTGAATCCATGGAGGTCCACATTCTGGACGTCAAGCGAGTGTTGCAACGGTTACGAGAGAACAAGCTTTTCTGTAAGCTTGAGAAATGCGAATTTCACCGGTCCCAGGTAACCTTCTTAGGTTACATCATTTCCGCGGAGGGGTTCTCCATGGACCCTGAGAAGGTTTCGGCAGTCCTACAGTGGCCACCGCCCACTGGTCTTCGTTCCCTGCAGCGCTTTTTGGGCTTTGCCAATTATTATCGGAAGTTCATCAGGGACTTCTCCATGCTGGCCAAGCCTCTCACGGATCTGACCAGGAAGGGCAGTAATTCCCATGATTGGCCGGCCGAGGCCATCCTGGCTTTTGAGGCTCTAAAATCAGCCTTTGCTTCGGCTCCAATACTGTCTCATCCCAATCCTGGGTTGCCCTTCATCCTTGAGGTGGATGCGTCTGAGATGGGAGTAGGCGCCCTTCTGTCTCAGCATCGGACACCAGAGGGACCTCTGCTTCCCTGTGGGTTCTACTCCAGGAAACTGTCTCCCGCGGAATGCAACTACCAGATTGGTGACAGAGAGCTGTTAGCTATCGTGCAGGCTCTCAAAGAATGGAGGCACTTGCTCGAGGGTTCTGTGGTTCCGGTTCTCATCCTGACGGACCACAAGAATCTGACGTACCTTTCGGAGGCCAAGAGATTGACACCCCGTCAGGCTCTGTTCCTGTCACGCTTTAATTACGTGGTCTCCTACTTACCCGGTTCCAAGAACGTCAGGGCGGATGCCTTATCACGTCAATACTCTGAGCTGTCCAAAGAGGATTCGATACTGACTTCGGTCATACCTCCAAATCAGATCCTGGCCGCCATCCGTACTAGCTTGACCTCTCCCCTTGGAGAGCAGATTCTGGCGGCTCAATCTGGTGCTCCCTCTGGGAGACCCAATGGTAGGTGCTTCGTGCCTGAGGAGTTGCGCACCCGGCTGTTGCGAACCTACCATAACTCCAAGACAGCGGGGCATCCTGGAAAGAATCAGCTGTCCTGGGCTGTGTCACGCTTGTTCTGGTGGCCTTCTCTACGGTCCGACATTGCCGCATATGTAGCAGCATGCTCTGTTTGTGCCCAGAATAAATCCCCTCTGCATCTTCCGTTGGGACTTCTACAACCCATTACCAATGGGGAGCGCCCATGGTCACACCTGGGGATGGACTTCATTGTGGACCTTCCTGTGTCCCGAGGCCATACGGTCATTCTCATGATTGTGGATCGGTTCTCCAAGATGTGCCACTGTGTTCCATTCAAGAAGTTACCCACTGCACAGGAGTTGGCCACGGTTTTCGCCAGGGAGGTCTTCCGGTTGCACGGTTTGCCTAAAGAGATAGTTTCGGATCGAGGAAGTCAGTTTGTGTCCAGGTTCTGGCGTGCTTTTTGCTCTCAGTTGGGTATTCGACTCTCCTTCTCTTCGGCTTACCACCCTCAGTCCAATGGGGCCGCAGAGCGATCCAATCAAGCCCTGGAGCAATTTCTTCGTTGCCATGTCTCCGATCATCAGGACAATTGGATTGACCTTCTGCCATGGGCTGAGTTTGCCAGGAACACGGCGGTTAACTCTTCCTCTAGGATGTCTCCCTTCATGGCCAATTATGGGTTCCAACCTACGGTATTACTGGAGTCATTCTCTCCCCAAGATGTTCCGGCTGTGGAGAACCACCTTTCTGCCCTACGTGCTTCATGGGTACAGATCCAGAGGTCCCTCAGGGTCTCTGTGCAGCGCCAGAAGCTCCAGGCTGATCGCAGACGGTTGCCTGCTCCTTCCTACCAGGTCGGAGATCGTGTATGGTTGTCCACTCGCAATCTCAACCTCTGAGTGCCCACTCCTAAGCTGGCTCCTCGCTTTGTTGGTCCCTTCCGTGTGCTCCGCAGGGTGAACCCGGTTGCCTATGCTCTCGCGCTTCCACCTGATATGCGGGTTTCCAATGTGTTTCACGTTTCCCTGTTGAAACCACTAATATGCAATCGTTTCACCTCCTCGGTTCCTCGGCCTCGTCCTGTCCAGGTGGGCGATCATGAAGAATACGAGGTGAGCGATATCCTGGACTCACACTTGGTCTGTGGCCGGTTGCAGTTCTTGGTCCACTGGCGTGGGTATGGTCCAGAGGAGCGTTCCTGGGTTCCTTCCGCAGATGTCCATGCTACTGTCCTCCTCCGAGCCTTCCACGCGCGCTTTCCCCAGAAGCAGTATTTTGCGCCACGGAGGAGGGGCCCTTGAGGGAGAGGTACTGTCATGGTCTTACCTCTTTGCAGGCTTCTCATCACTGACCTGTGCTAGCAGCGATCTTGCTTCATGGGGTTCTTGTAACCTGTCACACCCTGCGGCTGCTCCTTCCCACTGGGAGGAGCTGGCTGCTCTGCATATATATATGACGGCAGCTGCAGCATTTCCTCGCTTGGGCCTTTTGTCTGACACCCCTTCTGTGATCGTGCTGCCTGCTCCTGGTCACCGACCCGGCTACGGACGTTCCTTCTGGTTACTGATCCCCGGCTTCATTTCACCCCATTTCTGGCTACAGACTCCGGCTTGGCTGACTCTCATCACTGGCTATCGACCCTGGCACTGTTGGACGACTCTTCTGAGTGTTCCGACCGTCAGTGTGGACTTTGACCTTGCTGTTTGGTTTCCAATAAAATCTTCTTATTAATTTATCTGTTTTGTACGTCTGATTCATGCTTCCTTGACAGTGACCCCTTGGATGGGTTCACCACACACTGAAATTATACAGACTGGCAGTCTTGCTGGAAAAATAATTGCAAGCATTCAAACAGCATAAACAAAATCAAAACATAAAATAAACCTCTAGCCACTTTGGGCGTCTACCTTTCCAACAGGAACCTATCTATGAAGTCTAACACAGCCTACTGCTGGGTAGACAGTGCTGGTCATACAGCACAAAACAATAGTCTTTTGATTTTGTTTCACACAGAAAAAATCAATCCTCTCCTCACCTCCACAGAAGACCTTCTGGCACTGCTCTTCTACTCACACAGCCTTAGGAGTGATGCAGCAATTAGTTGTAACCCTCTGGACTTCTTATAGAGGCCTTTAATTGCCTCATTCTGAACAGCTGAAGTTTTTCAACGGCCTTTAGCCTTTCTCTGGCTACGTTTGTAGCCGACGCCCGATAACCATCTGTGTATCGTCTAAACAAGGCAGAAATGTATGTCCCATCAGTGACAACACCCACAGATTACCTGAACTTCCTGTCACATACCCCCCCTCTAGTTTCAACCCCTAGGGTTGGGACACAGGTTGCCAGGCAGGCATGCACTCGGGGACAACCCATCTGCATTCCCCATTTTAGCACCGGGGTGATGCGTTACCACAAAACTAAATTCCTGGAGGCCAGGAACCACCTATTTATTCTCCTATTGGTCTCTTTGTTCTGTGCCATCCACTTCACGGGGGCATGATCCGTCACAGCTCAAACTGTCTACCCACGAGGTAGTACCGGAGAGAATCCACAGCCCATTTCACCGCCAAACATTCTTTCTCAATGGTGGCATAATTCTCTTCATGGGCCTTAAACTTTCGGCTGAGGTACATAACCTGAGACAGTACAGCTCCTAAGCCCACATTTGACACATCTGTCTGAACCACGAAGTCCCATAAAAAATCAGGCAAATTTAAAACTGGCTGACTACACATAAGGCCTGCTTTAAAGCCTGAAAAGCTGTTTCTGCTTCGGGAGTCCATTTGGTCATTACAGACTCCTTCCCTTTGGTTAAATTGGTCAGGGGAACAGCCTGTGAGGCAAAATGGGGAATAAAGCGGCGATAGTAGCCCGCGATCCCCAAAACTGCACGAACCTGTTTCTTGTTGGTGGGACGTGGCCAATTCTGAATAGCCTCAACTTTATTTACAGGTCATTCTCAAAAAATTTGCATATTGTGATAAAGTTCATTATTTTCTGTAATGTACTGATAAACATTAGACTTTCATATATTTTAGATTCATTACACACAACTGAAGTAGTTCAAGCCTTTTATTGTTTTAATATTGATGATTTTGGCATACAGCTCATGAAAACCCAAAATTCCTATCTAAAAAAATTAGCATATTTCATCCGACCAATAAAATAAAAGTGTTTTTAATAAAAAAAAGTCAACCTTCAAATAATTATGTTCAGTTATGCACTCAATACTTGGTCAGGAATTATTTTGCAGAAATGACTGCTTCAATGTGGCGTGGCATGGAGGCAATCAGCCTGTGGCACTGCTGAGGTGTTATGGAGGCCCAGGATGCTTTGGTAGCAGCCTTAAGCTCATCCAGAGTGTTGGGTCTTGCGTCTCTCAACTTTCTCTTCCCAATATCCCACAGATTCTCTATGGGGTTCAGGTCAGTTGGCAGGCCAATTGAGCACAGTAATACCATGGTCAGTAAACCATTTACCAGTGGTTTTGGCACTGTGAGCAGGTGCCAGGTCGTGCTGAAAAATGAAATCTTCATCTCCATAAAGCTTTTCAGCAGATGGAAGCATGAAGTGCTCCAAAATCTCCTGATAGCTAGCTGCATTCACCCTGCGCTTGATAAAACACAGTGGACCAACACCAGCAGCTGACATGGCACCCCATACCATCACTGACTGTGGGTACTTGACACTGGACTTCAGGCATTTTGGCATTTCCCTCTCCCCAGTCTTCCTCCAGACTCTGGCACCTTGATTACCGAATGACATGCAAAATTTGCTTTCATCCGAAAAAAGTACTTTGGACCACTGAGCAACAGTCCAGTGTTGCTTCTCTGTAGCCCAGGTCAGGCGCTTCTGCCACTGTTTCTGGTTCAAAAGTGGCTTGACCTGGGGAATGCGGGACCTGTAGCCCATTTCCTGCACACGCCTGTACACGGTGGCTCTGGATGTTTCTACTCCAGACTCAGTCCACTGCTTCCGCAGGTCCCCCAAGTTCTGGAATCGGTCCTTCTCCACAATCTTCCTCAGGGTCCGGTCACCTGTTCTCGTTGTACAGCGTTTTCTGCCACACTTTTTCCTTCCCACAGACTTCCCACTGAGGTGCCTTGATACAGCACTCTGGGAACAGCCTATTTGTTCAGAAATTTCTTTCTGTGTCTTACCCTCTTGCTTGAGGGTGTCAATGATGGTCAGCAGTCAGGTCGGCAGTCTTACCCATGATTGCGGTTTGGAGTAATGAACCAGGCTGGGAGTTTTTAAAAGCCTCAGGAATCTTTTGCAGGTGTTTAGAGTTAATTAGTTGATTCAGATGATTAGGTTAAGAGCTAGTTTAGAGAACCTTTTCATGATATGCTAATTTTTTGAGATAGGAATTTGGGGTTTTCATGAGCTGTATGCCCAAATCATCAATATTAAAACAATAAAAGGCTTGAACTACTTCAGTTGTGTGTAATGAATCTAAAATATATGAAAGTCTAATGTTTATCAGTACATTACAGAAAATAATGAACTTTATCACAATATGCACATTTTTTGAGAATGACCTGTATTTGGGGCTTGATTAGACCTCTTCCGATGGTATACCCCAGATACTTTGCCTTTTCTAGCCCAAGGGTACATTTTTTTGGATTGGCTGTAAACACGGCTTTCCAGATGGAATCCAACACAGCCTAAACTTTTGGCAAGTGTGATTCCCAATCTTCACTGTGGATGACAACGTCATCGAGGTATGCAGCAGCATAGGCTCGATGAGGCCAAAGGGTCTTATCCATGGTGCGTTGGAATGTGGCGGGAGCATTCTGTAACCCAAAAGGCATCCTCCGATATTGGAAAGATCCATCTGGAGTTACAAATGCTGTTTTTTCCCTGGGCGACTCCGAGAGAGGAATTTGCCAATAACCATTGGTCAGGTCTAACGTTGTCATGTATCGGGCAGTGCCTAGGCGATCAACCAGTTCATCTATGCGGGGCATGGGATAGGTGTCAAATTTTGTGATTTGGTTAAGGCGACGAAAGTCATTACAAAACCGCCAACTTCCATCTGGTTTGGGCACTAAGACGATGGGATTTGACCAATCACTATTTGACTCTTCTATCACCCCCAGCTCAAACATTTGTTTTACTTCCTGGCGAATTGCCTCTCGCCGGGCTTCTGGAATTCTATAAGGCTTCAACTTGACCTTATCCCCTGGTGTGGTGATAATGTCATGTTCAACTCCGGAGACCCAACCTGGCAGGTCTGAAAACTTCTTCTTATTACAGAGCACAAATTCTTTAACCTCCTGTTTCTGAGCTTTGGATAGAGTCTCCGCTATCCCAACTTCAGGGACAGCCAGGTTAAATGAAGCAGAAAATCGGGTAGTCTTAGCGACCAAGGACTCTCTATCCTTCCATGGTTTCAGCAAGTTCACGTGATAGAGCTGCTCAGGTTTTCTTCTTCCCGGTTGGCTAATTTTATAATTCACCACTCCCATTTTTTCCAACACTTCATATGGACCCTGCCATTTGGCTAGGAATTTACTTTCGACCGTGGGGACCAACACCAACACCCTATCACCAGGTGCAAAGGAACGGACCTGGGCCCCAGGATTGTAAATCCTTTGTTGAGCCAATTGGGCTTGGGCCAAATGCTCCTTCACAATCGGCATCACTTGGGCAATTCTGTCTTGCATTTGGGCCACATGTTCAATCACACTTCGATGAGGGGAACTCTCACTCTCCCATGTTTCCCTGGCTATGTCCAGTAGGCCCTCGAGGGTGCCTCCCATACAGTAGCTCAAACGGAGAGAACCCTGTGGATGATTGGGGAACCTCTCTTATTGCAAACATCAGATAAGGGAGCAGATAATCCCAATTCTTTCCGTCTTTATCCACCACCTTCTTCAACATTTGTTTTAAAGCGGGGGTTCCGCGGGTTTAAGTTTTTTTTTTTTTAAAGGTTTCTGGCACTCTTACCTTGTATAGGTAATCACTCATCTGTCCCAGTCTTTCAGCCCGTTGCAGTGGTAATCGCGAGAAAACGATATTTTAGAAAATCCTAAGATGGACGTTACCATCTTTACTGTGGGCACTGTGAAGCCCAGCTCGTTCTTCTTCTTCCGGGATGCGACGAATGCGGCGAATGCTGACATGCTGGCGAAGTCACATGACCTGCCTGACGTCACGTGACCCGCGAGATATCGCGGGATTTTCGATACAGCGCGTCTCCTGGGATCCCAGGAGACGCTCCCAGGAGACAAAGCGCTGATGGGGGATTTTGGAAAACCACGCCCACTCCCGCGGGGAATAGTGAGTGACAGCTCACAAAAGGGTCTCGTTTCAAGGTAAGGAGGCCGATTAAAAAAAACAAAAAACGAATACATAGTGTACTATGGCAGAAGTTATTAAGAAGCAGAACTTGTATATTAGGGTGAACCTCCGCTTTAAGGTTTTATTAAACCTTTCCACTAACCCGTCTGTCTGAGGGTGATATACTGATGTACGTAATTGGGTCACTTTCAGGAGTTTACAAAGTTCTTTGGTCACCCTAGACATAAACGGGGTGCCTTGGTCAGTTAGGACTTCCTTTAGGAAGACCCACACGGCTAAAAACCTGAAACAACTCTTTTGCAATGGTTTTAGCAGAGGTGTTTCGGAAAGGGATTGCTTCTGGGTACCGGGTGGCATAGTCCATTATTACCAAGATGTGCTGGTGCCCTCTAGTGGACTTCAGTAAGGGGCCAACCAAGTCCATGGCGATTCTCTCAAAAGGGACCTCTATAATGGGCAGGGGTACCAACGGACTGCGGAAATGTGGCATGGGTGCAGTAATCTGACACACTGGACAGGAAGAGCAGTACAATTCCACTTCTTTAGTGATCCCAGGCCAATAAAACCTCTGGGTGATCCTCTCTAGTGTTTTTTCCGTTCCCAAATGTCCCCCAAGAATGTGCCCATGGGCCAGTTCCAAAACCATCTTGCGGTACGGTTTAGGCACTACCAGTTGCTCAATAGTGTCCTCTATCCTCTGTGACACTCAATATAACAGGTCCCTTTCAATAATGAAGTTAGGGAGGGCAACCCTCTCGTCAGGGTTAACTAGCTCCCCATCTATCTTTACTACATTCTCCCGGGCTCTTAGCAAGGTGGGGTTCCTCAATTGCTCAGTGACAAAATTTTCTCTGTGCACCTCAAGGTCATCAAACCCTATCGGCCGCTGTTCCTCTTCTGAGGTAGCAGGCTCCTCCCTAGGGACTGGTGTTTCCCCTGCTAAGACTGAGAATGGAAACTCAGGAGAATCCTCACAGTTAGAGGTTTCTGGAGTAGATGGTTCAGCCTCAGAAGAACAGCCTACTGGGAAATCTGGGCAGTCCCAGAGTTTCCAGAATTTTGGGAAATCCCTTCCCACAATGGCGTCATGTGGCAGTTTGGGAACTAAACCCACCTGGTGACACCAGTTACCGAGGGAGGTTTCAAAGGAAATGGTAGTCACCGGATATTCTCGAGTGTCCCCATGTACACAAACTACAGCCATTTTCCTCAGATGTAAGGTTTTTCCCACCACTAGGTCACTTTTCACTAAGGTGGCCAGGCTACCTGAATCCAACAATACCACAACATTTTTACCATCTAAGCACATTCTATATAATGGTTTCTCATTCCCTTTACTGCAGTGCATGTGGTTGCAAAAAGGGACTGTCGTCTCTCGGTCAAAAAGTCACATTGCATGGGTTCATCACCCGCTGGGAAAACTGCTGCTACATGTCTCTCTTCATGGCAACGGTAACAGATCAACCTTCTGGTCCTCTCCTGTGGAATGGGTCTTCCAGGCTGCTCTCGCCAAACATTAGCAGTAGTCCCGATAACTCCTCTAGTTGCTCCTTGGTACCTCTCTCCACCCCCATCCCTTGATGCAGTCTTACCTATAGGTGGGGATGGTCTGGTCTTGGGGTGAAAAGTCTGTGCGTCTCTGGTGGAAGAGGACACATTCTCCGTTGTTAGATACCTTTCGACCAGGTCTACAAGTTTGTCTGCGGTTTCCGGACCACCATGGTTCACCCATTTCTGCAGGGTGTTAGGAAGAGACCTAAGAAATTTCTCCATGACTACTCGCTCCAAAATTTTTGGTCCGGACAGAGTTTCTGGCTGCAGCCATTTCCTAGCCAAATGGATGAGGTCATACATCTGCGACCGCGGTGGCTTCCTCTGCTGATAACTCCAATTGTGGACCCGCTAAGAACGGACATCCAGGGTTACACCGAAACGTGCCAATATTTCCTCTTTTAAACGATCATAGTTTTTTGCGTCTGCAAGCTTCAAATCAAAATATGCCTTTTGGGCTTTTCCAGATAATAGGGGGGCCACTAGTCCAGCCCACTGGTCTTTAGGCCAACTCTCTCTTTCCGCTGCTCTCTCAAACGTGGTCAGAAACATCTCAGGGTCCTCATCTGCAGTCATCTTTGGCAATAAGTGTCTTACCCGAAAAGTCGGTATGTTACTGGCCTGACTCCCAGCCTCGGTCTGCTGTCTCTGAAGTTGTTTCATGGTGGCCTCCATTTGCTGCTGGTGTCTCTGTTTCAAGCCTGCAATGCTTTCTTGGTGAACTTGTTGTTGAGCTGCAAGTCTCTCTTGGTGAACTTGTTGTTGAGCTGCGTAGGCCTGTTGTTGAACTGCAATGCTCTCTTGGTGAGCCTGTTGAGCTGCAAGGCTCTGTTGTTGATCCTGTTGTTGAGCTGCAAGGCTCTGTTGTTGAGCTGCAATGCTCCGCTGCAAACCTGCATTCGTCTGTTGTTGAGCTGCATTTGCCTGTTGTTGATTTGCATTTTCTAAAGCCAGCTGTTTCAGTATCTCCTCCATTTTGGGTTTACTTTAATTGCCCGCGGCACTCCACCATATGTGAGGGGTTAGCTCGGTAGCGGGGTTTGTGACCCCTTGGATGGGTTCACCACACACTGAAATTATACAGACTGGCAGTCGAAGATGGTTGAAAACAAAGTTTCTGGTTTATTTTTCCATCTTGCTGGAAAAATAATTGCAAGCATTCAAACAGCATAAACAAAATCAAAACATAAAATAAACTCTAGCCACTTTGGGCGTCTACCTTCCACACAGGAACCTATCTATGAAGTCTAACACAGCCTACTGCTGGGTAGACAGTGCTGGTCATACAGCACAAAACAATAGTCTTTTGATTTTGTTTCACACAGAAAAAATCAATCCTCTCCTCACCTCCACAGAAGACCTCTGGCACTGCTCTCCTACTCACACAGCCTTAGGAGTGATGCAGCAATTAGTGGTAACCCTCTGGACTTCTTATAGAGGCCTTTAATTGCCTTATTCTGAGCAGCTGTAGTTTTTCAACGGCCTTTAGCCTTTCTCTGGCTGTATGTCCCATCAGTGACAACACCCACAGATTTACCTGACTTCCTGTCACAATATATACTAATATATGTTTTATATATATATATATATATATATATATATATATATATATATATATATATATATATATATATATATATATATATAATATTATTGCTCACACTATCGTCTATTTAAAGCTTTCACAATACTTATTGATCACTTCATATATATACTTTTTTTTTTCATATTTATTTATTAATATTGATGTATGCCCTTTGGTATTCACACTGATAGAGTGTGCACTACACTTAATATAAATTTTCTAGCGCAGCATATATATTTAGTTTATTTGTATTTGCACGATTTGTGAGACATTTTCAACGCTAGCAGCTGTCCTATATTACAGTTTATTAAGTAGTAGCACTACCCCCGAAGGAGCTGCTGGTTGTTTTGGGTGGCACAATTACCTCATGGCTCTTCTGAATTCCTAGGGGTGCATGTTGCATTTAGTAGAAGTAAAGGAATCTCTGCACCTGTTGTGCTCTTTATTATCCAGCCAGGTAAAAACAATAAAACTTGTAGTGAGGAAAGTAAAGTTGAAGGAAGAAGAAGAATAGCAGATTCAGGCGTAGTGATAAGGAAACAGTCCTGCTCTCAAATGTAACACTTCTCTGCACCACTCCTGCCCGGACAGGTCTCTCTCACAGACCTGGCAGCCGGAGTATCACTCGAACCCTTGTAGGATAAAGTCTCTGCCACAGACCCTCCTTAGTGAATATCAGGGAGACACCTCTGCCACAGGCCCTCTCTGATTGTAGTTACGGAGGCAATCCTCCTTAGGTGAATTACGCCTGGATCTCCTTCAACTTTTCGCCCAGCTACTGACTGACAGGTGATCAATCCTTCAGTGTCCGGCTACCTTGATCCCCGGTGGTTTGTCAAGGCCCTTTTGGATCGCCAGCCTCTCAATAGCGCTCCTCAGACGGATTCCCCACAAAACAGCACTCCTGCTTGCGAATCCTCAAAGGTGGGAACCCAGTCGCTCACTGGGTCCCTGTCGCTGCTCAGATGTTCCAGGTCAACATGGCCCCGGAACCAGGAACACTGCGTGGCACGCACGCCTCAGCCAGGTAGGCCATAATGCCAGGGCTCCGTGATGTGGCCACCCTAAAGGTGAGTGCCACACTGGACGAAGGAGAACCCAGAACTAATGGTGTCTGCCCCATAAGTACCCTCCCCCAGCATGCACAGCGAGGCTCAACCCTCCTGAATGGCTGCTGGGGAAGAGCACCCAAACCTTGACCCCACTGCTGCCATCTACTGCACAGGGGTGGGAAGAACCCAGCACAACAGAATGAGACCACAGTACAGCTAAGCTGAGACAGAGACCCTGTTTTGCACATAACCATTTGGATCAGAGTTTAACTACACTCTGATCTCCCTCTAAATTTAAACAGCACCGGTACTTAAAGAAACCAGGCGCTATACAAGCATCTGGTGAGTGTAGGCTCGCAAGACCCTTCTCTATTTGCGAGAGTTAATGTCAGCCTCCTGTATGACGTTCGCTGCTAGACCTATGTTATCTGTAATCTGTATAGTTGGAATAAAGCCTGTCTCATCTGGAGAGATTAAGGAAGGAACTGAAGCCAGACGGTTCGCTTATAGATGGCCAAAAATCTTCATGTCATTATTTATGATCGAAATAGGGCGAAAATTCTGAGGAAGGGTATGATCCTTACCAAGCTTTGGGATTAGGGACATATTTGCCAACAGCATGTTGTCCGGGAATGAATCAGCGTATTTAAAAAAAACATTGATGCTCTGGACCATTGCTCCCAGGGTTGCCAAGCTTTCTGTGTAGGTGACCTCTACTGGAGGCCAACTAAAAATAGATGTGATCTGTCTTTTTTTTTATCACATCAAAGTTTATTGAAAAGAAAATAGAGTGTACAAATACAGATGAAAATCAGATCAATGACAATATCTCATACAACCTTATGAGTTAGCTACGTAAAACATATAAATCAAATTGCATTGTAAGGGAGGCATGCGTAACTAGTATAGATCGGTCCAGGACCACGTGTGTGATTATGCCTTACAGAAACTTAAGATTGTTCCGAGTGGCATTGAAATATAAAAAGGAAATTAGAAGAAGAGCTAGAAAGAATAAAAAGCAGGGGGTAGTGGAAAAGAGGAGAGAGGGAAGGGTGGTGTGATTCTATATGTAAAATCTTTATTACACGATGAGTAGTAGATACGGAAGTACAACATTGACTGCGATTTGGAAAAGGCAGCTGTCAGTGGTCTTTCAACTGTGACTAATGAAGTGCTCACATTGGTCTCGGATCAAATAATCTCAGTGGTAAGTATGGCGATGGACCAGATGTAGAGGAGAACAGAAGGGGAACATAACACAACAGCTGAGGAACAATGCGCATGGTCAGCAGAAAGTAAACAGTAAGTTATACACAGGGAGTACTATAGTTCTCACCTCAACCATTCAAGAGTATCTCATATTCTTTTGAGTATCTAAAGGCAAACCAAGGAGACCACGTCTCGTGGTATCTTTCCACATTCTCTGTGGACTGGGCTGCAGTGTCCTCCATCTCACATATGTCAGCGACCCTGCGCAGCCAATCAGAAACAGTGGGGACTTTTGTGGATTTCCAGTGCAGTGGAACCAATGACTTGGCCGCATTTAGCAAATGTCTGGACAAAGATTTCTTATATGACCTGAGGGAGAGATGTGAGATGTGTAATAGGCAGCATGCTGCATCAAGGGTAAGCTTGGTCTCCGTGATTTGCCTCACGACCTCCTTGACCTTTAACCAGTAAGGCTTTATCATGTCACACTGCCACATGTGTAGCAGAGTACCCTTCTCCCTATGGCATCTCCAGCACCTGTCTGGGGATTGGGGGAACCATCTGTTAACTCTTTCCGGCGTGGCATACCACTGTGTCAGGAGCTTGTATGCAGTCTCCTGCATTCTCGTACTAAGAGAGCACTTGTGTGACAGGATGCAAGCTCTGGTCCATTGGGCTTCGGAAATCTGCGTACCCAGGCTGTCTGACCACTTCTCTCTGTATTTGCTCGGGCCGAGGTCTGTCGCACCCTGCAGCCATGAATAGGCCACAGAGGTCGATCTGGGGACCTGTTCCCCCCTGAAACACACCTCCTCAAACTCAGTGAGGTCTCTGGTGAAATGGACTCTGTGGGTTTGGTTAGTCACATAGCTGCGTATTTGAAGATAGGACCACCAGGGTAGAAGAGGGATATTATTGTCCGTCCTCAATTGTGTCAAGTCTTTCATTGTTCGGTTTTTAAAGCAGTGCCGGGCAAGGAGAGGGGCCCCAGAGACGTCAGATCTCAGGAATCCACTCTCCAGCCCAGGTGGGAAACACGGGTTGTTTGTCAGCGGGGTGATAGGACTAAGGGGGGACGAAAACTAGGTGTTCCTGGCCAGTTGGTGAAAAATGCTAAGTGTGGTACCAATCAGTGGATGGGAATTTACCGTCTGTGGATAGGAGGTCTTGGTCATCCAGGGCAAATATTGCAGAGGAATGGGAATGAGATGGGATTCAATCATTACCCAGTCTTTGCTAGCGGAATGGCAGTGCCAATCGACAATCCTGCCAACATGTGAGGCATGATAGTAAGCTTTAAAGTCAGGAATCCCCATTCCACCCTGCGCCTTGGGTCTAGTCAGTAAAGTCGATTTAATACGTGGTTTATGTGCCCATATGAATCTCATCTGAATGGTATGGAGGGTTTTGAAAAAGCTGGCGGGTATTTTAACTGGCAAGGCCCTAATCAAGTACAACACCCTAGGGAGTACCGTCATCTTACAGATGGCTGCCCTGCCGAACCATGAGAACTGACTAGAATGCCAAGCCCTCAGATCTTGGTCGATATTTTTAAGAAGAGGGATGAAGTTGCGCTCATATATTAATGGGAGCCTAGGGGTCAGCCACACACCAAGATACTTGATGGCGGAAGTCACCCACGTGAAGGGATTGTTGGTTTGTGCCAATTTCAAGGCTGTCTCTGGCAGTGTAATTGTGACGGTATCGGTATGATATCCCCATCAACGTTCCCTTCTTCCCATAACGAAAATCACCCCAATATTCCACGAGGAGGGATATCCCTGGAATCGCCCAGAAAGCCACACATGAGACCAGCTTACTGCTTGAACAACACAGACTTTAATGTTATAACACACACAGCTTATATGTCATTTCCAAAACTGTTACAATGACAAATCTCCGCCCCCCTCACACTGGGGCTTCCATACAGATGAGTAGGTAGACACGACGGGGCCGATGCTGAAACACATTTTCTTTAGACAATGACATCAATGACGCTGAGCACTAGCTGTACTGAATACATCAACCAGACCGCTCAACCCCGCATATAGAGAGATAATTACCACAATGAAGCAATCAGAATAATTAACCCAAGCCACTTAAACCCAGCTCTCTTTCACACAACACAATAGATCAATTAACCTTTAGAAATAGTGAGGGGACATTAGCACATCAATAACCTGGCTAGCAGGGAGCAGTAAACTGAGACATATAGGCAAATGTATCACAATGGCCCCCCTTTTGCTCCCTGCTCCGGCAAACCCGGTTGGACCTTCCCTGGTCCAGTAGGGTTGACGGGTTCAGAGCTATTAGTCAGAGGTTAACTCCGTTTGGCATGACTGACCTCCCTTGGCAACTGCTTCAGACTCAGGTATGTCACCGGGTCGTCGGATCACACGCCGGTCAGTCCCCAAGTCTTTGTGCGATCTGCAAAGTCACCAGAAGTCAGTGTGAAGACAGCGAATGGGTCTGTGCGCCGCCGTCTAGGTGTCCCGCTATGGGAGGGGGCAGGTTATGGCTCTGAAGTGACAATCCCAGGAGATTCATAAAAAGAAAAAGTTATATTTGTTGAAATGCTGTAGCACTGGTGCTCAGAGTCCGGGGGGGGGGGGAGGAATCAGAGCCCCATAAGGTCAGCCACCCCCTGCTCCCTCCGCAGCCGCCGGTTCTCCTCTTGGAGCTTCTCCAGCTCCATCTCCAGTTCATGCTGCTGTGACCTCAGGTGGTTGTTCTCCTCCTCCATGCGGCTTATGCACTCCTCCAGCTCTATGTACTCACGGATCAGCTCCTGCTTGCTCATGTCCTGCAGGCTCTCCACGTGGTCCTTCATCATCAGGAACTGGGTGGTGGTGTAAGGGGCCACCGGTGGGCCCTTGGCGAACATCTCGGCACGCATCTGGGACGCCCGCTGCGACTCCCTCTCCTCCAGTCGCTTCTTCTCCTCCCAGGTCAGCTTGTTATACGGCTTCCAGGACCTCTTCTTCTTGAAGGGTGGCCGGCGGTGCCTCTTTCTGCCCAGCTCCCTCCAGGGCCCCTCCGGCTCAGGGCTGTCGCCCATGACCAGCTGACAATGGTGTTCCCTGTTGTCCGTAATAACAGATTGTACCATGAGGGCTTCGTAAGGGGTGCCCAATGGTTCTTCCTGACCCAGCTCCTTTGGATCCCAAGCCGAGTCTACACAATGGGCTGCTGCTGGTGGGCGGGTACCCAGGTTGAGACCAATTTGACCTGGTGTTGTCATTCATGGGGCAATTCTGCTTGAAGTGACCCAGCTGTTTGCACCGGAAGCAGCGTTGTTCGTTGCCCTCCTGGCGATGATAGCGAGGGCTAGATGTCACCGGTCTGTTAGGAGGTTGGTATCTAGCGGTTGGTGGGTGTGAGGGCACCGTTTGTGGTGGAGGTTGTTCCTGTGGTGTGACCTGGTTCGTCTTGCGAGTATCTGCATATTCATCCGCCAACTTCGCGGCCTCTGGTAGAGTCATGGGCCTGCGATCTCTCACCCAATCCTTGACGTCCGTCTGGATGTGATTGTAAAATTGCTCCAGGAGCATTAGTTGCAAAATGTCCTCTGCGGTGGTGGCCTGGCTGCTGTTAGCCCAGTTAGAGGCCGACCGGGACAATTGGCATGCCCATTCCGCATAAGAGTCTTTCGTGGTTTTGCGTGAGTCCCTGAACTTCTGTCGGTGGGACTCTGGGGTTACTGCATAACGAGCCAGGAGCACTTCTTTAACCCGGGCGTAGCTATGAATATCCTGATCTGGCACGGTCCGGAAAGCATCAGAAGCTTTGCCTGACAGTTTGCCTGACAATATTGCAACCCAGTCTCCTCTAGCTATTCGGTGCAGGTTACATTGTCGCTCAAAATCCGCCAGGAAGTTATCAATCTCACAGTCCTTTTCATCAAAAGCTTTAAAAGCGCTAAACGGAATCTTCCTTGCGTCTGCTGTGCTGTACTCACTGTTCGTAGAAGGTGCGGCTGCTTGTTGGACTGCTGCCAGTTTTAACTGTAGCTCTGCGTCCCTTATTTGTTTATCCTTCTGTAGCTCTGCGTCCCTTATTTGTTTATCCTTCTGTAGTTCTGCGTCCCTTATTTGTTTATCCTCCTGTAGCTCTGCGTCTCTTATTTCTGTAGCTCTGCGTTTACTAACATGTCCATCACTTTCAGTACCACATCTGGCGTTGGGTTCGGGCCGAACCAAGCTAGCTTCTCTCTCATTAGCTTGTTGGCTGGCGATTCCTCCTCCTGAATCACTGGTGTCTCCATCTCTTGTACTGCTGGCGTTGCTGCAATCCCGTCCTCCTGGTCTAGCTCCATTGATTCTGCTATGATGACCCGCTTGGTTTTGTTGCTAGCAATCCTTCCACGAACTTCCAGTAGTTCTTCCAGTGTCTGCTTGGAATCCGGGTGTGAAGGGGAATAGAAGGGAAAAATCCCACTGCTGCCACCAATTGTGACGGTATCGGTATGATATCCCCGTCAACGTTCCCTTCTTCCCATAACGAAAATCACCCCAATATTCCACGAGGAGGGATATCCCTGGAATCGCCCAGAAAGCCACACATAAGACCAGCTTACTGCTTGAACAACACAGACTTTAATGTTATAACACACACAGCTTATATGTCATTTCCAAAACTGTTACAATGACAAATCTCCGCCCCCCTCACACTGGGGCTTCCATACAGATGAGTAGGTAGACACGACGGGGCCGATGCTGAAACACATTTTCTTTAGACAATGACATCAATGACGCTGAGCACTAGCTGTACTGAATACATCAACCAGACCGCTCGACCCCGCATATAGAGAGATAATTACCACAATGAAGCAATCAGAATAATTAACCCAAGCCACTTAAACCCAGCTCTCCTTCACACAACACAATAGATCAATTAACCTTTAGAAATAGTGAGGGGACATTAGCACATCAATAACCTGGCTAGCAGGGAGCAGTAAACTGAGACATATAGGCAAATGTATCACAGTAATGTTTAATGCTTCAGATTTGGAGTAATTAATTTTAAGATTGGACAATTGGCCATATAATGAGAATTCTGACAGGAGGGATGTTATGGAGGCCTGGGGGTCCGAAAAAAAAAAAAAAAAAGGTCGTCTGCGTAGGCAGCAACTTTGAACTCCTGCCCCCCCAACTGAAATCCCCTAATGGAAGCGTTCGCTAAAACCTTTCTAAAGAAGGGCTCCAGAGAAATTATGAAAAGTAAAGGTGACAGTGGGCACCCCTGTCTAGTCCCATTTTTGATGCTCACGCTATTTGAAAGAGAGCCATTAACTTTTAGCTTAGCCAAGGGATTCCTGTATAATGCTGAGATCCACGCCATCATATGCGGGCCTAAGCCTACATGCCTACAAGCCCCCAACATGAAGTCCCAGGCCACTCGATCGAAGGCCTTCTCCGCGTCTGTTGACAGGAGAAAGCCTTCGATCTTTCTTTCCCGAGCCGCATAAATGAGGTTAAGAGATTTAGTCACATTGTCCCTAGCCTCCCTACCTGGCATGAAACCCGCCTGGCAGGCGCCTATCAATTTGTGTAGCAAGGGTCTCAACCTGTTGGCGATAATCTTCGCCATCAGCTTGACATCCAAATTTAATAGTGATATCGGCCTATAACTTGCGCAGTGCAAAGGATCTTTGCCCGGTTTGGGCAAGACTGTGATATAGGCCGATAGGAAGTCGGACAATACGTCCCTCTGTGTGGAAAGTGAATTCAAAGCAGCACTAAGAGGGGCAATAATAATGTCTGTAAACGTTTTATAGTATATGGCACTAAACCCGTCAGGTCCAGGGCTTTTGCCCGTCTTCAGATCTTTAATTGCGGAACGTATCTCGGAGGCGTCTATTTTACCTTCCAGTAGGGAAGCGTCCTCTGTGGAGAGTGAGGGTAAGGCCGACTCGGCCAGGTAGTCTCTAATGGCCTGAGCCCTAAGTCCGTCGGCCCCCTGTGGCATGCGATGTGACGGTAGGTTGTATAGGTTGGCATAGAATTCTTGGAAGTGTTGCGCTATCTTGTCTGTTTCTCTGTCAACCTTACCACTTTTGTTTTGTATGCCTGCTATGTTGCAATGTGAGGTCGGGCCCTTTAAGGCCCTGGCCAGTAGGTTGCCTGGTTTATCGCCATGTTCATAGTAGAGCTTTCTCTTAAAAAAGAGAAATCGTTTAGTCCTGGAATCTAAAATTTGTCTCAGGGCTTTTCTCGACTCTAGCAAGGATGTCGCTGCTTGGATAGATAAAGATTGCTTGTGTTGGGCCTCCAGGAGGCGGATCTGATGCATTAGCCTTGAGATCTCCCCGTCCCTCTCTCTCTTTCTCCTGGCACCCACCCTAATCAGTTCCCCTCTGATTGTACACTTATGAGCTTCCCAAACCATTAAGGGATCTGCGTCCGGGGTGGCATTACGTTCAAAGAACTCGAGAAGGGCCGTGTTCAGCTCAGGGAGCAAAGTCGGGTCAGTCAGCAGGGAGGCGTTCAGTCTCCACAATTTAGATCTAGCTGGAGGCGTCGCAAGGTTCAGAGTGAGTGAGACGGGGGCATGGTCTGAAAGGCTTTGGGTTCCTATGTGTTTGCGCCTGATACTGCGTGTAAATCCTGCTGAGAGATGAACAAGTAATCGATTCTGGAATATCGATTGTGTGGATTGGAATAGAAGGTGAAATCTTTGTCATCTGGGTGTAAAAAGCGCCAAGTGTCTATCAGGTTGAGTGATTGTAGGAGCGATTTGACCCTCTTCAGGATCCTATATGTAATGTAGGTCCTACCAGTTGAGGTGTCTGTCAGGGGGTTTAGGGGGACATTAAAGTCCCCTCCGAGTATCAGATGGCCCGAGCTGAATCCCCTCAGCTCTCTGATCAGTCTCTGGCAAAAGGTCAGGTGTGATGTGTTCGGGAAGTACGCATTTGCTAATGTAACCGGGGTCCCCCCATATCGACCCTTAAGAAAATCGAACCTGCCTCCAGGATCGACCAGCTTGTCTGTCAGTTCAAATGAGGCGGACCTGCTTACTAAAATGGAGGCCCCCGTAGTCTTAAGCCGCGTACAGACGAGCAAACATGTACGATGAAACCGGTCCGCCGGACCCTTTTCACCGTACATGTCTGCCCGGGGATTTCTGTATGGTGGCTGTACTCACCAACATACAGAAATCCGCGCGTAAACAATACGCCGGGCGTGGCCGCGCCGTCGCCGTGACGATGACGCGGCGACGTGGGTGGCCCTGCCAGTTCAATGCTTCCGCGCATGCATCGAAGTCAATGGACGCATGCGAGGGATGACGGGCGCTCGGACATGTACGGTAGGTCTGTACAGACGACCGAACATGTCCGAGTGGACAGGATTCCAGCGGGCTGTTTTAAAACAAGTCTGGAAATTTTTGCCCGCTGGAAAAAGGCCCGGCGGGCAAATGTACGCTGGAATCCTGTCCGCTCGAGCCTACACACGACCGAACATGTCTGCTGAAACTGGTCCGCGGACCAGTTTCAGCAGACATGTTTGGTCGTGTGTACGGGGCCTTAGAGACATCGTTAGTGGCGTGGTGGGCCTCCATGAAATATGAATCAGTGAGCTTCGGAACCTGGCCTGTCCCGAAGTGCATTTCCTGTAGGAAAACTAAATCAGGCCTACTCTTTCTGAGTTCCCTCAGCAGGGTGGAGCGTTTCTCAGGGGTGTTTAATCCTCTTACATTGTGAGAAATCACTGAGGGACCACGGCCCAGACCAGAATAAGCCATATTCAATCACAGGGATAAAAGGACCTCAGCACTGTAAGTAAGTCTTAGATAGTCTACCGTGCACTGAAATCACCAACCACTTTCAGGGGAGGGGAAGATAAGTATTGAATGAGAGGAAGATGCAGATATGAGGATCAGGAGTGGGAAAGTAGACAGAAGGGGTGGAGATAGAGGTGATAGAGTATAAGAAAGAGAGGTGAGGGTGTGAGGATCACTTCTCCCAAACGTATAAAACATCCCGGAGAACTCCAATTAGTGCACTGATCTGAGCCCAAAGGCTCGCCCCAGTGCCCTCTGTGGGAGCGCGGTGAGCGCACTAAACAGACAGCAGCTGTGTCTGTGACTCGTAGACACAATCAACACAGAAAATTTAAATTGAAATATATATAACACTCGGGCCGCGGCCCTCTAAAAAAGCAAAATGTATGCTAAAGGATCTGCTCTGCAACGGTGAGATCAACTTAACTAGTACTCAAACATATCAATGGTGCTTAATCATGTGAAGGTGTGGTCGCCAAGGGGGGTGATCGAGCCCTGCGCCAACCGGCGACATGGCCCCGTCTGCCGTCCCTTGTAAAGGTCAAATCACTTCCATAACGGCTGAACAACATAAAATAAGAAAGTGAAGCGCCATAACATAGACATGGACATGTTCCGGCCAATGACATACTTTCAAGCATCATACTGCAACATTCCCCTTATGCTACTAACATCCCAACCCACAAACCATCTGCGTTGGAGCCATCTTGACCAGTGTGGGCTAGTACATAAGCATCTTCAGCATCCAGCTTCATGCGCGTGGAAGCTCACCCCCTACCCGTCTCCAAACAGGTCCGCAGTCAATGGACTGGTTAAGCTAGTGCGAATTGTGTCAGCAGTCTGAGATACCCCACACGGTCAGGCTGTACCAATCAGGAGATTCCGCAAACTGGCTCGTGCAGTTCCATGAAGGAGGTGTGAAGCATGGGAAGGAGCATAAAAATCAAAAGATAAAGAAAAAAAAAGGGGAAAAACAAAGAGAAAAAATTAACCAAAGGACGGGCAGTGAGGCTTCGAGAGCTGGCGATCCTGTCTCTTAGGGGACAACAGCCCTCCTGCAGATATGGCGCGCTAGGCTACCATGCGGCCGCATGGCAGCTCCTAGGGGCTAGTTAAAATAGTCTGGGGTAACGGATATGCTTGTAAAATTGTATGGTTCTTTTCTCCTAATAAAACCTTTTCTAATTTAAAAAAAAATAGTCTGGGGTGATAGCAGAAAATGAAAACAGTACAGTGTGCAAGAGAAGCGACATCAACCGGAATAAGCAGCTTACAGCACCTGGATGATGAGGGTGATGGAGATCATGCTTACATCAGATTCCTGGCTGGATGAGCTCGGATGCTTGGGGATCCCAGCGGAGGGCCGTCATGACGGGCTGGCTTCTGTCTTTTGGAGAGTTGTTTCTCTGGAGTTGTCAGGGGGGATCTCGGCGGGCTCCTATCCCTGGGTGGCACAGCGTACTCTTGGTACCAATCTGGCAGCTCCACCCGACCGAGCTGTAGGGCATTGCAGAAGTCGGGGAGATCGATGGGGGTGCGGAGCGTATGCTGTCTGCCTCCGTGGGTAACCAATAGGACGAAGGGGAAGGGCCAGGTGTAAAGCAGATCTCTCTCCCTTAGCTTGTCTAGCAGAGGTCGCAGAGCCCTGCGGTTCTTGAGAGTTATCTGGGAGAGATCTTGGAACTGTTTGATATTTTCCCCATTAAACACAATATGCTCGTTTCTGCGGGCTTTCAGCATAATCTCCTCCTTGAGGCCAAAGTTCTGCAGGCAGCAAATTATGTCCCGGGGTGGCTGTGTGTCTGGGCCTCTGTTCCTAAGGGCCCTGTGCGCCCTCACAAAATCAATGGCCGAATCCTCTGGCCGTTCAAGGAGGCTGTTAAAGAGCCTCTGAATGACAGGTACTATTTGGTCGGTATCTACCGATTCCTGTATGCCACGGATTCTAATATTGTTTCGTCTTCCCCTGTTATCGAGGTCCTCCAGGTGTCTGCTTACCTCGATAAAGTGCAGGGATTGTGTAGTCACAACCCTGTCCAGCCTCTGGATCGCTCTGTCCCTGCGTCTCCCCTCCGTCTCCGCAGTGGCCATTTTCTCTTGCAGGACAAGGAAGCTCGTCTTCAAGTCCGTGATTGCGGCTGAAAAAGAGGCTTTGATGTCTGCTGCAAAGCCCAACATGTCGGTGTATGTTAGGGGATGGTCAGCCCTGGTGCTTTTCCTTCCTGTCTCCTCCGTGGCTGATTGCGAGTCCTCGCTGTACTCTTCGTCCGCATGGACCGGCGCCATCTTGCCTCCCGCTGTGATCTTTAAGACCACGGCCTGGTTTCTGAATAAGTCCGAGATATTGCGCCCTGAGCTGACAGTCGATGATCGCTTGGAGCGGGTGTGATGAGAGTGGCGACCTTGTTTGCTCATCCTCGTGTGATCACCGTGCAGAGAGACGGGTTAGGGCCGCGAATCCGACGGAGCTCTTGAGCTAAGCTGCCATCTCCTCCGCACGCCAGGCCACGCCCCCCTGATCTGTCTTAACCTTAGAATAACGATGGCATGCCTCATCTCTTAATATATTTTAAAGAAAAAAGAAGTAGAGCTGGGACTTTGCATGAGGCATGTGTATGCTGATAAATACCGTATTTATCGGCGTATACCGCGCACTTTTTTACCCTAAAATTCAAACTCCGCAGAAGGACGCCCGACCCGACGAGGAGGACACCACAGAAGCCGCAGACGGACGCCGGACCCGACGAGGCCGCTGCGCAAGACACCAAAACTGTAAGTACTAAAATGTTTTTTTTACAGGAATGCGGGTCCACTTTAGGGGTGCGCGCTATACGCCGGAGCGCGCAACACCCCGATAAATATGGTATATAAAATAATGTATCTGACTGTAAATTTATTTGATGTCACAACCCCAAAGGGTAGTCCATGGTTATAAGAAACAATGTATCAATGAGTACTAATAATATAACATAGTGTAATCATAAGAGATTAACATATCAAATATATAATAACGTATTTCATACGAATGATCAACGGACATGATTGAGACAATCAATAGGGAATAAATAATACATCAGTAATACAGATTATATAAACATGATTCACACATAGGCGTGCGCACAGGGTGTGCTAGGTGTGCCTGGGCACACCCTAATCACCTTGTGAAGTGCAGATTGCCCTTTCCTTCCTCTTCTCTCCCAAAGGCTGCTGCTGCTGGCACACACTAGGGAAGTTTTAAAAAGAGTGGGGGAAGGGGCCGGTAAATATATCATTTTACCGGCCCCTTCCCTTTGGGAATGAAAACGGTAAGTGATCGGTACCATATGTGTTTGAGCTTTGGAGTACACACCCTAATGCAATAGGCTGCGCACACCTATGGATTCAAATGATGAGCATACAAACTGTAGGTAATAATGTTGTTGAAATTCATAATTTGGACAAGCTTGTCTCGGCAGCCTCTTAATTTGGAAACTCAATGCGTTTCATGGCTTACAGCCAATCATCAGGAGTAAGATGCACGATTTTTACAGAAAAGTCAGATAAAAAAAGTATCTAATATATAATACCCTCTATGAGAGGGAAATGACAAGAGCCAACAATTTTTCAATTACTTACAAAAAGGCCCACAGGCTATGCCCAGCTTTTATAATGGGATTGGACAGTAGCCTAGGATGAGGCAGGAGACCCCCCCTAAACCAGAAAAAAAGGACCAGGGGGGCCAGCAGCCACGGAGCCTGCCACGAAAATGTGTATGTGTGGGGTCATTGATGGACCTCAAACTACCTATGGTGTGAATATGGCATGAATAATACCCTTCCTTGTGGTGAGATAATGTGGAGTAAACTCCTGGCTGGTCTCGGGTGGTCCCGGCTGTTGTACCCCCCGGTCTGGGGTGGGTCCCCGCCATCGTCATGCTAGACGTCATGGCAGCAATAGAGAGGCAAGGGGACCAACCCACTTACTGTACACGCGACCGCAGTGGATACCCACCCACCACCGCTGCAGTGTATGATGCAGAGAACCCCCATCCCTGCACTACAGCGTTGGCTGGTGTCATGGGTTCGCATGACGCTGATGCGCAGAGGTCAAGCCCAGCCCCATCGCATGTCAGAGATGAGCAAGGGAAAGGAACTGAGCGCATCGCAATCCAATCAATATAAATGTGATGATTTAATATGATAGGTGTGGCAGGTCACTGAAAAGGTGGGTGTCTTCCACCCATAGATAGGGCAATTAAAAACAGATGTGTTCTGTCTTAACCTATATATAAAAAATAATGTATGTGACTGTAAATTGATTTGATTTAACAATCCCAAAGGGTAGAGTGCATGGGTATAAGAAACACAATGTATCAATGGGTAATAATAATGTAATATAGTGTAATCATAAGAGATTAACATATCAAAAATATAACAATAACATATTTAATACCAATGATCAATGGACATGATTTGTACTGGAGGCCATCATTAATTCATAATCTGTAGTGTGTGTTTATCAGTTCCAGAGTACTTTCAATAGAAGGAGGTTGATTGGACTTCCACAATCTCATTAAATTCAGTCTGGCAGCTAGGAGTATGGGATTTTCAGCTCAGGGGTAAGGACCTAGCATATAAACCATGTACCCTGCACCGAAAGTCCTTCATAGGCAACATATAATGACAAAGGGGGGCACTAATTTGGGCCCACCTGTGTGAGACTGTGGCCAGCACACCTGTAGCAATTTGTGTAGATAGGGGTTTTAATAGGGTGACTGTCTCTTTAAAAGATCTGTTGCAGGTTCTGGAGGTCCAATGGGATTGCTGGGAAGGTATTGGAAGCCTGGACAGCCTATAAAGAGCAACTTTATTTATTTCCTTTCCCCCCCTGGACCGGATCAGCAGCAGAAGTACTGCCGGATTTTTGTACCACAGCATCTTACCTGAGAGCATGGAGTCGCTGGTGCAGCAGTTCCTGGACAATGCTGGTGAGGAAGGAGGCAAAGCATGGCTGCGACCATAGGCGTGCGCACAGGGTGTGCCAGGTGTGCCCAGGCACACCTTAATCACCCTTTACAGCACAGATTCCCCCTACTTCCCTGGCTCCCTCCTTCCCCCTGCAGTGCTACGAGCTTCCCTCCTCTCCCGCCAGCTGTTGCTGCAAGGATGTTTTAGGATGAGTGGAGGAAGTGGCCGGTAAATATGTAATTGACCATCCCCTTCCCTTTGTGAATAAACATCGTGAGTGAACGGTAGTGTGTGTTTGAGCTTTGGGGTGCACACCTTAATGCAATAGGCTGCGCACACCTATGGCTGCGACACTGTTTGGAGACAGCCACAGGGAGCGAGGAGGACGGAGCGCAGGCCAGTGGGTGGACGAGCCGTCTGTCAGTGTGCGGCAGCGCCCGAGCATGCCACCCACACGATGCAGCCCAAGCAGCAGGAGGAGTTGAGGATGCTGTGGTAGGCGCAAGTGTGGCGGTGGAAGATGGCGGCAGGCGGTCGGGCCACAGCAGCCGTTCAGGGATGAAGAGGCGGACCGGGTCTGGGTGCAGTGGATGGCATAGCTCTGCTAAATAGCCCGTGGCACAGAAGGAAAGGGGCGGCCATCTCCTCCACAGGCCCCCAGGATACAGGTTGTCTCACAGGAGCAGGTGCAGCAGGCAGAATGCCGACAGGAGGACAGGCAGGTTGCAGAGAATGAGGTGCACAGTCTGCTGCTGGATGGGATGGCTCAGCAAAGAACAGGGCAGCCCCCAATAGCTGGTGGCTGTAAACAGTTTCATGCTTTAACTGTGCTTGTGGATTCTCTGTCTTCTCTGGTTAAATCTGTCTCCTGCTGTTAACCCTGTCCTTGGTGCTCCTGCTAATTCTCTGCTCTCCTCAGCCCCTGCTATTGTTTCCAGCTTTACTTCTACTTCTAAGGTGTCACAGTATGCCTCACTCCTGGTTAGGTCAGTGCAGGTTAGTGAACACAGTTCTAACGCAGGGCGGGCGGCGGTAGATAAGGGGATACCAGAAGCCTGTATGAAAGATGTAATGCCATGTGAAATTTCTCCCCTAAGTTATCATTTAAGCATATCTATAAAAGAAAAAATGTATCTGTGAAACAGGCAGTTAAAGGGTACAAAAGGAGCAACTCTGTGTCAGATAGCAGGAGGCCAATTTCCTTGGAAATGCTTGCCAGTCTTTGTGCTGCGACTGCAGTAGTTTGTTACTCAAATTATAAAGCCGTATTGTTTAAAACAGCTTTTGTGCTAGTATTTTTTGGTGGATTCTGTATTTCGGAGCTGGTGCCGGGCTCTAAATATAGCTGCTCAGGCATCCGTTATGATCATGTAGTGTTGGAACAATTAGCGACATATGGCTACAGCATTCAAAGACGGACCAGTGTGGTAAGGGGTCTTGGTTTACCTCACAGGTGCAGGGCAATGAGGTGGTGTGCCCAGTATCAGTAGTACGGCAGTTCTTGGGGGTTAGGCCACAAGGTGGTGGGCATTTCCTCATACATGTTAACTTAGTAGCTCTGTCAAAATATCAGTTTAATTTTATCTTGCAAAAATGCCTGGGGTTATTGGGTTTGCAGGGCTTGAAATTCTCTTCCCACTCTTTCAGGTAGGGGCAGCTTCGGAAGCAGCCAGAAGGGGCCTAGAGGATTCGGCCATTAAGGAAATGGGGAGGTCTAAATGTTTTAGATTGAATATAAGGCCTAATTTATTTATTTGATTTTTCCAGACTTACAACAAACAGTATGGATTCTGGGACATTCCTTTGTGCACTGGGCGTGTAGGAGCTCAACGTCCTTAATCCTTATCTTTACATCCAAAATACCTTTAGGTTGCTCTGGAAGGGTGTGCAAGGCCTCTAGTGGTATCAATTGTAGCGCTACCCCCTCAGGAGCTGCTGATTGTTTTGGGACCGGCGTAATAAGTTACCTCTATATGTTGTCTAGGGGTGAAGGTAGTGAGTAGAGCAATAAGCGAATGTCCAATCTGCAGATAAGGTTTTCTGAATGCTTTATTTCTTGGGCCAACACGACCAACATCAACTCGAGGTAGATAGGAAAGGTTGATGAAGTAAAGGAACTTTGCGGTATCAGGCTTAGATAGAGAAAAGCAATCCTGCTGTTCTGTAGTTGTATCAAACGTCGCCACTCCAGCCAGAGTGGGCGAAGTGCCCCCGGACAGGCCCCTGCCACAGGCCTGGAAGCCGGAGCGTCACTTTAAGGTTGCTGGGAAGAACAGGCCTCTGCCACAGGCCTGGCTCTGATCCGATTAACCACTTAAGCCCCGGACCAATATGCAGCCTAAAGACCCAAGGGGTTTTTACAGTTCGGGACTGCGTCGCTTTAACAGACAATTGCGCGGTCGTGCGACGTGGCTCCCAAACAAAATTGGCGTCCTTTTTTCCCCACAAATAGAGCTTTCTTTTGGTGGTATTTGATCACATCTGCGGTTTTTAGTTTTTGCGCTATAAACAAAAATAGAGCAACAATTTTGAAAAAAAAGCAATATTTTTTACTTTTTGCTGTAATAAATATCCCCCAAAAACATATATAAAAACATTTTTTTTCCTCAGTTTAGGCCGATACGTATTCTTCTACCTATTTTTAGTAAAAAAAATCGCAATAAGCGTTTATCGATTGGTTTGCGCAAAATTTATAGTGTTTACAAAATAGGGGATAGTTTTATTGCATTTTTATTTTTTTTTATTTTTTTACTACTAATGGCGGCGATCAGCAATTTTTTTCGTGACTGCGACATTATGGCGGACACTTCGGACAATTTTGACACATTTTTGGGACCATTGTCATTTTCACAGCAAAAAATGCATTTAAATTGCATTCTTTATTGTGAAAATGACAGTTGCAGTTTGGGAGTTAACCACAGGCGGCGCTGTAGGAGTTAGGGATCACTGTGTATGTGTTTACAACTGTTTGGGGGTGTGGCTGTAGGAATGACGTCATCGATCGTGTCTTCCCTATAAAGGGAATGACGCGATCGATGCGCCGCCATAGTGAAGGACGGGGAAGCCGTGTTTACACACGGCTCTCCTCGTTCTTCAGCTCCGGGGAGCGATCGCGACGGAGCGGCTATAAACAAATAGCCGCGCCGTGGTCCCGGATCGCTCCCCGAGCGGACCCGACCTCCGCATGTAGCGGGGGGGGTCCCGATCGGACCCCCCACCCGCTAATAGGGGAGGACGTACCCATACGCCCATGTGCCTGTACGTGCCATATTGTGGACGTATATGTACATGGGCTGGTCCTTAAGTGGTTAAGATGCCAGTTGAGGCCTCTGCCACAGGCTCAATGCTGACAATGTGAACAGCAGAGCGAATCTTCCCAATAAGTCACGTTAGGGTCACCGTCTGACAGTTTCAGCGTACCTGTCAGTAACCGGTCACCAGATCCCCGATGGTTCGTTCAAGCCCTTTTGGATAATTTGCCTCCGGGTTTCCTCAAGCTGATCCCCCACCGAACGGCATACAGCCTGGGATCTTCTCAGTAGAAGGGGGACCCAGTCAGTCACTGGGGCCCCTTTGTGGCATCAGTTGCTCTAGGCCAGGAGGGCCCAGAGTCAGAAACTCTGTGTAGCGCGCGACCCCAGGCCAGGTGGGCCATAGTGGTGGGGTCCGCGATGTGCGCACACCCTAAAGGTGGGTGTCGCACCTGGAACCAGGAACCCGCGAAGAACCCAGAACAATGGCTTCCGCCACAGAAATACCCAATCCCAGCATGCACAGCCAGGCTCAACTCCTCTCTTTGGCTGCTGGGAAGAAGCGGCTCCACCTGGACTCCTCTGGCGCCACCTGCCTCCCAAGAATGGCACCGCATCCCTAGAACACAGTCTGACCCAGAACACAATCCAGATTTGGCGACAGCCAAATTTAACATAATCAAGAATGAGAGCAACTTACCTCTCTCATTCTCCCACTAACTTTAGCATAGTGCCCTTACTGAAAGTAAAGGAGGCGCTACACAATTATATTTTCATTTGTCAAGGTTATTTCAGGTGTGGCCTCCACCCTCAATTTTGGTGGTTCATTTAGGGGTAATAATTTGGGGAACATCAGGACTTTAGACTTATTATTTATGATCAAACCGAATCTTCACCGCTTCCATATTACTTCCCCAGATACGACTATCGTATTTTCAGGAATAATTCCGCGCCTTTCATGGCTATCCTAGCCTCTGAGGAGAGTGATGGAAAGGAAGAGGGTGAACAGGGCCATGGAGAAGTACATGCCCAGCATTGGCGGTTTGTCATATTAGCATGTGGGTATCGGAGGGTGGTATTCCCGTGTTTTACAGGGCTGATGGGGTTCACCTCTCAGATGTAGGTGTGGACTTATTTAATTTGGGTCTATAGTCCGGAATTAAAGTAGCCGTGGTGGTGGGGGTGGGCCAGTCTTGATGCAAGCCGGCTGGTGAGGACTGTTTGGTTAATTAAAGAAGGTTGTTTACTGGCTGCCCGGGTTCTGATAACTGGGCAGTAATTTGATAATCTTATTAAGAGAATAAAGTATGTTGTTTAAGATGTTAAAACCAATAAAGGTGATGTGGCCATATATTTTGCCAAAAGGTGTTTGTGGTTATTTAGCAATTTACAGGTGGTGTTAAAGGTGGGCGTGTGTGGCCTACAGTCTCATTGTTGTGTGCAACCCAAGTCCAACCACATAAGGTGACAGTTTGTAGTTAGAACAGATGTATGTGGCATGATGCTGTAATCGCCCCCCGCTCTAAGCCGTGTATGGGGCAGGCTCACATACAATGCCTCAATATCGGCTTAATGATCTGCAGAGCAACTGTCCACTTGTGTCATAACTCAGTCCTGCTTGGCTGGGTTAAGAAAAGCATGTGCAGGTACAATAGGAAGTAGAGCAGGCACAAACAAGTGTATGCTGGAGTTCATCTCGCCTCTCCAGATGATCAATAGGGAGGTGTATACATCCAAATGTTATCGGCTATAAGCAAGACATCCACTCTGGATTTCCTGGCAAGCTGAAGGCTCATGACCCGCATCCTTCTAGCAAAGGTATGATGGAAGCCTTGCTGAAATGCACACACTGGTATGCCAGTAGGACTTCAGACATTTTTTGGGGGGGGGGGGTTCTTTGTCGGGTGAACGTGCAGGTTATGCATCAATCATTATTTTAAATCAGGCTTAGCGGCTGGATCGATGCCATATCTTGAGGTGATAATATATACGAGTCTCCCTCTACTGTCATTGGAGACACATTACACAGTTTCACCTTTACTAATATCATTAGTGTATCCTGCATCATCTTTCATCCACCTCACATAATAATCCCCCCCCACCCCTGGGTTTAATTAGCGCTTCATTATGAAGCGTACACATCTCAATACAATCTATGTCATACACCCTATATTTATATGGGTATTGTATTTTTCCCTCATTATACATACGCTATATAAAAATTGATTTTAGATCTACCTATTCGCATTTTTGCGTTCTTGTACTTCTTTAATTTTTGTTTCCTTTTTCTTTTTTCTCCCGGGCTTTAGGAGTAGTATGCTATACCGGTTTCATTGTGTGGTAGACTAGGCACTATCTTAGACGTTTTGACTTATGTCGATCCTTGTTGTTTGTCATATACAACCAGGTGCCACACCATTGCAACAGGTTCTCGGGCCATTTGCGCGCTTGTTTATTTATTCTATTTCTTTCGATTTTTATTCATGTGCTAGCCCCGTTCCTCATAAGGCCTAATTGATTGTCCGGTTCGATATAATAATCTTTTTATTTATTTAACATTAATGACTGACACCGGACTTTTATGCAGGATTACATCTACACTTGCCTGTATTTTATCCACATCCGCCCTCGCGACAATTATGTCTTTTTAACACATAGAGATGTCTATTCATACTCTTTACTTGTGCGAGGTCACTCATATAGCTCCTTAACCGGGTAAAAACCCAACACCAATATGTATGTGGTTGCTGGTCTGCTCTCTCCGAGCATAACCAGCTCCTTTATTATGTATATTCTTACACTCATGTATTAGATCCCCGAATGGATAAACATTTAGGCAGATCGATTGCACACTACTACACTTGACCTCAGACTTTCGTACTAGATCATCATCTACCTAATGGTAAAATAACCGTTACCATGTTTATCACGGTCATATTTATCGTGTAAGGCATCTTAATAGATGTTGTTACCACCTGCATGGTGTCCATGTACATCATATTTATATGATTTTGTTTTTACTGACTTTTTTATTATAATGTCTCACTCACTATTAAATTTTAACCTAATGTCCATTCATGTAGCGATTCCCCCACCAATTTATTATTTGATCTTCCTATTTCACAGTCTATTTTCTCAAATAGGTCCATTTTGGCTTCACTAATTAGTTTACTCTAATAACTTATGTATTTTGAGTCACTAAATGATCACGGACGAGAGATCTTATATATACATATACATGTATACACATAATAGAGATTTTTTCATTATTATTTTTTATTTTCTAATTGAGACTATACCCATACATATATGTTGTGGTCTGATTTTGAGAAACTTCATAAGTAATTCCATGGGTATTTCTATTTCTATTTAAAAAAAAAATATTTTTTATTTTTATTTTTATTTTTATTTAGATACACACAGGTTTTTCACAAATTAATATGTGTTTTTCAAGTTTTCTCCCCTTTTTTTACAAAGGGACACACTTGAGGGAGGTTTGACCCATACTTCAGCTGTTTAAATTGCTGTTTGATTTACTGCTTGATTAACTTAATTGATTCCTCCCTGCTGTAGGCAGGGCTTTTTATCACATGATTGTATGTTTTGAGTATATAATTCATTTGTAGTGTGAACCTTGTTAGCCATGACTAAGCACTGACGCCAGTGCGAAACGCGTTGGCCATACTGATTTTTGTGGGCTTGCAGTGACTGTATGCACAGTTGAAAATAAAGACATCTCTTTTAAAGGAAATTTTGGAGTGCGGCTGTCCAGCTTTTGTTCTTTTATTTTTGCTATTACCGCATTGCCAGCACCCTGGTGGTTCAACAACCCCTGATCATCACGAGGCTCACCTGGAGCGGTGAGAATTCTGTCTGTAGGACTTCAGACATAGAGGAGAGGCATGTCTCCTTCCGCCTATGCTCCCCCCTCCCAGCTGACCAGGACTTCATCAGAGCATAGTTGGGAATTGGCTGGTAGCTCCAAGCTAGATACAGAGATGTAAATCAATACCCCACCTTTTAAAGCTCCCCCCAGTAATCTACCTATATATATATATATATATATATATATATATATATTGTCAGAATCATTGACGTATCTCGGCATAGAGCCTACACATACCGTCAGAATATTTATTCTGAACTATAAAATATTATTGTATTATGAAAATATGTATATCCGTGCTTTGGGAGAGATACAATTTTCCTACAATACAAGATATCTAAAATTCTTTTATCCGTGCTATTTTGAGGACAAGCAATGCAAATGAATATTTAAAATATATATATTTATTAACTAAAGGTACAGTGCAAAATCTAAATCAGGTACAATTCGTATTACAACAATTATTTGATATGCTTCTATAATCAGAAATAAGCGATGGTTGAATGTTTAGAGACTATTTACAATATTATGACAAGGCGTTCATAGCTCTCATATTTAAATCATCTTGGCGTATTTAAAACCTTTTAGCTTTTAGTGACATAACCTTGACATTGAATTATCTCTTCTCAATAACAAACAGATCTCTTGCTACTGCTACATAAGTATGTGTTGTACAGGACGCCGTGGCTGGGTCCTGGATGGACGTTTTATTTCCCCTCTGTTTGGACTGTGGTGCCTTTAAGGGAATGGAAAGGGTTAACGCACCTGTCTAAGAAAGTAGTTTAAAGCAGACAGGAAGTGCAGGTGAGAGAGAAGGAGTGTAGGAGAGTCCAATGCATGGTGAATGGTGGACAAGGAAAGCTGTGGAAGCTATGAAAAGCTATGAAAAGCTGTGAAAGGACTTGGCAGTGTCCTGCCTAAAAACCTGCTACTGAAGGACTTACCTGGAAGGACTGTTTAACTGCGATAGCAGTTCTGAGCTGTACAAGTCGGTGAGACTGTTATTTCTTTTGTTTTTGCTGCTGCTAAGCCATTTAAGTTTAATAAACCTCAAGTTTGATTTAAGAAGCCTGTGTCCTGCGATCAAGCTGGTCCCCCAAACATTACACTGGTGCTCGAATGCGGGCAGGACAGAATAACAGGCATAAGAAGAGAAATTTTTTCTTTTTTTTTCTTTTGCATTGGACTTTATATTGAACTGACATTTAAAGGGACAGTACATTGAATTTATGTCCTGGGTTAAAGCTGCACAAACATTGAAAGTTGAAGCAATGGAGGAGCTAATTAAACAGCTGACCCTGGCTAACATACAAGCGCAAACTTACCACAAAGAGGCGCTGGCTCTGCAGCAAGAAAATACTCGCCTGTTGGTGGCCCAGTTAGCAGCCCAGCAAGGGGTTATGCAGGCTCAGATGACTGCCTTAAAGGAAGCGGTGCAGCAGCTGTCTCAGGTTCAGGAGCCAGCGGCTGTTGCCCCTGGCAACCAGGTGACTGTGAGGGCAAGCCATTTTCTACAGAAATTGTCCCTGAGCGATGATGTAGAGGCATTTCTTGCTACGTTTGAGAGGACAGCGGAGAGAGAAGGATGGTCTCAGGACCAGTGGGCCGGCCTCATTGCTCCTTTTCTCACTGGAGATCCTCAAAAAGCCTACTTTGACCTGCCACCAGATGATGCTAAAGACTATCAAAAGCTAAAGGCAGAAATTCTGGCTCGTCTGGGGGTGACTACGGCCATTCGGGCCCAACGTGTACACCAATGGAAATATCGTCCAGATCGGCCACCCCGGTCTCAAATGCATGACCTGGTGCAACTAGTAAAAAAATGGCTGCAGCCTGAGGTGTTGTCTGGCCCCCAAATCGTGGAGCGGGTCGTGCTGGACCGATACCTGAGGTCCCTGCCAGATGACCTCCAACGGTGGGTCAGCCATGGAGACCCCAAAACAGCAAACCTCCTTGTTGAGATGGTGGAACGATATACAGTGGTGGAGGACCTGCTCGGACCTACCAAGCGCATAGGGCCTAGTCTGCCACGGCCTGTTCGACCAACTGCTGCCCTTCGAAAGGATGTTCCAAGGAGCCCTGGGACAAACACCCCGGAAGGCCAAGAGTCACCTCCTTAGCGTTCTGTTCCTGTTCGGAGAGGAGGGGATGTACAATGTTGGCGATGTCATTCCTGGGGTCATACCCGGGCACACTGCCCACTGCAAGAGGAGCCCATGGAATGCGGGGTTCTTCGGAGGGGGTCCTTTTGTGCCCGTAAAGTGTGCACCACACACTTCGACCTGGATGAGGAAAAGTTTGAGTGTGAAGTCCAAGTGAACCACCTCCCTGCCCGGGCTTTGTTGGACTCTGGAAGCATGGTAACCCTGGTTCATCCTAGAGTGATTGGGAAGATCGGTCCGGTAAGAAAAACTTTACGGGTGGTATGCATTCACGGGGACACTAGAGAGTACCCGCTCATCACGTTGTCTATCTCCTCAGCATGTGGCACTGTTACTCAAGAGGTGGGGGTGGTAAAGAACTTGGTGCATGATGTTATAATAGGACGAGACTGTCCATTGTTTACAAAACTGTGGGAACAAGGAGAACAATTCAGAGACTGGGGAGAAACTAGCCCCCCTGTTCCTGCTGCTGAGAGGGATAACCCTGAACTGCCAAACGTTAATGTGGACCCAGATGAGGAAAATGCTAATGATTGGGTTAATGGTGATGAAAGTAGTGTTGATACTATTGAGGATGTCAAGATATGTGGTCCACAGACCTACCAAAACACTAAGGGGGAGGATCCTTTCCCACTTCAGGTAATGCTGGGGGAAGAGGATGAGGAAGTGGCCTCTACCCCTGCGCTGCCAGATTTGGGTGTTCCCCCAGGGGGCATTTGGGACTGCTCAGATGCAGGACCCCACTTTGGCCCATGCACGGGAACAAGTTGTAGTAGTAAATGGGGTTCCCCAAGAGCCAGGTGCGAATGAGAGGTGGCCACACTTTGCAATATATAATGAATTGCTGTATCGGGTTACCAAGGAGAGAGAAAATGTGGTAGAGCAATTGTTGGTACCCCAACAATATAGACGAAAGGTTCTGGACCTGGCCCATGACGATGTGTTAGGGGGACACCTGGGAGTTGAAAAAACGGAGGCACGGATCACCGACCGGTTTTACTGGCCAGGTCTGAAAGCAGAGGTAAAGAGATACTGTGCCTCTTGTCCCACCTGTCAGTTGACCGCTCCGGTGACTCATTTTCGGAGCCCTTTTGTTCCTTTTGCCCATAATTGAGGTCCCATTCGAGAGGATAGCCATGGATATAGTGGGTCCCTTGGTAAAGTCAGCTCGAGGTCACTCCTACATATTGGTGATTCTTGACTATGCCACCCAATATCCTGAGGCGCTACCCCTGCGGAATACCTCCTCAAAGGCCATTGCCCGGGAATTATTCCAGATGTTTACACAGACTGGTTTCCCCAAGGAAATACTCACAGACCAGGGTACCCCGTTTATGTCAAGGGTTATGGCCGATGTGTGCAAGCTGTTCCGGATTAAACAGCTACGCACATCGGTCTACCATCCCCAAACGGACGGGTTGGTGGAACGCTTTAATAAGACCCTTAAGTCTATGCTCAAGAAAGTGGTACAAAGGGATGGGAAAGATTGGGACTGCCTGTTACCAGCTCTCCTGTTTGCTATCCGGGAAGTGCCCCAGGCCTCCACGGGGTTTTCGCCCTTTGAGTTGGTATATGGGCGGAGACCTCGCGGACTTCTTGACGTGGTTAAAGAGGAATGGGAAAGTGAACCTGTTCAGCATAAGAGTGTCCTGGAATATGTCTCCCAAATGCAGGAAAAGATCCAAACCGTGATGCCGCTAGTCAAAGAGCATTTGCAAAAGGCCCAGGAGGCTCAATGACGGGTCTATAACAGGGCTGCTAAAATAAGGCACTTCCAAGTGGGGGATCGAGTAGCGGTGCTAATTCCCACTGTGGAAAGTAAGTTCTTAGCCAGGTGGCAAGGACCCTTTGAGGTTGTGGAAAAAGTGGGAGAGGTCAATTATAGAGTTCACCAGCCAGGCAAGAGGAAACCGTATCAGATATATCATGTCAACTTGTTAAAGCCCTGGACAGACAGGGAACCGGTGACCTCCCTGGCTAGTGCAAGACTTGAGCCACAGGTTGGGGTGGAGAGTGTCCAAGTAGCAAATACCCTATCTAAATACCAAAGTCAGCAGGCAAAGGAGTTCTTGCAGAGAAATAAAGAGAAGTTTTCAGACTTGCCAGGGCTAACTAGTATCATAGAGCATGATATTATCACGGAACCTGGAGTCAAAGTTTTTGTCAGGCCCTACCGCATCCCAGAGGCTCAAAGGAAGGCTGTTTCAGAGGAAGTAAAGAAGATGCTAGACCTAGAGATCATTGAGGAATCGCAGAGTGAGTGGTCGAGCCCGATTGTGTTGGTACCAAAGCCCAACGGGACTCTGCGATTCTGCAATGATTTCCGGAAACTTAATGAGGTTTCACGGTTTGATGCCTACCCCATGCCCCGGGTAGATGAACTTATTGAGAGACTAGGTCCAGCCACGTATATCACAACATTAGACCTTACCAAGGGGTATTGGCAAATCCCATTAACTAGAGCTGCTAAGGAGAAAACTGCTTTTTCTACCCCAGAGGGGAGTTTTCAGTACAAACGAATGCCTTTTGGACTGCAAACTGCTCCAGCCACGTTCCAGCGAGCAATGGATAGGATTTTACGACCTCATCTAGAGTATGCCTCAGTGTACTTGGACGACATAGTCATTTTTAGCAGAGACTGGGAGTCACACTTGCCCAAAGTCCAGGCAGTACTGGACTCTCTCTGGAAGGAGGGGTTTACAATAAACCCTGAAAAATGTGCTTTGGGAATGGAGGAGGTGAAATACCTGGGCTATATCGTGGGTAGAGGGGTGGTGAAACCTCAGGTCAGCAAGGTAGAGGCTATAAAGAGTTGGCCCCGCCCCCTCACAAAAAAGCAGGTACATGCATTCCTGGGCATGGTGGGATACTACAGGAGGTTCGTACCCAACTTTGCCACATTGGCGGCTCCATTGACCGATCTGACTAAGGGTCAGAAATCGGTCATGGTGGAGTGGAATGCAGACGCTGAGAAGGCTTTTTTGGAGCTCAAGTCAGCACTGTGCCAACACCCTGTCTTGATAGCGCCCAATTTTTCAGAAGAGTTTGTTGTCCAAACTGATGCTTCCGATGTAGGATTGGGAGCTGTATTGTCACAGGTTGTTCGTGGTGAGGAACACCCAGTAGTCTTCCTCAGTAGAAAGTTGACACCAGCAGAGAAAAACTACGCTATAATTGAAAGAGAGTGTCTGGCCATTAAGTGGGCTCTGGAGTCCCTTAGGTATTACCTCTTGGGGAGGAAGTTTAGGCTCATTTCTGATCATGCCCCTTTAACATGGATGAGGCAGGGTAAAGGGACTAATGCCAGGATTACACGTTGGTTCCTGGCGCTCCAAGAGTTTAAGTTTGTAGTGGAGCATAGACCCGGGAGACTGCATCAAAATGCAGATGCCCTCTCCCGAGTCCATTGTTTGAGCTCCACTGTTGCCTCCACCTCCTTGGCGTTGGGGCACAGGGGGGGGGGGGATATGTACAGGACGCCGTGGCTGGGTCCTGGAAGGACGTTATTTTTCCCCTCTGTTTGGACTGTGGTGCCTTTAAGGGAATGGAAAGGGTTAACGCACCTGTCTAAGGAAGTAGTTTAAAGCAGACAGGAAGTGCAGGTGAGAGAGAAGGAGTGTAGGAGAGTCCAATGCATGGTGAATGCTGGACAAGGAAAGCTGTGGAAGCTATGAAAAGCTATGAAAAGCTGTGAAAGAACTTGGCAGTGTCCTGCCTAGAAACCTGCTACTGAAGGACTTACCTGGAAGGACTGTTAACTGCGATAGCAGTTCTGAGCTGTACAAGTCGGTGAGACTGTTATTTCTTTTGTTTTTGCTGCTGCTAAGCCATTTAAGTTTAATAAACCTCAAGTTTGATTTAAGAAGCCTGTGTCCTGCGATCAAGCTGGTCCCCCAAACATTACAGTGTACATAACAAATGTTATGTTGTACACGAGCTTTTGTTAAATTTGGTGAGGATATATCTTCACATACGCCCTCACTCTAAAACCGATTTACCATCATTGGCACTTAGCTTTTCAAAGACGAACGTAATGCGTATGTCTTTAATATTTGGGATACAATTATCTCATGCTGCAGGTAGACATAACCAACTCCCAAATTATATTTGCCAAGTATATTTACATGGTTTTAGTCGTGTGTGTATGTGAAAATCTCCAAATTACCAAAAAATGTAAATAATCAAGATTATACATTACCAGTAATTAAGAGTTCTGCTTGAGAAGGGAGAGTCCTAATGAAAGACTCTCTTTGAACCTTTGCTACATGTCTGCGGTCAATCTCTGTCTTCCAGTTTCCTTCAGAGATCAGAGCAGCTTCCAGAGATCAGCCATCTCTCTCCCATCAGCCTCTTCCCATCAGAGATCCTCTCCTGTCTGGTGTAATCACTTTTTATCTCTCCCAAAAAGTGGGTGTGTCACATCACTATCACATACTGTCACATAGTAATATGTTTTGATAAGTCTATATTGAACCAATGCCGATATTAACCTGTAGGGGGCAGTAGCGTATATGGAATTATTCCTAATGATGAGGTCAAGCAGAGTTAATCATGACTTATGACCTCTCTAACTTGGGCCTATAAAAACCCCCATAAATTGTCCTGTATGTCAAACAATTGTCAGACATCTTGGCAACGTCTAAAGTTATGATTGAGATAAGGTTTTATGATCAACACACATGCCTTGGAAAGTTCCTTGAACTGATGCCGGAATGTGATCAAAGCAGCCTAATACTATTCAGTTATTTTAGGATCTTGTATTTTTGGGACCCTAGTATTGTCTATGTATTACACAGGCTTATATATGAATTACTAATACACACATATTGTTAAGGCATTATAAAGAAACAATACTATTTAAGATATACAATTCCGCTGGGATTGTGAATAAGCCCCCTTAGTCTCATAGTACAAAGACAATGCTGAGTTTCGTGTCATGCTGTGCAGGCTTTTCATCTCCCATGAAACCAGAATTCCTCATCATTCTCTTATCTTCTAAGTGTTAAACCCCCAAGATATATGACCTTGGAGATGGCACAGATAGGCATCCAGTTTCTTGTGAAGAGATAGGTCATTCTGTGTATTCTTTTAACCCCAAATGTTCCGACTATATATATATATATATATATATATATATATATATATATATATATATAGCACTAAATTGGAAGTCAGGCATGGGTCCATCATCACATACAGTACATCTCTACATTGGGTATTTGGGTGCTGAATAGCTGAATACACATTGGCATATTTTAATGCTAGATAGAAGGTAGATAAAGTATGAAATATAGGGGACAGACCCTGGATGATGGCACGTACGGCACCCATCATAGATGAGTTCAGAAAGAGCTTATATAGTCCCTTATATGTACAGCCCCATTCTAAAGCATGTGGGCAGTGCCTAATATGCAAGCATGTGGAAAGGAAAGACTCACAAGGTAGGCACACATCAGATAAATTCCTTTCTGAACTGTTCTTTCACCAGGATTGAACACAGAATTGTATGCTTCTGCCAAAAAGTCTACAATGGAAAAACTTGTAGAGAGTTTAGAAAAAGAATAGGAGAACATTTGTCCAGTATAACAAGAAAAGACCGCGATTGCCCAGTAACAGATCCACGTCCTGTCAGAGGAGAGGAGACCGATGGTGTGTTCCCAGTACAGAGGAACACCGATCGGTCTCCTCCTCTTGTGAGTCCCCTCCCCCTACAGTTAGAATCAATCCCTAGGTAACATATTTAACCCCTTGATCGCCCCCTAGTGTTAAGCCCTTCCCTGCCAGTCAGATTTATACAGTAATCAGTGCATTTTTGTAGCATGGATCGCTGTATAAATGTGAATGGTCCCAAAAATGTGTCAAAAGTGTCTGATATGTCCGCTGCAAAATCGCAGATCCCCGCCATTACTAGTAAAAAATAATAATAATAGAAATGCTATAAATCTATCCCCTGTTTGTAGACGCTATAACTTTTGCGCAAACCAATCAATATACGCTTATTGCGATTTTTTTTTTTTAAAACCAAAAATCTGTAGAAGAATACATATCAGCCTTTTTCAAACTTGTCACTCCTCTTTTGTTTATAGCACAAGAAATAAAACTGCAGAGGCGATCAATTACCATTAAAAGAAAGCTCTATTTGTGGAGGAAAAGAATTTCATTTGGGTACAGTTTTGCATGACCGCGCAATTGTCATTCAAAGTGTGACAGAACTGAAAAATGGCTTGGGCAGCAGGGGGGTGAAAGTGCCCTGTATTGAGGTGCTTAATTAAAGGAAAAGTACAGCCAAATCTTGTGGATTACAGGAGTGCAGTCCTTTCTGCACTCCTGTGAGCAGTTTTCATTAGACATCAGGCTGAAGCACGCTGTTGGCTGACGTCACGCAGCTGGTCCAGGCTTGGGAAAGATTGTGACTGCTAAGAGCCTGAGCTGGCCGCTCCTGCACCCTCCACTGCCCAGCACTCCAGTGAGCTGGAAGGCTTCTGGAGCTCGTGCTCCAGAAACCCCACCTCTGCCTCCTTGAAGCCAGGAGTACATGAGGGAGGTAGATTTGGAAACCGGAGCACCAGCGAGGCAGACCTGTTCAAAAGGAGTGGTGAGTCTAAGTAGCTGACTTTTAGCTGGTGAAGTATGTATATAATTATGCAGCTGGTGGTAAGTCTAAAATGAGAAATGCCTTTGAGAACTCAGATCCCGTTCCAAAGACTCAAAGGGTTTTAAAGAGCTAGCGTCAACACAATGGGGTAGATTTACTAAAACTGGTTCACTCAGAATCTGGTGCAGCTGTGTATGGTAGCCAATCAGCTTCTAATCTCAGCTTGTTCAATTAAGCTTTGGCAATAAAACCTGGAAGCTGATTGGCTTCTATACAGAAGTGAGCCTGATTTTGCACTCCCCAGCTTTAGTAAATAAAACCCAATGTGTCATTAAAAGGGGCACCTCTTGGTCATTAGCTGAGGATAAGTGCAAGTCCATCTCGGTCAGGAAATCTGGATTGCCTACGATGGGTGTAAGTGGGCCAGGGGTTGAGGACACTTTATGGTGGCTCACCATCACATGAAACACTTTTAATGTAGCCCCTACCAGTGGGGGTTGCTGTAAACTTTGTGGTAATTTGGCGGAGGTTAAATACCTGGGGGTGCGAGTAAACTAGCGTGGCTTACATATAAGAATCCTACCACTGAGGGTGGATGTTCTCTTCCCGATGTCCAAAAGTACTATATAGCGTCACAATTGTCGCATGTGTACTATTTTAACACGTCTGAATCCCAGAGGTATAGGGCGTTGGTGTGTAATAGGCCAAACAGCCCTTTTCATACCCCCACACAGGCAATATTTCGGAGGGGTCATGGGGGGAGTAGGTCATCCAGATTTGGTGCTGATATCCTTACTCATCACCAAAAAATATGGGATATAGCTCTCAAGAAGCAGGGGCGAACACACATGCACTCGCACACCCCGTTATGGTGTGCGAGTGCATGGTCCCAAGCCGTTTGCGACTCTCAGAGAAGAATTTTCCTTACCACCACAGTTCTTCTTTAGGTATCTACAGCTTAGGCATGCGCTGAGAGCACAGATGGAGAATTTTGAGGTTGACCTGAGGACCCCGCCGGTGCTGGATGTGGTCTTTGGAGCGGACCCAGCAAAACTCACGTCTAACCTGTACTGCATTGTTCGACAGCGTGGGATTGATAAGGTTTCACAGTCAGCTAAGACGAAGTGGGAACAGGATGTGGGCCCTATAGATGACGCTGACTGGGGGGAGATTCTGGAGGGGGTTAAGACTGCTTCCCCTAAACTGTCGGACAGGCTGACCCAGCTGTACATAATTCACCAGGCATACATCACACCTATGAGACTGGCGAAGTTCCAAGCCACAAGAGGTCCCATGTGTCCTATGTGCGATTCTGTTATGGCATTGTTCTATCATTTGATCTAGCATTGCCCAGATATGCAGGCCTTTTGGCTGCAGGTAACGCAATTCCTCCATGACAATATGGGCTCCCCGGTGGGCATGGACCCTAGATTGTGTTTATTGGGATTGCTACCGGACGTAGATACAGACAAATACCAAGCCATTTTTATCTGTGAATCGCTATTTATGGCTAGGAAAGTGGTGGCTAAGGCTTGGATGCAGACGAGGGCTCCGACTCTGAGGGACTGGAAAAGGGAGGTGAATGCTACTCTCCCATACAGAAAGATGATATATGTGCACAGGGGGCGACCACAAAAGTTTTCCAGTGTGTGGGACAGATGGCTGGAGGACGGCGAGACATGCACGGTCTAGGTTGACATTTGAACATGTTTTTTGATATAGGGGAGAGGGGGGGAGGGCGTCAGAACGCCTTAATGCAGGGGTTGATGTGTTCAGATGGATGTGAACGTGTGGGTGGGAAACAGATTGCTGGTATCTATTATGTTCAGCTCAAATGTGTACTGTTGACTGTATGGGCGATGTTGGTCCACAAATGGTTTTATGTATTCTTTTACTTTTGAAATGCATGTATTTATGCTGTTTTCTTTTGCATCACAATAAACTTGTTTTTTTCTGGTAAAAAAAAAAAAATTGAAAGTTTAAAAAAACTTTGTTGTAATTTATTCCAAGGAATCCATGGAAGGAATCTCAGATATAGTGGGGAGGAAATCTCCTCTAGGTTGACCCAATCCTTCCGTTTCTTGTGGCAATTCCAATCCAGGATTCTGGCCAAATGTGTCCCATAGTGATATAGTTTAAAGTCAGGAAGACCTATACCCCTCCACTTTAAGTTTTGCAAGGGTGTCAAGCTTTATACGTGGTTTTTGCCCCTTCCATTTTTCAGTGACTCTTTAATAATATTAAAACTTTGTAATAAAAGCAGGTACCATGGCATTCAATTATGCATTCAGAATTGCATAGGTAGACCAGGTATTTGACACTGAGTGCAATATGTGTTTAACTAGAGCCTTACATTTCTGAAATGTTGACATCTTATTCTGGGGGGAGGAGAGTTCTGTGGTTGAATTGTGTAAGATGCTGATTTCCATTGCTTAATTTTTCTGTCATAAGCATAAAAACACCTTTCATGATTCCTGCATTATCTAATTTTAATTTTCTGTTTCCAGCTCTATGCTCCACCCCAAGTCCCCCTACGTCTCCCACCTCCCCAGCTCCACAGATTATCCCCTTCTCTTCTGGACACTCAGCTCTAGGTGGAGACAACAACAGCAGTGACAGCGCTGGGGAATATGGGACGAACATCATGTGTGTCTGAGTCAAAGTGTAAGATTTTGCTTCCCCTTTGATAAAAAAAATAAATAAAGAATAAAAATTGTCATAGCAGTATATAATTTGAAGGAGAATAACAAAAAATAACTTTATTAAATATATATGTAAATTAGACAAATGTATGTTTAAAAGTGAACTTTTCCCTTAGTATGATGCCCTGCTTGTACATACCTCCCAACTTTCTAAAATGGGAATGAGGGACTCCTCAAAAGGGAAAGTATGTAGGCATAAGACACCACTCCTGTCATGCCCCCTTAAAGGAAAATTGTACAAAAAAAATGATTTGTTAAACCCACAAGTGCTTTTTATTACCACTGCTATTCCTTTATATTGGCTTTTGGAATTTACAAATGCAGCAATTTAGAAATTGGATGAAAGGTTTAACGCTGGGAAGCACTTTTCAAGAGATAAATAGTGTATTATATTTACAAATGTATAGATCATACCAAAATGAGGGACAAGTGAGGAGGAAGGAGGGACAGATGGACTTTGTTCCAAATCAGGGACAGTGCCTCACAATCAGGGACAGTTGGGAGGTATGCTTGTATGTTATTTATATACATAAATTAAATGCATTTTGTTGATTTTCACAGTCAATTTCTTGTGAAATTCAGATTTAAGGACAATTGCAAAAAAATACCAATGTTTTGAGTGATAAAGATTTATCACTCCAAGCTAAACCACCCCACTCTCTTCAGATCCAAACTTGCCTCGTTCCAGCTGCCTCCAGTGCTTGTTTAAATCATTCTCACAAAGCTTCTGTGCACTGACCACGTCTGTGCAGGTAGCTCACCATAGACATCCTAGGCATCTCTGACTTTTTAACATGATCCCATAAATGGACGTTGAATGGTCAAGGAAAGTATGCATAGGGAGTGGGAGAAATGTGTTTAGATTTCTTTAGTATTAAAATACATGAGAAAAAAAACATTTTATAAACAATTATGAAGGGCTTTACTTACATGTGTTGGAGGTTATGTTTGCATACATTTCTACCGAACCTCATGTGCAAGGTCAGATAACTTCCTATCAAATAAGTGGCACATACCTGATTATCTGCTGAAAATATTATATTACTAAGTTTAGACTGGTCTTAGCTTTTGTGGGAACAATTTCAGATCTATAAAACAGAAAGGAGAAATATGCATTGTTTAAAAATTGGCAGGTGTCCTCAAAAGCTCAAATAGTCAAAAATACAGCTTAGCCAGTAAAGATGGACCAAACACCCCCTGGCTTGGTTCACGCCAGAACTTTTAATCATCGCAAAAGTTTGGAGCCGAACAAAGAACCCCATTGAAGTCTTTGGGACTCGAACTGGAAAAATCAAAAGTGCCCATTTTGAAGGCTTATATGCAAGCTTGTAAAAGTTTGTAAAAAATATAATTTTTAACCACTTGCTTACTAAGCACTTAAACCCCCTTCCGGCCCAGACCAATTTTTAGCTTTCAGCGCTGTCACACTTTGAATGACAATTGCACAGTCATGCAACACTGTACCCAAATTATTTTTTTTATATTTTTTTCCCACAAATAAGCTTTCTTTTGGTGGTATTTATTAACTGCTGTTTTTTTATTTTTTGTTAAAAAAACAAACGACCAAAAATTTTGAAATAAACAAACAAACAAACCCGTTTTATATTTTGTTATACAATTTTGCAAACAGGTAATTTTTCTCCTGCATTGATGCACGCTGATAAGGTGGCACTGATGGACACAAATAGGTGGCACTATAGCTATACCTTGTATAGCTATAGCGCAGACACAAGGAGGGTAAATGAGCACTGATAAAAATTTTAAATTCCTAAATATAGTGCCTAGTAGGGATGAGCTTCGTGTTCGAGTCGAACGTATGTTCGACTCGAACATCGTATGTTCGATCGTTCGTCGAAATACGAACAAAACGGGTCGTTCGTGCCAAATTTGAGTGACCTGCCACGGCCCATAATTCATTGCGGCATTGCTTGCTTATGATTGGCCAAGCATGCTCTATGACCCGCATGCTTGTCCAATCACAGCGCCGTCAGTACAGAGAGCCGTAATTGGCCAATTATGGCTCAGGGCTTTAGCACACGCCCCACACTATAAAAGGCCGCCTGCAGGGCGGCCTCGTGTAGTGTGTACCGGCGCTTGTTCCAGAGCAGACAGAGAGAGCGAGAGATTGTCTTTTTTTCCAGCTAAATAGAGCAGGCAGGCTAGTCAGTTAAATTTACAGTGTGTAGAGGATATATATACATCCCAGGTGTTGTACATATATTTATACACTGTATAGTTTAGTTAGATTAGTTCTTCCTAATTTGTCAGGCAGTTGATTGTGCTAGCTGCAGTGTTCTCACTCACGTGTTGTATTACCGTGTGCTCAGTGCACCTAAACCCACTTGGTGTATACTGTGTGCTCATTACTTTGCACCTAAACATACTTGGTGTACTGTATAATGCAAGTGTGCTCATTACTTTGCACCTAAACCCACTTGGTATATACTGCAAGTGTGCTCATTACTTTGCACCTAAACCCACTTGGTGTATAGTGCAAGTGTGCTCATTACTTTGCACCTAAACCCACTTGGTGTATACTGAAAGTGTGCTCATTACTTTGCACCTAAACCCACTTGGTGTATAGTGCAAGTGTGCTCATTACTTTGCACCTAAACCCACTTGGTGTATACTGCAAGTGTGCTCATTACTTTGCACCTAAACCCACTTGGTGTATAGTGCAAGTGTGCTCATTACTTTTCACCTAAAACCACTTGGTGTATACTGCAAGTGTGCTCATTACTTTGCACCTAAACCCATTTGGTGTATAGTGCAAGTGTACTCATTACTTTGCACCTAAACATACTTGGGGGTAGATTCAGGTAGGACTTACGCCGATGTATCTCGAGATACGCCGCGTAAGTGTAAATATGCGCCATCGTATCTATGCGCCGTGCCCACAGAACTAGATACACCTGAAAATAGGCTTCTCCCGACCGACGTAACCTTTCTCCGCCGGCGGAGCACGGGCGTATATTTACGCCGAACGTATCTGACGCACCCATTGATTTTGTATGCAAATATGCAAATTAGGGAGATACTTCGATTCACGAACATACGTGCGACCGGCGCAGGCTACACGCGGTGCGCGTAAGTTGTACGCCTGGCCTAAAGTTACCCCTCATAAAGCAGGGGTAACTTTGCACCGGACTTGCTTAAGTCAGCTGGAGAGCAGCTTCAGCAGCACCATTACGGATGAGCTGAGCAACCCCACTTGCAGGACAACACATGGCAGCCATGGTCCTAGCACTACTAATGGGTCCACGGAGGGCACGGAGGAGGGCACGGGAGAGGATATACCGAACGCGCATGAACGTCTTTGGCATGGGGGAATCTGAGGTGTATCGCATCTTCAGATTCAGCCCTGAAGCCATCCAGGAAATAGACACAACCTTGCATGATGGGGGCCACTGATTGCACACATGTGGCACTACGGCCCCCCAGTGACACAGAGCACATATACCGCAATCGGAAGCATCAACGTACAGGTGATAGCTAAAGCCCAATGCCTCATATGGCACGTCCGCGCCAAACACCCAGGGTCCAGCCACGACAGCTACATATACCGTCAAAGCACCATCCCAACAGAATTTGAACAGAACGTGTATGGGAACAGCTGGCTGGCTGGTTGGTGAGTGACATGGGTGTCAAGCATGACTGTCCGCCCCCATGATGCAGACATCACGAGGGGCACATGCACGGCTAACATCCTCCTGTCTTTTCCCTTCCAGGTGACGCGGCATATGCACTTGAGCCCCATCTCATGACTCCATTCCGGGATCCAGAAACCAGAGGAGAGCAAAAATACAATGATGCACACACACGTACCCGTGCAGTGGTGGAACGCACCTTTGGCCTCCTGAAGTCCGTTTCCGATGCCTGGAAAAGTCTGGGGGGACCCTGTTGTATTCCCCAAACTTCGTGTGCCAGATCATCGGTGCATGTTGCATTCTGCACAACTACGCCATGAGAAAGGGCCTGGAGATTGACCTACGTGATGACCTGACCCCCGAACCACACAGTCCCCCCCTAACCCAGGCTACCCCGTCTCTTGAGGGTACAGCAGTCAGGAGATGCCTCGTGGCAGGCATGTTTGCACGTTAAACACACACATTCATCATGGCACAAGGAGAATGCATGCATGCACACCACTGTGGTCCCTAGCACACACACCCCACATCCACATCACATTGGATTAGCCCAAGTCCTCCAAGCAGGACTTGCGAGCAGCAACGTCACGTCAAAGCTCCAATTATGTTGCTGACCATTCATACCACATTCACACGACCGAGGGTGACACCCCTTTGCCGGCAGGAGTGTCACCCCCCCACATTCACACACCAGTAACACTGTAGCCTGCACTACTGACCGTGTGCAGTATTAAAATAAAACAAAACGCTCCTCAGCGGAGATAAAAAAATAAATAAACTACTCACCAGAGATAAAAAATAAATGAAACTCCTCACCGGAGATAAAAAATAAATAAAACTCCTCACCGGAGATAACAAAAAAATATATATAATCAATTGCCCCGTCGTGGGCTCTGCCTGGTGCCCCGTCTTTGCCTCCTCAGTTGCCTGGGGGCAACTTCAGGTGGGGCATCATCTGGAGACTCCTCCTCACGTCTCCCACTCCTGGCAGGTTCTGGCTGCCTGCCCTCCAACGCCACCGCTATGCGGGTGAGCACCGCGGTGGTCTCGGCGTGCATCCGCAGCTGGGTGTTGTTGACGTTTTGTTGTCGCCTCAGGTGCCTCACCTCTGCCGTATTGGCCTTAACAGCCACTTTGAGGCTCTTGACCTCAGCCACCAGGCGGGAGGACGACGCCTGCAGATCCCCAACACAGGTTGCCACTGCTGCATAATTGGCGCTGATATCCCCCAAAGACTCAGCGATCGGGGTTGAGGAGGCCAGGCTGTCTGCGACCCGCTTAATGTCCCGTGCAACAGCCCCCACATGCTGGGTCTGGCGGGCCTGATCCCTCGCAAGGGTTTCCTGGATGGCCTCTGGAACCCCTTGCGTTTTTTTAGTGGCCTTCCTGGGGGCAGGAGAGGCTTGGGGCTGTGCATATGGGTGTTATACCTGAAGGGTTTCACATGTACTGGCACTTTAAGGCTGGCTCCACCCAGCAGTGATGACAAGGGTCAAGGGGTATAGTAGCCATCTTAGAGAGACCACATGTAAGAAGCAGAGATATGTAATGTCCTGAGATGCATGTTGCAGTGTACAGGCTGTACTGAATAAACATCCATTGTTCCAGCCCAGAGTCTTGTGTCCCTCACAACACAGAGGATATAACAGTGGCGACGAGGATGGGATCTACAAAGTGTCTATCAGTCTGAGAGACAAAGACATTGTGGATTGTCACCTGGATAAAAGCAATCACAGATCCCAGCAGGAAAATGTCATTAATCGGGACATTAAGTGAGTTTGATGGAGAACAGACATCCTGGAGTTCCTGGGTTGAGAGACTGGAACAGTATTTCAGTGCAAATGACATCCCAGACAACAGGCAAGTAGCAGTGTTTCTGACAGTGGTTGGGGCCAAGACATATGACACTCTGAGGGATCTGCTTTCCCCTGTAAAACCAGCAGCTAAGACATTGGCAGAGCTGCTGACACTGCTAGAGGATCACTTCCAGCCTAAACCATTAGAAATTGCAGAAAGATTTCGCTTCTATCAGAGGCAGCAGCAGACAGGGGAAGAGATTAAAGCTTATGTGCTCGCCCTTCGCAGACTAGCCTCTACCTGTTCTTTTGGGGACTACCTACCTACTGCACTGAGAGATAAGTTTGTTATGGGACTGAATTGTGAGTCAACACAAAAGAGACTGTTAACAGAGAAAGACCTTACTCTTACAAAGGCAATTGAGATAGCTTCAGTGATGGAAATGGCTGTGAAAGATACAGAGGAATTGAACCCCCAGAGCAGAAGGGAAGAGGTGAAGCAGGAAGTTTTCAGAACAGTAGTCAAGCCAACTGTCGCAAACTGGAAATACAGACCCCCACCAAGCCGGGAGTCAGCTTGCTACCATTGTGGGAATACAGACCATGACCACAAAGTCTGCCGGTTTAAGGATCAGACCTGTCATAATTGCGGTAGGACCGGCCATCTGAAACGAGTTTGCCGTAGCAAGAAGGTGCGAGATAAACAACCTCTGAACCCCAAGACTAAGACATATATGGTGGGAAGATATACATCATCATCTGAGTCAGAGGATGAGGAAATGCTCCACAGATTAGACATACATCATATGCATTCAGCACCCTCCGCAATGACTGTAGATGTAACCGTTGAGGGAAAGAAACTCAGGATGGATGTAGACACAGGAGCAGCAGTTTCAGTTATCACCCAGAAACAATGGAGACAACTTCAGACCCGAAAAACTGTCTGCCCAACACCAATCAAACTGCAGACATACTCAAAGCAGATACTCCACCCACTGGGTTACGCAAAAGTAAAGGTTTTGTACAAGGGTCAGACAAAGAGACTGCCATTATATATCCTAGAAAATGGGGGACCCCCTCTCTTTGGGAGAGACTGGATTGCTCACTTTGGTATGCCAGACATCGCCATAAGTCCCTGTAACACCGTTACCATTCCATTAGGAGATAATGAGGGATGGGTGGTGTCCCTGAAGCAGCAGTTCCCAAAGATTTTTGATGACCAGTTGGGAAAAATAAAGCATGACTGTGTGAGACTCAAGCTGAAACCCAACGCTCAGCCTAAGTTCTTCAAAGCTCGGACAGTACCTTTCGCACTCCGAGCAGATTTTGGCGGACATTCCTTTCACTCAGTGCCTGCTAGATGACATGCTCATTACAGGACGGACCGACCAGGAACACAAGCAGAATGTGGAGCTTGTGTTGGCGAGACTCCAAGAACAGGGTCTGAAAGTGAACTTAGCAAAATGCCAATTCATGGTGCCTAAATTGGAGTTTTGTGGCCACCTTGTGGATGCAGAAGGTATACACACCACGGAAGCCAAGGTTGATGCTTTAGTCAAAGCTCCAGCCCCAACCAACGTCCAGCAGCTGCGATCATACCTTGGCTTGCTGAACTATTACCACAAATTCCTGCCAGATCTGGCACACACCTTGTTTCCGTTGAACAAGCTTTTGGAGAAACACTCCAGATGGGACTGGTCGGCTGCATGCCAACGTGCTTTTGAAGTTTCTAAGCGGAAGCTGTTGGCGTCACGCATGCTCGTGCACTATGACCTCCAGAAGCCTCTCACCTTGGCTTGTGATGCCTCACCCTATGGTCTGGGGGCGGTACTATCTCACATCTTATCAGATGGGTCAGAAAAACCAGTGGCATTTGCCTCCAGGTCTTTGACAAAAGCAGAAAGCAATTACTCACACATTGACAAAGAGGCTCTTGCGCTGATATGGGCAATTAAGAAGTTTCATCTTTACCTGTATGGTAGGGAATTCACCATACTGACGGACCATAAACCACTGCTTCAGATCTTTAGCCCTGACAAAGGCATCTCCCAGACTACTGCGGCCCGCCTCCAACGCTATGCCCTATTCTTGGGGGCATACAGCTACAAAATTCAGTATCGTGGTCATGATGCCAATGCTAATGCGGACGCTATGTCCCGACTGACAGGGAGGTCCATGGACTCTTCTCCACCGGTCAAGAGTTGTCGTTACACCAGCCTGTCCTTCTTGTCTTCTGGGGAGATAGCAGCCCATACAAACAAGGATACCTTTTTGAAAACCATACTCTCCTGGGTACGTTCCGGTTGGCCTGCAACTGTCACACAGGAGTATGAACCTTATTTCCGTAGGCGTATGGAATTAACTGTGGCTGGCAACTGTGTTTTGTGGGGAGACCGAGTGATCATTCCACAGACCCTCCGGAGACACATTCTGGACTTGCTACATACTGGTCATCCCGGGAGCACACGTATGAAAGAAAAGGCCAGAGGCTATGTGTGGTGGCCAAACCTAGACTCAGATATCACAACATATGTGAATGCTTGTGCTGGATGTGCACAAACGGCAAGAGACCCTCCTCAAGGGTGCGTCCAGCCCTGGACTTGGCCCACGGTTCCTTGGTTTCGCCTACACTTGGACTTTGCAGGCCCGATCAGAGGACACACCTTCTTGATCATAGTGGACGCCCATTCAAAGTGGCCTGAGGTCATTCCTGTTACTCAGCCAACGACTAAGGCAACGGTTTCCATACTGTTACATCTCGCTGCTACGTTTGGATACCCCAGGGAAATTGTCACAGACAACGGTGCACAATTCACCAGTCAGGAGTTTCAGCGTTTCCTGACTGCCCACAACATCAAGCACAAGTTGACCGCACCTTACCACCCGGCTACAAATGGTCAAGCAGAGCGGTTTGTGCAGACTTTTAAACGCTATTTCAAAGCTACAGTGGCTGCAAGTAAACAACAGTCCCTGTCACCCCAGCAGCTGGACTCCTTCCTTTCTGCTTACAGAAACACACCACATGCAACCACTGGGAAAACTCCAGCAGAACTCCTTCTGGGGCGGCAGCCATGGACTGTTTTGGATATGCTCCGCCCTCAAACAGTCCAGGAACATGTACTACAGTCCCAAGACCAGATGGTCCAACACAATGAGCTCCCCCGATTCACAGCCCAACAAAAGGTATGGGCCCGATCTTATGGGGCTTCCAACACCCGTTGGCTTCCTGCTGTCATTGCAGAGACCTTGGGACCCAAGATGTACAAGGTACGCCTGGAAGATGGTTCCATTTGCAGACGTCATGCGGACCAACTGCGTCCTCGTTCTCAACTGCCCGAATCCCTGATGCTGGCTGAACCACCAGTGTCTCAAGGATCTGCTCCCAGCGAATCAGGATGCACAGAGACTGATGATTGCGGGGACTCTGAACTTTTGAACTCAGCTCCAACAGAGCCCTCCAGCTCTGGTCCGGAGGTCTGTTTACCCTCTGAGCTGGGGGATCCCTTCTTGGCCCCGCCGGTACCCATTCCGGCCAGCCCTGTTTCCTCCGGTCCCGAATCCCTGGATGCCCGGCCTCAACGACACTGTCGCCCTCCTGACCGGTTTCAGTTGCAAGAGCGGTTACGAGACTTTCGACGGGGCCGACGCAAGTGATCCGATGACATATTAACCCAGCAACTGTTCCTGGAAGCTTGAAGTCCCGTAATTCTTCTGTGTTTGGAGGACTGTTATTGGACAGTTATCAGTTAATGTTTTGTGCCTGTTATTGTTTTGTTGTGTTTTTTTTTTTTTTTTTTTTTTTTTAGGGATGGATGGAAGGTGTTATACCTGAAGGGTTTCACATGTACTGGCACTTTAAGGCTGGCTCCACCCAGCAGTGATGACAAGGGTCAAGGGGTATAGTAGCCATCTTAGAGAGACCACATGTAAGAAGCAGAGATATGTAATGTCCTGAGATGCATGTTGCAGTGTACAGGCTGTACTGAATAAACATCCATTGTTCCAGCCCAGAGTCTTGTGTCCCTCACAACACAGAGGATATAACAATGGGGAGGCCCTAGAGGAGCTTCCCCTGATGGAGGAGGAGGGTTGGGAGGGTTCACTGATTGGGGAGGAGGGTTGAGAGGGTCCCATGATGGGGGAGGAGGGTTGAGAGGGTCCCATGATGGGGGAGGAGGGTTGAGAGGGTCCCATGATGGGTGAGGAGGGTTGAGAGGGTTCAGGGATGCTGAAAAATGGCATCCTCCAGGTCCCCGTGCTCCTCCTCTTTTCCTCCAGGGGACAGGTATGGGCACTCTCAACCCTGGATGGCGTGGGTCACCCTTCAGCCGACGACAGCCCAGCTCGCTCCTGCACATCTGTGGATGACACAAAACATTCACATGTTGGTGGACCCACACACTTGTCACATGTTCCCTTCCACCCCCTCACATGCTACACACCGTATAGGAGATAAAACACACTTACCTGTCCTCAAGGCCTGGTGTCCGGAGTCGTACCTCTCCATGCCCTCCACCTGCTCACGCTGCAGGCACTGTGCGATTAACTCGTCCTCCGGGTCAACCGCACAGTACAGGGTGGTCCTCCTCCTGTGCCCCTGGCATGACGTGCAATAGCACCCAGCTTTTCCCGGACCTTCCTTTTAAGATCATTGATCTTTTTTTGAATGTCTTGGGTGGTCCTGGTGGCATTGCCCACGGCACTGACCTCCAAGCTGAGCTGTGTCAAGATCTCCTTTTTACGGGCCTTACTTGTCTGGTGTGACGGTAGTAGAAGATATCCCCGTCAAGCATTCCCTTCTTCCCATAAAAGAAAATCACCCAATATTCCACGAGGAGGAATATTCCTGGGGTCGCCGAATAACCCACACATGAGCCAAAGCTTAATGCTGGAAGAGACACACTTTAATGGCAGCATGCTGCTAGTTATATACAGTTTACAAGCTAATCATCAATCAAAGAACAATGAAATCTCCACCCCTTTCTACACACTGGGCTCCCATACAGATTATAGGTAGACACTTTGGAGCCGACCCCGACAAGGCACATTTCTTTAGATAATGACATCAGTGAAGTTAATTACTACAACGAAGCATGAGCCAATTATCTAATCATTTAGCCTGACGATACAATACACATCTCTTAAGGGTAAACACAGGTCTTCTTCACACACAATAGATCAATTACCCTTTAGAATAGAGAGCTGGCTGGGGATGGTACATTAACATTTCAACAGTCTGTTAAGCAGAGGAATGAGTCACACATGAAATCACCTTTTACACCTAACACACACAGCATTAAAATAGCAGGGAGAGAATTTGACTGAAGCATATAGGCAATTGCATACAAGTCCTTCACAATGGCCCCCCTTTTTCTCCCTACTACGGCAACTCGGTTGGACCTTATCTGGTCCAGTAGGGTTGATGGGTTCAGAGCTTTTAGTCCGAGGTTAACTCCGTTTGGCGTGACAATCCATCGGCATTCCTGTTTTGCTTGCCTGGGCGATAATGAATCGTAAAGTCATAGGGCTGTAAGGCCAAGCTCCAGCGTATGCAAACGGGCGTTGTCCCCTGGAACCTGGTTAAGCCACACCAAGGGGTTGTGATCGGAGATGAGAGTGAAAGCCCGGCCATAAAGGTAAGGTGTGAGCTTTTTGAGTGCCCATACCAAGGCCAAACACTTTTTTTTTTTTTTTCAATGGTGGCGTAACTGACCTCCCTTGGCAACAGCTTCCGACTCAGGTATGCCACCGGGTCGTCAGATCACACGCCGGTCAGTCCCCAATTCTTTGTGCGATCTGCAGAGTCACCAGAAGTCAGTGTAAAGACGGTGGATGGGTCTGTGCGCCGCTGTCTAGGTGTCTCGCTATGGGAGGGGGGGGGTTGGATCAGTGCCCCATAGGGTCAGCCACCACCTGCTCCCTCCGCAGCCGCCGGTTCTCCTCTTTGAACTTCTCCAGCTCCATCTCCAGTTCATGGAGCCTGGGGGGGTTGGCCTGCTGTGACCTCAGGCGGTTGTTCTCCTCCATGCGGCTCATGCACTTCTCCAGCTCCATGTACTCACGGATCAGCTCCTGCTTGCTCATGTCCTGCAGGCTCTCGGCGGCGCGACTTTGTGCTCTGGTGGTTACTGCGTGGGCCTCTTGAGCGGTGGTAGAGGCGAACGCCGAAGGCAAGGGGGCCAATGTCGTTGCCCAAGATGACTTCAGAAGGTAAGTCTTTCATGACGCCCACATGAACATTGGCAGCTCCCGCACCCCAGTCCAGGTGTACCTGTGCAGTAGGAATACGGTATACTGCCCCCCCTGCCACTCTCACAGCAATTGATTTCCCCGGTTTCTCTGATGCATTAATAAGGTGTCTTTGTACCAACGTGATGGTCGCCCCACTGTCTCTTAATCCCCGGGCGGTTTTTCCGTTAACCATGACCAGCTGACAATGGTGTTTCCTGTTGTCCGTAATACCAGATTGTACCATGAGGGCTTCGTAAAGGGTGCCCAATGGTTCTTCTTGACCCAGCTCCTGGGGATCCCAAGCCGAGTCTACACAATGGGCTGCTGCTGGTGGGCGGTACCCAGGTCGAGACCAATGTGACCTGGTGTTGTCGTCCATGGGGCAATTCTGCTTGAAGTGACCCAGCTGTTTGCACCGGAAGCAGCGTTGTCCATTGTCCTCCCGGCGTGGATAGCGAGGGCTAGATGTCACCGGTCTGTTAGGAGGTTGGTATCTAGCGGCTGGTGGGTGTGAGGGCACCGTTGGTCGTGGAGGTTGTACCCGTGGTGTGACCTGGTTCGTCTTGCGAGTATCCGCATATTCATCCGCCAACTTAGCGGCCTCTGGTAGAGTCATGGGCCTGCGATCTCTCACCCATTCTTTGACATCCGTCTGGATGTGATTGTAAAATTGCTCCAGGAGCATTAGTTGCAAAATGTCCTCTGCGGTGGTGGCCTGGCTGCTGTTTACCCAGTTAGAGGCCGACAGGGATAACTGGCATGCCCATTCCACGTAAGAGTCTTTCGTGGTTTTGCGTGAGTCCCTGAACTTCTGTCGGTAGGACTCTGGGGTTACTGCATAACGAGCCAGGAGCACTTCTTTAACCCTGGCGTAGCTATGGATCTCCTGCTCTGGCACGGTCCGGAAAGCATCAGAAGCTTTACCTGACAGTTTGCCTGACAATATTGAAACCCACTCTCCTCTAGCTATTCGGTGCAGGTTACATTGTCGCTCAAAATCTGCCAGGTAGTTATCAATTTCAAAATCCTTTTTATCAAAAGCTTTAAAAGCGCTAAACGGAATCTTCCCTGTGTCTGCTGTGCTGTACTCACTGTTTGGAGAATGTGCGGCTGCTTGTTGGACTGCTGCCAGTTTTAACTGTAGCTCTGCGTCTCTTATTTGTTTAGCCTCCTTCGCTAACAGGTCCATCACTTTCAGCACCACATCCGCCGTTGGGTTCGGACCGAACCATGCTAGCTTCTCTCTCATTACTTTGTTGGCTGGCGATTCCTCCTCCTGAATCACTGGTGTCTCCATCTCTTGTACTGCTGGCGTTGCTGCAAGTTCTCCTGGTCTAGCTCCATTAATTCTGCTATGATGACCCGCTTGGTTTTGTTGCTAGCAATCCTTCCACGAACTTCCAGTAGTTCTTTCAGTGTATTTCTTTTAAGTCGGGTGTACCAGCCTTCCATTCACTGTTCCCAGTGTCTGCTTGGAATCCTGGTGTAAAGGAAAGTAGAAGGGAAAATCCCGCTGCTTCCAACCAGTTGTGACGGTAGTAGAAGATATCCCCGTCAAGCATTCCCTTTTTCCCATAAAAGAAAATCACCCAATATTCCACGAGGAGGAATATTCCTGGGGTCGCCAAATAACCCACACATGAGCCAAAACTTAATGCTGGAAGAGACACACTTTAATGGCAGCATGCTGCTAGTTATATACAGTTTACAAGCTAATCATCAATCAAAGAACAATGAACTCTCCACCCCCTTTCCACACATTGGGCTCCCATACAGATTATAGGTAGACACTTTGGAGCCGACCCCGACAAGGCACATTTCTTTAGATAATGACATCAGTGAAGTTAATTACTACAACGAAGCAACATGAGCCAATTATCTAATCATTTAGCCTGACGATACAATACACATCTCTTAAGGGTAAACACAGGTCTTCTTCACACACACAATAGATCAATTACCCTTTAGAATAGAGAGCTGGCTGGGGATGGTACATTAACATTTCAACAGTCTGTTAAGCAGAGGAATGAGTCACACATTAAATCACCTTTTACACCTAACACACACAACATTAAAATAGCAGGGAGAGAATTAGACTGAAGCATATAGGCAATTGCATACAAGTCCTTCACATCTGGTGACTGAGGGCACCATGGAGAAACTTGTCATTTTAAACTATGCCCGCAACAATAATTGCCCTCTCCTGTGGGCAATAGTTCCTCTTCCTCCGATCCTTCCTCTTCCTCTGGGTATTTGCACCAGCCGACATTGCCTCGGATGTACTTTTGCGCCGGACGGGCGCATGTCTGGGCGTATTTATAGGCTCAGCGTATCACAGGAAGTTGGGCCGGCGTAGTTGTGAGTCCGTTCAGGATACGCCGGGCGTATATCACTACTCTACGTTCCGACCATCATTTGCATAAAGTCACACCCACTTACACTTACGCCGGCTTGCGCCGACTAAATTAATTTACGCCGGCACAACGTTAGGAGCAAGTGCATTGTGAATACTGTACTTGCCTCTCTGATATACGTCGGCGTATCGCAAATAAGATGCGCTACGCCGGTATAAAGATGCACCAATCTACCCAAATCTACCCCTTGGTGTATAGTGCAAGTGTGCTCATTACTTTGCACCTAAACCCACTTGGTGTATACTGCAAGAGTGCTCATTACTTTGCACCTAAACCCACTTGGTGTATAGTGCAAGTGTGCTCATTACGTTGCACCTAAACCCACTTGGTGTATACTGCAATTGTGCTCATTACTTTGCACCTAAACCCACTTGGCGTATAGTGCAAGTGTGCTCATAGTGGTTGGATCTATATGCTGTTACCTTACAGCAGTAAGGTAAGGGGACATCCTTACTTACCCTAAAAGGATCACTGGATACCCATTTTCCTCTCACTCCATATTGCGGACCTACACTTGCACTTTTGCTTTCTTGGACTTTTGAAATTTTACTTATATTTTTTGCTAATATTTTTCAAACTCTGTTGATGGACTGTTTATCACCAGTATAGGAGTGTCACTTAGCACAGTTACCTGGAATTTCTTTGCACCATTACTTATAGTGTATTTCATCACATTAAGAGGAACCTGTGTAGTTATATGATTTGCACCATTACTGTTATTGTTCACTGATCATTTATATTTATTTTTATGCTGATGCCATTTGGGCTATATTGCTCCTCATTTCAATTACACCTACTTTCATTCCCCTCCCCCACCTGTTTATTCACTTATCCATTCACCACTGATTAGCGCAGCACTACCCTCCCCATTTTCAAGTGTGCTCATTACTTTGCACCTAAACCCACTTGGTGTATACTGCAAGTGTGCTCATTACTTTGCATCTAAACCCACTTGGTGTATAGTGCAAGTGTGCTCATTAGTTTGCACCTAAACCCACTTGGTGTATACTGCAAGTGTGCTCATTACATTGCACCTAAACCCACTTGGTGTATAGTGCAAGTTTGCTCATTACTTTGCACCTAAACATACTTGGGGCCAGATTCTGGTACATCTGGTGTATCTCCGCGGCGGCGTAACGTATGTCATTTACATGCAAGTGTAAGCATTTAAATTAAGCGCGTTCCCGCACCGAACGTACTGCGCATGCGTTGTCCGTAAAATATCCCAGGGTGCATTGCTCCAAATGACGTCGCAAGGACGTCATTGGTTTCGACGTGAACGTAAATGGCGTCCAGCCCCATTCACAGGCGACTTATGCAAACTACATAAACTTATAAATTTTGACGCTGGAACGACGGCCATACTTAACATTGGTTGCGCCTCATATAGCCGGGGCAACTTTACGCCGGGACAAGCCTAACGTAAACGTTGTAACTTTACTGTGTCGGCCGCGCGTACGTTCGGGAATTCGCGTATCTAGCTAATTTGCATACTCGACGGGTAAAACGACGGACGCGCCACCTAGCGGACAAAAAAAAATTGCATTTAAGATCCGACGGCGTAAGAGACTTACGCCTGTCGGATCTAATGGATATCTATGCGTTACTGATTCTAAGAATCAGTCGCATAGATACGACGGCCCAGATTAGGACTTACGACGGCATACATGGCGCTGCGCCGTCGTAAGCCCTTTGAGAATCTGGGCCTTTGGTGTATAGTGCAAGTGTGCTCATTACTTTGCACCTAAACCCACTTGGTGTATACTGCAAGTGTTCTCATTACTTTGCACCTAAACCCACTTGGTGTATAGTGCAAGTGTGCTCATTACTTTCCCCCTCAACCCACTTGGTGTATAGTGCAAGTGTGCTCATTACTTTGCACCTAAACCCACTTGGTGTATTGTGCAAGTTTGCTCATTACTTTTCACCTAAACCCACTTGGTGTATACTGCAAGTGTGCTCATTACTTTTCACTTAAACCCACTTGGTGTATACTGCAAGTGTGCTCATTACTTTCCCCCTCAACCCACTTGGTGTATAGTGCAAGTGTGCTCATTACTTTGCACCTAAACCCACTTGGTGTATTGTGCAAGTTTGCTCATTACTTTTCACCTAAACCCACTTGGTGTATACTGCAAGTGTGCTCATTACTTTTCACTTAAACCCACTTGGTGTATACTGCAAGTGTGCTCATTACTTTGCACCTAAACCCACTTGGTGTATACTGCAAGTGTGCTCATTACTTTGCACCTAAACCCACTTGGTGTATAGTGCAAGTTTACTCATTACTTTTCACCTAAACCCACTTGGTGTGTACTGCACGTGTCCTCTGCAGTTTGCACCTAAAGCTACGAGGTGTGTGTACTGACTTTGTCCTCAGGCCATTATAATGTCTGGAAGGACAACGAAGAGAGGCAGAGAGTCACGAGGGCAAGCAGGCTCTGCGTCTAGAGGCAACAGTGCTGGTGGTGGACACAGTGCATTCTCTTCAGCACGTAGCGGTTGGACATGCTCGTCCTTGTTTTCGGGAGCTGGCCGCGTTGAGCCTCAACATGCAGACAAATTGGTAGAGTGGATGACCAAGCCTTCCTCATCCTCATCATCCTCTCTCACCCAGGCTGAGCTTACTTTGTCTGGCAAAGTACCTGCCAAGGCGTCCTCTTCCCTCTGCTCAATGGCATCACGAACTCCTTCCCTAGTCCCACCATGTCCTCCTGAGGAGTCCCCTGAACTGTTTACACACAGTGTTGAGTACATGCTGCATGAAGGCTCCGATGATGAAACACAGATAGAGGAAGGCAGTAATGTGAGCCCAGAGAGAGGGGGTGCCCAAGAAGGACAGCAATCTGGCAGTCATGTTCCCCCAGCTGCAGCATACTGCCAGGTTTTCGACAGTGATGAGGAGGGAGGGGATGATGAGGTCACTGACTGTATGTGGGTGCCTGATAGGAGAGAGAAGGAGGAGGAGGATGCCCTCCAGGGGCCAGCTTAAGGGCAGCACACTGACTGCATTACAACGCAGAGCTACGCATGTGCAGGGCGCAGCTGTGTCTCAGCGTTATTCCAAAAAGTTATTTTGTTGTGGCACCAACACCAGTGCCTAAGGCCTAATTTTCTGCCCCTGTTCAACAGGGGCATGCAATTACAATTCTTGATCTAATATTTCACACCAGGGCCCATTCCTGCGCCCACCAAGAGTATCTGTGAGGGCTTACAGAGTTGTGGCACCAGCACCACCACCAACAAAGGCCCAATTTTTATGCCCCCTGTTCAACAGGGGCATGTAATTACAATTCTTGATCTAATATTTCACAGCAGGGCCCATTCCTGCGCCCACCAAGAGTAACTGTGAGGACTTACAGTGTTGTGGCACCAAAGGCCCAATTTTTCTACCACTGTTCAACAATGGCATGTAATTACAATTCTTGATATAATAGTTCACAGCAGGGCGTTACAGCGCCCACCAAGACCAACTGAGAGGGCTTACAGTAGGGGTGCTCAACCAGTGGCCCGTGGAGCCTTCTGATGTGGCCCGCGACCTCCTGCTCTGGGATGGTGGGTTGGCAAGCCCAGATTTGCCGACCTGCCATCCAAGAGCATCAGTGTTGTAAATGAAGCCAGCGGTAGAGGAAGCAAATGGCTGCAGAGAAGAGCCGCATAAGCCAATGCTTCCTGTATAGCACTGGCTCCTGTCATAGGTGGAGTGATATTAAATGCACTCGGCCTGGGACAGCAACAGCCGGTAATACCTGAATGGAATACTGTTATTAAAGGTAAGTTTATTACTAAAATAACAGTGTATATATGGGCATATCTGTTCTGTAGTGGTTACTGGGCTGCCTTCAAACTGACCCTCAGGTGTAGCGCAGTGTACATCTTACCTGTACTGAGCCATAGACTTCTGTTTTTACCTGCAGGTGTGGTGAGCTTTCAGAAAGTGCACCACACCTGCAGGATATAATGAAGTCCTATGGCAAAGTGCAGCTAACCGGTGGGAAAACCACTGGTGCACTGCACAGCACCCGCGTATATATGTGGGTAGACTGCAGACCATCAGTGTAAAAGCAGCCTTGGGGCCCTTTCAAACGATCAGTCCGACCCAATCGGACCTTCTATTCACCTCTATGGAGCAGCAGATATAAACTGACCTGTGTCTGTTTACACCCACCTACCTCCAATCAAATCTGTTAAAAAAAAGACAGAAGTGGATCCGTTCCCTTCCATCTAAATAGATCAGAGGGCCCATAGATTAGATTGGACTGTGTCTGTGTCACATATGCAGACTGAACACAGACCTGTCATCTGCCCGCTCCTCTCATTGTGGCCCACGTCTGGCTAATAAGTCTCTTAAGTGGCCCTCGGCCTTCAAAAGGTTGGGCACCCCTGGCTTACAGTGTTGTGGCAACACCAACACCTAGGGCCCAAATTTCTGCAGAGTATATACAGCAGGCCGGTACTTTCAAACATCCAACTTACAAACGACTCCTACTTGCAAACAAAGGGAGACAACAGGAAGTGAGAGGAAATCTACCCCTAGGAAGGGAAATTCTCTTCTGTAAGAGGTGTCTCCTGTCCACTGATGCTTTATCACCAATCCTTGTTTCACTAAAATACCCACATTTTCAAAAAAATAATTTGTCATTGGGACAGAAAGTGAGGTGCAATCTTCTGAAAGGATGCGCACAGACAGCAAAACAAATGTTACAAGGGTGATAACCCTTCTCTATGTTTTCCAAAAAGCTTAAAAATAGATTTTAGGGCTGTAGCTACACTTTAAAAAAGTTCCAGTTCAAAATTACAAACAGATTCAACGTTACAACAAACCTACAGTCCCTGTCTTGTTTGCACCGCCTGTATACTGCTGTTCAAAGTATATAGGGCCAAAGGGGCTGGTAATGACCTGGGGGGAGGGGGGAAACCCATGCTATTTTTCTCAATGATTTTCATCCATATTTCAGGGACCAGACATTACATTTAAGCCACAAGCAGTTTTAAATGACTTTTTTATTATAGTAATGTCATTTTGTGCAGGGACAGATCTAAACACGTGCCATTTTACAGGCATACTATAGGCACCCAGCAGGTACAATATTTGAAGAAATTTTTCTGCAGCCCATGGATCTGACAGTACCACCAGCAGGTGAACCCTTTCCTGACAACTGGGCTTTTTAAGAACCCAAGGTATTCTGGTGCTCGGGTACCTGGATGACCTCCTGCTCAGAGATGACTCAGTACATGCTCTAGAACAGAGCATAATACACACAGTACGGTATCTAAAGAGCTTATGCTGGATCATAAATACCAAAAGGTCAAACTTGAGACCAGCTCAAAATTTAAGGATCTGCACCCTGAAGGTTCAGGTGCTTCAGATAAGGGACACCAGACAACCCCCCATTCGGCTCTGCATGAGCTTTGAAGGGAGGATGGTATCCTTTTTCGAGGCAGTGCCCTATGCCCAGTTCCATTGCAGGCCCTTACAACAAAGCATTTTGTTGGCTTGAAAAGGGGGAAGAAACCTTGGATTATCCAATGTGCTTATCCCCTCAGGCACCCTTAAGTCTAAATTGGTGGCTGCAAGATCAAATCCTTTCTCCCAGCAACCTGGAAACTACAGATGCCAGTCTCTCAGGCTGGGGGGCGACCCTTGAGAGGCTCTCAGCCCAGGGGAGATGGTCAGGAACAGATCCTGTCCATCAATGTCCTGGAATTGTGGGCCGTACGTCTGGCCCTACACTCCTGGACGCATGAGCTTCAGGACTATCCTATCGGAGTCCAGTTCGACTATACCACTGCAGTGGCATATATATATATATATATATACCACCAAGGCAGTACCAGGAGTCATTCAGATCTAAAGGAAGTGAACTACATACTTGCCTGGGCAGAAAGATATGTGCCAATGATATCTGCATTCCATATGCCGGGAGTAGAAAACTGGAATGCAGATTATCTCAGCCACCAGCAGGTCTGCCCAAGGGAATGGTCCCTACACCCAGAGGTGTTTCAGGAAATTTTCCAGCATTGGGGATGGTTAGAGATCGATCTACTGGCATCCGGATTCAACAACAAACTACAACAGTTTGTCTCTCGGACAAGAGATCCTCCGGCAATCGAAGCAGACGCTCTGGTAGTTCCATGGAGCCATTCATCCTGGTAGCACCAGCTTGGCCCAGAAGGCCCTGGTTCCCAGAGATTGTCAGACTGACAAAAGACAGACCAGGGGCGCTTCCATAGTACCCCAACATACTGTCTCAAGGTCCTATATTCCACCCCAATTTACAGTCTATAAATTTCACGCCATGGCTATTGAAGCCAAGGTGTTAAAGGACCACTGCATCTCGAGACCAATAAGGTCTACCCTAGTGAATGCTAGAAGAGCTGTCACTAAAAAAATCTATCACAAAGTCTGGAAGACTTAAATTTCTTGGTGTGAAGCCAAAAGATGACATCCATGAAAATACGCGATTGGGAGAATTCTCTCTTTTCTACAGTCAGCTGTAGAAATTAAACTGGTTTTGAGTACAATCAGAGGTCAAGTTCGGCCCTATCAGTATTCTTCCAAAGGCCCTTAGCCTCCCATTCACTGATCCAAAGCTTTATGCAGGGAGCAACTCGTTTGCTTCCCCCCATTAGGTCACCTATATGTCCTTGGGAATTGAAGTTGGTACTGTCTGTGTTAAAGAAACAACCATTTGAACATATTAAGGAAATTCCATTAGACTTGCTGTCACGTAAGCTAGCCTTCCTGATGGCTATCACCTTGGCTAGAACGGTGTCAGAGTTGGTAGCCCTTTCATGCAAGGAACCATATTTGATCCTTCACGACAGGGTCGTGTTACGACCCGTTCCATCCCTTTTGCCAAAAGTGGTGTTGGCCTTTTATTTAAATCAGAACATTATTATCAGGAACCTGTACTCACGGAGGCCGAGATGCTGAGGACGGCTCACCTTTGCGACCCTGCGCAGTCCACTCTCTGGAGTTGAGACAGAGGAGGGAAGGCACAAGGAGGCACCGGTGCCGGAAGCAGGTTGGTAGACTTGGTGCGTCTGAAGGTAGCTGAGCAGGCGTGGAAGACTGGAAACAACTGGAGATCAGGCAGCTACTGGCAGGAGGTCCAGAAGAACCAAGCAGGAGACAAAGACAAGTCCGGGTCACAGGCCGTGGGTCAAGGGCTGGAGAAGGCAGAGAAAGTCCGTAGGTACAAGCCAAGGTCAAAGGGCAGGAGACAGCAGCAATCCAAGATACGTTAGCCAAAAGGTCAGAGGTTCCGGGTGAGAGGAGAGTGGTCAGGAAGTCCGGGTCAAAACAAGAAGATATGGCAACAGGTAGACTCACTAAAGCTGATGACAAACCAGCAACCTGTTCAGGGAATGCTGCTGGTTTAAATAGGAGTGTCAGTCCTCTGATTGGCCCCAGGACTGTCGCGTTCGCGCCCGTGCGTGCGTCCACGCACACGATGCGCCGCTGTACCGTGCAAATTGCGCACAGGTACGCGCCGAAGCCCCATTCCACCGCGCATGTGCGGGAGTCTGTCAGAGACGGGACTAGTACCCTGACAGTGCCCCCCCCAAGGGGCAGACTCCGGACGCCCAAACTGGTCATTAACTCTGGGTGTTCCAGATGAAAGGCCCGAATCAGACGAGGGGCATGGAGATTCCGGGAAGGCTCCCAAGAGTTATCTTCAGGGGGATACCCCTTCCATTTAATAAGATATTGTAGCGGCCTTCCTCTTTTTCTACAACTCAAGATAGCTTCCACCTCAAATTCTTTTTCTCCCTCAATCTCCACTGGTGGTGGTGGCAGTTCTTCTTCTCTTCTGTTGAAGGGATCCGACACAACGGGTTTAAGTAAGGAGGCATGAAATACAGGATGGACCCTGTAAGACTTGGGTAGTGCCAGTTCGAAAGCGACTGGATTGATCTTCCGCCTGATTTCGAATGGGCCGATGAACCTCGGACCCAACTTTCGTGAGGGAACAGGTAATTTGAGGTTGATGGCGGACAGCCAGACCTTCTCACCCACTTCGAAAGCTGGGCAATCCTTCCTCCCTTGGTCATAAAACCTCTTATAATCCTCCTGGGCTTGCTGCATGACCTCCTGTAATTTCTGGAAATTCCGCTGAATGAAGGTTACATGTTCCTGGACAGCTGGCACAGGTGCTTCAGGTTTGGAGTCTGGGAGAAAGGAAGGATGGAAACCAAAGTTAGCCCAGAATGGAGTTTGGTTAGTGGTGGAATGTATGGAGTTATTATAGGCGAACTTGGCTAAAGATAGCAAGAAGGACCAATCGTCTTGGGAGACTGAGCAAAAGCAACGTAAGTATTGTTCCAGCGTTTGGTTGGTCCGTTCTGTCTGGCCATTACTTTGGGGATGATAGGCAGAGGAAAGGCAGATTTTTATTTCCAGTGCTTTGCAGAGCTCCTTCCAGAATTTGGATGTAAATTGAGTACCTCTGTCAGATACGATGCTTTTGGGCACCCCATGAAGCCTAACGACCTCTTTAAAAAAAATTCTGGCTGTATCTGCCGTGGAGGGCGTACCTATCATAGGCAGAAAATGCACCATTTTGGACAGGCGGTCAACCACGACTAGGATCGTGGTAAACCCTGCTGATGGGGGCAGATCGACAATGAAGTTCATAGAGATTTCAGCCCAAGGGCACTCCGGAATGGGTAGAGGTTTAAGCAGGACCCAGGTCTTTGTGTTTGGTCCCTTATTCCGTTGGCAGCGAATGCAGGAAGTGACGTAATCTTTACAGTCGGACCTCCATTTTGGCCACCAGAAAGAGCGGGAGATTAGCTCGGAGGTTTTACGTGTACCAAAATGGCCTGCCAATTTGCGATCATGAAAAGTGCTCAGAATCAACTGCCTAGCTTCCGTCGGCACAAAAAAATTTCCTCGCGACCACAGCAGGTCATCCCTTTTCTCCAAAGAGGAGATCTCATGGTCAGGGCACCGTCGACAAGCTGCCTTCAGAGAGGTCAATAAGTCTGCTTGAGGGAGTAACAAGAAATTCTGAGACGATAGGATAGTGCTGGGTTCGGATGTGCTGGGTGTTTCAGGAAACATCCTGGAGAGGGCGTCAGCCTTTCCATTTTTTGAGCCGGGACGGTAAGTAATATGGAAATTGAAGTGAGTGAAGAAGAGAGCCCAGCGGGCCTGCCTGGGTCTTAGAAGTATTGCGGACCGTAAGTACTCCAGGTTCCTGTGGTCGGTGAAAATGATAATGGGATGAGCTGCCTCCTCCAGCAGGTATCTCCACTCCTCTAATGCGAACTTTATGGCCAGTATTTCTCTATCCCCGACATCATAATTTTTCTCAGGGGGGCTCAGCTTCCGGGAAGCATAGGCTACCGGGTGAAGGAGTGACTTTAGCCCCTGCCTTTGAGAAAGAACAGCGCCTATAGCAGATTCCGAGGCATCAACTTCTAAGACAAAAGGCAATGTTGAATCTGGATGACATAGCACAGGTGCCGAGGAGAAAGCTGCTTTAAGTTTAATAAAGGCCTCTTGGGCCTCTTGTGGCCACTGAAAACGGTGCCCCTGGCTGGTCAACTTGGTAATAGGAGAGACAATAGACGAGAAGCCGATGATGAATCGTCTATAAAAGTTGGCAAAGCCAATGAAGCACTGGACGCCTTTCTTGTCCATTGGAGGTGACCACTCCTGGATTGCTCTAATTTTCTGGGGGTCCATGGCTACCCCATTTACGGAGATGATGAATCCTAAAAACTGTACCGATGTCTTTTCAAATTCACACTTCTCTGCCTTGAGATAAAGCTTGTGCTGTCTTAAGATAGTGAGAACCTTCCTAACGTGGTGCCGATGTAACTCCATTGTGGCTGAAAAGATGAGGATATCATCCAAGTATACTACCAGGAAGTCATCCAGATGTTGCCGGAAAATGTCATTGACTAGGTGCTGGAATGTGGCGGGAGCGTTACAAAGCCCGAAGGGCATGACCAAATACTCGAAGTGTCCGAATCTGGACCTAAAAGCTGTCTTCCACTCGTCGCCTGCTCTTATTCGGACGAGGTTGTAGGCGCCCCGGAGGTCTAGTTTAGAGAAGACCTGGGCCGATCGGAATCGTTGAAACAGTTCGGGAATAAGAGGCAGTGGGTATCTGTTCTTGATGGTAATTTTGTTTAACTCCCTATAATCAATGCAGGGTCTAAGGGATCCGTCCTTCTTCTCGACAAAGAAGATCCCCGTCCCAGCTGGTGAGGAAGAAGGGCGAATTAACTTTTTTTTTTAAGTTCTCGTCAATATAGATCTTGAGGGCCTTCAACTCAGTCTCTGACAAGGGGAATATGCGCCCAAAAGGAATTTCAGACCCAGGCAGGAGGTCGATGGGGCAGTCCTATGACCGGTGTGGAGGGAGACTATCGGCTTGTTTGTCGAAGACGTCCTTAAATTCCAGGTAGACTGAGGGGACGTGCTGAAGGTCTTCTGGTGGAGTGGTTAGCGTAGAACAAGTGGCTGTAACTGGTGCAAGGCAGTGCTGAGAGCAGTAAGAGGAGGAGAAACTGACTTCTCTTTTGAGCCAGTCGATGCAGGGCAGATGGACTTGCAACCACAAGAGACCCAGGATAATGGGGAACATGGGGGATGGAATAAGGTCCAACCGGAGAAATTCATGGTGTCCAGAGTCAGAGATGGCACAGATAGGAAGGGTTTCTTGGGTGATCAGTCCTGAACGGGGAAGAGAGCCGTCGGCCAAGTGGACTTGCAGATGGAAATCCTTGGTACGGCAGGGGATGCGCAGCTTTTGGGCCAAGGAAGAGTCCAGGAAGCAGCTGCAGGCCCCAGAATCAATAATTGCCGGTAGGCGGGTTGCCCCTTCCGGGAGCTGTAGGGAAAGAAAGAGAACAACGTAAGTCTGTGGCAAACTGGTAACATGGTAGTTGAGAGCAGGTGGAGGCTTCGACTTACAGGGTGTCACTGGACAGGTGCGCAAGAAGTGACCGGCTGCTTCGCAATACAAGCAAAGATTGGCTTGACGTCTCCAGAGCTTTTCCTCTGGGGTAAGAGGAGCCCGAACTAGGCCGAGCTGCATAGGCTCCGGTTCAGGTAGTGAGGTGGTCGGTGGAGATGAGAGAGGAGGAGGTGCTGAAGCATATCTCGGCGGGGTCCAGCTGGGACGGTTGGCCTGGAACCTCTCAGAACGTTGTTCTCGAAGGCGCCTGTCGAGCTGGGTGGCAGCTTGGATCAACCCTTCCAGCGAGGCAGGAGTTTCTGACCTCGCAAGCTCATCTTTAAGGGCTTCAGAGAGGCCTTGACGATACTGATATTTGAGGGCCACCTCATTCCAGCCTGTGTCAGCTGACCATTTTCTGAATTCAGCGGTGTAGTCTTCCACCGGTCTTCTCCCTTGGTTTAAGTTGTGCAGGGTGACTTCTGCTGTGGCTGAACGCAGAGGGTCGTCATACAATTTGGCCATGTGGGTGAAGAAGGTATCGATGGTGTCCAGTATTGGACTTCGTTATTCCATCAAGGTGTGCGCCCATGCTTGGGGCTCATCAGAGAGGAGAGAAATAACGAACCCGACCTTTACGGCTTCAGAACTAAAAGTTCTGGGTTGGAGAGCCAAATACAGAGAACAGGCATTTTTGAAGGCCTGATACTTCCGGCGATCCAGAGATTGTCAGACTGATTGTCAGACTGACAAAAGACAGACCAGGGGCGCTTCCATAGTGCCCCGACATACTGTCTCAAGGTCCTATATTCCACCCCAATTTACAGTCTATAAATTTCACGCCATGGCTATTGAAGCCAGGGTGTTAAAGGACCACGGCATCTCGAGACCAATAAGGTCTACCCTAGTGAATGCTAGAAGAGCTGTCACTAAAAAAATCTATCACAAAGTCTGGAAGACTTAAATTTCTTGGTGTGAAGCCAAAAGATGACATCCATGAAAATACGCGATTGGGAGAATTCTCTCTTTTCTACAGTCAGCTGTAGAAATTAAACTGGTTTTGAGTACAATCAGAGGTCAAGTTTGGCCCTATCAGTATTCTTCCAAAGGCCCTTAGCCTCCCATTCACTGATCCAAAGCTTTATGCAGGGAGCAACTCGTTTGCTTCCCCCCATTAGGTCACCTATATGTCCTTGGGAATTGAAGTTGGTACTGTCTGTGTTAAAGAAACAACCATTTGAACATATTAAGGAAATTCCATTAGACTTGCTGTCACGTAAGCTAGCCTTCCTGATGGCTATCACCTTGGCTAGAACGGTGTCAGAGTTGGTAGCCCTTTTATGCAAGGAACCATATTTGATCCTTCACGACAGGGTCGTGTTACGACCCGTTCCATCCCTTTTGCCAAAAGTGGTGTTGGCCTTTTATTTAAATCAGAACATTATTATCAGGAACCTGTACTCACCGAGGCCGAGATGCTGAGGACGGCTCACCTTTGCGACCCTGCGCAGTCCATTCTCTGGAGTTGAGACAGAGGAGGGAAGGCACAAGAAGGCACCGGTGCCGGAAGCAGGTTGGTAGACTTGGTGCGTCTGAAGGTAGCTGAGCAGGCGTGGAAGACTGGAAACAACTGGAGATCAGGCAGCTACTGGCAGGAGGTCCAGAAGAACCAAGCAGGAGACGAAGACAAGTCCGGGTCACAGGCCGTGGGTCAAGGGCTGGAGAAGGCAGAGAAAGTCCGTAGGTACAAGCCAAGGTCAAAGGGCAGGAGACAGCAGCAATCCAAGATACGTTAGCCAAAAGGTCAGAGGATCCGGGTGAGAGGAGAGTGGTCAGGAAGTCCGGGTCAAAACAAGAAGATATGACAACAGGTAGACTCACTAAAGCTGGTGACAAACCAGCAACCTGTTCAGGGAATGCTGCTGGTTTAAATAGGAGTGTCAGTCCTCTGGCCCCAGGACTGCCGCGTGCGCGCGTCCACGCACACAATGCGCCGCTGTACCACGCATGCGCGCGCGCAAATTGTGCACAGGTACGCGCCGAAGCCCCATTCCACCGCGCATATGCGGGAGTCTGGCAGAGACGGGACTAGTACCCTGACAATTATTTTGCCTTCTTTTTTCTCTCAGCCTCATTCGGCAGAAGAGAGATGACTGCATTCTCTGGACGTTGTCCAAGCAGTCAAGGCATATTTGTCTAGATCTGCGGAGATCCGAGGATCAGACTCTTTTTGTTTTTACAAAGGGACTCAAGAAAAGGACAAATAGCTTCCAATGCTTCCATTGCCAGTTGGGTCCATCAATTGATCATTCAGGCCTACGGGCTGAAACATAAAGCTCCCCCCTTTCGTGAGAGCTCATTCTACCAGGGGTGTAGGAACCTCCTGGGCTTTTTGCCATCAGATATCTGTGGCTCAGATTTGTAAGGCTGCTACCTGGTCTTCAGTACATATATTCACAAGATTTTATTAAGTGGATGTCCGGGCAGCAAAGTATTTGGCTTTTTCGGCCGCAGCTGCTGTCTAAAGTTCTGATGGCTATTATTATTTTGGCAGGGTGTATCCCTCCCCTCAAGGTTATTGCTCTGGGACGTCCCAGCAGATAATGAACATTAGCCTGACTCTGTGTCCCATGATGTATGAAAAAGAAAATAGGATTTCGTCATCATACTTAACTGTAAAATCCATTTCTTTAGAATACATCATGGGACACAGAGGTCCCTCCCCTCTTTTTTTGAGGACTCTTTGAGGTGCTTGCTACAAAACTGATGTGCTTCCCATATGGGAGGGGTTATATAGGGAGGGGAACTTCCTGTCTTAGGTTCTTTGATCTACCAGTGTCGTTCACCTGATGATGAAGTATACCCCAGCAGGTAATGAATATTAGCCTGACTCTGTGTCCCATGATGTATTCTAAAGACAAGGATTTTACAGGTAAGTATGGCGAAAAAATGCAATTTTTAAAAAATGTTACTCTTTTTTTGTTTATAGCTAAAAAAAAATTAAATACAGAAGAGATGATCAAATACCACTGTAATGAAACATCCCACACTCCCCTTGAGTGCTTTCGTCATATACCTCAGAGTCTGAATATAGGTATTAGATCTTCCAACCACTGACAACCCTAAACAAGACAATACTTGCTTGGTTGCTGAACATGGACTGTTTATTAGAACAAGGGGAAGAGGAGGTTCCCCCCTCTGGCTCATATTACTCTAACAATACACCTGTGACCAGAAACCTAATTAACATGAGCTAGTTTTCTAATCATTTACCCAGACTAGGTGACTCTGAGAGATGACCTTTCAGAGTTGGACTTGCTGTCTCCTCATTCACAACTTACAATACAACACAAGTATAAACACCTACCCCAATAGTTTGCTAGGAGACAAAGGTGTGTTAATGAGCACAATACTATAACTATTGGATGAAAGACCCAGGCTTTCCAGATCTCATTAATCAGCATTCCTTTCACATACATCTGTCCACTGAGTCCCAAGCTTGCAGAGACCCTCATGGCCTCCTTAATAATGTCCTTTTGCATTACATAACAGAATATATTACTAAATACTTGTAGCGCCCTGAAATGCCAGGGCCCATAGTAGGCAAGAGGCTAGCATTTAATCCCCTCCAAAAGCCTCTGTCCCGGGTGAGTCTGTCACAACCACCAAAAAAAAGCTCTATTTGTGGGAAAAGAAGGATGTCAATTTTGTTTGGGTACAGCGTCGCACGACCACACAATTGTCAGTTAAAGCGACGCAGTGCCGTATCACAAAAAATGGCCTGGTCATTGAGCAGCCAAATCTTCTGGGGCTGAAGTAGTTAAACTGCATGAATATCCCTGAGAGGTGTTTTTCATTGCATGTACATGCAGTGTTTGTATTAATTCAGCAGAGGAGGGCATGGGGGAGAAGGGGGTTGGGCTGACAAATCTCGCATCATCACCACCAGCTGTATAGAGACATGGCGCCAAAACAAGCTGCAGTACCAAGACCTGTTCTGCACCATTCCGAGTTTCAAGCAGAGTTACTCAGTGTGCTGTGAATTAAATATATTATCCCTAACCATGCTTGCTGGACCTTTGCGGCTGACAACCTTGCCCAACGATGCCACAACATTGCCTTCCATGTGATGGTACAAAGCTGGAATGGCCTTGCGTGCAAATAGAGACTGGGAACCTGCCATTCACATTCTGCAAGTTCACAAGGGGGCAGAATACACCAGACAGAAAGGCAGGAGTTGTAAGCCAGAAGCTTTGACAAGCTGGAATTTAGACACTGGGCAGGCAGTGACAATTTTTTTTTCACTGCAGCAGTTGGGGGAAGACAAATTTGCCTGCTATACTCTACAGCTGGTGGTGTGCTGCTGGAAGATGTGCAGCAATGACATGTGACACCCTTCGCTATACCATATTCCCTGTCAGTGGAGGCTGCTGAGAAGTCATGAGATATAGCAGGGGTAGAACTGAAAGGTAAGGAGGAGGAGCAGAATTGTGTCCCTTTTGTGTGGCTTTCAGTTGCTCTTGCCAACAGACTGAGTGGTGAAAGGTTAAATGCCTTGTCAAGCATATGGTACCCAAATCGCTGGTGTTTTTGCCATGATTAATTTGCTTGAGGTAAACTCTGCAAATTGCAACAGTGCGATCGGCTGTACACATGCTAAAAAAGGCCCAGACAGCTAAGCTGTGGGATGTGCCCATGGGAAATTCCAGATCCATTGTGTGATGGAATAGGGTGGCTGCTCTTTACTCTTCCATGATGGCTGCCTTGGTGGAGTTGTGCCTCACCCTTACTTTCCTCCTCTGCTCTATCCGGCACCCAAGTTAAGTCAGTGACCTCATCATCCCCTACATCCTCATCATCACTGGAACGAACTTGGCAATACGCTGGGGGAGCATGACTGCCAATTTGTTGTTTATCAGTGTCCTCCCCTCTCTGTAGGCTCATGTTCCTACCTTCCTCAACCTCAGAACCAACATCAGAATCAAGTCATGCCTGAGCATTGTCAAGGAACAATGGTGATGGACTGTGCACTAGTCTCTGCTTGGGTGATTGAAGATGGTTTAGTAAGCCAGTCGACCACCTCCTCTGAATGCTGTGGCTGAATAAAGGAATAAACAAAGGAAATGGTGCCCAGCCTGAGGACGGACCACGTCCACCATTGCCTGTTGACACAGACACTGCTGGCCCCCTCAAAGTGCCATGGGAACATCTGCCTCTCCTTGTTGGCCTCCCAGACATGATGGGGGGCTTATTGCCAAACTATAATAGAGACAGGGAAACTGTGTACTTGGATGCACTTTAATCAATGAAATGTGGTGTTTGGTGCACTTTAACTTAAGGACTCACTACACAGACTCACTCCACTAACACACTACAATATACTGCAGTAAAAGTGCTCTAATGCACTTCAATATACTGCAGTAAAAGTGCACTAATGCAATTCAATATACTACAGTAAACGTGCACTAACGCACTTCAATATACTGCAGTAAAACTGCCCTGACACACTTCAATATACTGCAGTAAACCTGCCCTGACACTAAACTGGACACTACAGTAAAAATGAATGGTCGCACTACACCCACGCTGCACTGTCACTTAATGCACACTACACTGAAACACTGATAACTCACCAGTAGCAATGAACAGAGCCCTGTTCTATCTATATCTACTCCAATATCACACTGTAAGTGTCTGCTCTGTGAAGGAACCTTTTATAGTGTGGGGCAGGACTATAATCAATGAACCATGATTGGAGAGAGCCATCATGACCGTTTCCAATCATGACTCTGACTCTGAAAAACACCTCTCAGGGATATTCATGCAGTTCAGCCAATCAAGGCTTCCAATGCACTGTGTGGTGCGCAGTGCATTGTGAACCAAACAAACAGTAGTAAGCCCTGGCAATTCGGGTGTTCGCCAAATGGGCGAACAGCCAAAGTTCAGGCCGAACTTATGCTGGACTTGAACTGTTCGCCCAACACTATAGGCCAGATTCACATAGAATCGCGGCGGTGTAACGTATCATAGATACGTTACACCGCCGCAAGTTTTCATCGCAAGTGCCTGATTCACAAAGCACTTGCGAGAAAACTTACGCCGGCGTAAGCCCGCGTAATTCAAAGGGGCGTGTGCCATTTAAATTAGGCGCGCTCCCGCGCCGGACCTACTGCGCATGCTCCCTTTTGAATTTCCCGCCGTGCTTTGCGCGAAGTGACGTCATTTTTTCGAACGGCGACGTGCGTAGCGTACTTCCGTATTCCCGGACATCTTACGCAAGAAGGAAACATTTTTACATTTCGACGCGGGAACGATGGCCATACTTTATACTGCACATACGTGTGCTGTGTAAAGTAAGGGCACCTAAAACAACTACTAACTTTGCAACGGGAAACTAGACTAGCAGCGACGTAGCGAACGCGAAAAACCATTGTGGATCGCCGTAACTACTAATTTGCATACCCGACGCTGGTTTACGACGCGAACTCCCCCCAGCGGCGGCCGCGGTATTGCATCCTAAGATCCGACAGTGTAAAACAATTACACCTGTCGGATCTAAGGGCTATCTATGCGTAACTGATTCTATGAATCAGTCGCATAGATACTCTGAGAGATACGACGGAGTATCTGAGATACTCCGTCGTATCTCTGCTGTGAATCTGGCCCTATTTGCCTACTGGCCATTGCCATTGATACTTCAATGGCAATGTGCATTTTGTATTCCTTGAATAGAAGACATAACTTGAATTATTAAACAACGACAATGAGTGTATGCTTTGTGTACACTTTTATGTGTACAATTTCACAATTACCATGAATGTCTCTTCTACAGGGCTGATCTTTTGCAAATAGTTTATAAAAATGTTACCTACATTTTTAATGCAAAACATTATCCACTGGGTTATACCTCCTAAAACCAAAAGTAATCTATGTAAATTCTACACCACCAGTCACAGACTACACTGATTACCATTCAGAATCAGTATGGCATTTCTGACTTGCCTCAGTCCTACAAACTATTGTAACAAGGTACAGAAGTTGTTTCTGTAGCCTGTTAAAGTACAATCTGAAAAAGGCCCTCTGTTTTATCCAGGCATAGCTGTGAACACCAGTCCCCAAACCTCATAAATTTGCAGTCCAGAAATGAGGTGAACAAGGGAATCCCCTGTCACCAGGACAGTGTATAATTACACCGATACCCACAACTGTCAAAATACACTGATCGAGAGGTTTTTCAGCATGTGCTTTCAAAAGAAGTCAAAGGATTGACTGTAGGGCAGGAACGGCCACACAATGGTCCCTGCTTAACAGACTGAATTTCGATCAGTGGGTGGCCAGCCTTAGACTGCATTCAAGCCTAAAAGTAGATATTGGGGGGATTAAACTAAACTGAAATACAGTTGTTTTGATTTACCTGGAATAATGCTTGGGCTGTCTGGTTTTAGCACAATTGCAATTTTCAATTTCTTTAGAGTGTTACTAACCCCAGGACCCTACATTCAATATATCTGATCTCCCACAGTACACAGAACATGGAATATTAACTTTTTTGGGAAATATAAACTATCAACAGTATATAGCAGTCTTGTCACTTCTATCAGTGTCTGCCTAAAGCTTATAGAAGGGGTTCATTCTGCACTGACTGTCCTATTAGGATACAGGATCCCTGATCTCTTTGGGAAGTGCTGATTGGCCCTGTGCTGATCACATGCACCCTCCCAAGACAAAAAAAAAACTCTTGCAATACACACCAAACTAAGCATGTGCAGCCTGTCCCCTGGCTCTGTGTTATCAGGAAATATATTGGGTACAATGGAAGGAGGAGAGGATCAGAGGAGACCGGATAAAGCAGCCTTTTTACACAATACAGAACCCTTTAGGTTTCACAGTGAGTATAACAGTGAGTATAACAGTTTTTTCTATTGTGGGTTTAGTAACACTTTGATGTGCAAAAGATGTACTTTAATGAAATCTTTTACCTTCGAAAATTCTCCCATAGAATTCCCTCATTATTAACCTCTTGACCACTGGGCACTTAAACCCCCTTCCTAACCAGACGAATTTTCAGCTTTCGGTGCTCTCACATTTTGAATGACAATTACTCAGTCATACAACATTGTACCAATATGAAATTTTCGTCCTTTTTTTCCCACAAATAGAGCTTTCTTTTGGTGGTATTTGATCACCTCTGGGGTTTTTTTTTTTGTGCTATAAATGAAAAAAGACTGAAAATTTGGTAAAAAAAATTAATTTTTCTTCATTTCTATTATAAAATATTGCAAATAAGTAATTTTTCTTCTTAAATTTTGTCAAAAATGTATACTGCTACATATCGGTAGTAAAAATAACCCAAATTAGTGGATATTATTTAGTCTGGGTGAAAGTTATAGGATCTACAAGCTATGGTGCCAATCACTGAAAATTGATCAATTTGATCACACCTGATGTGCTGACAGCCTATCTCATTTCTTGAGACCCTAACAAGTACAAATACCCCCCAAATGACCCCTTTTTGGAAAGTAGACATCCCAAGGTAGTTAGTAAGAGGCATAGTTAGTTTTTTGAAGTTGTAATTTTTTCCCACAATTCTTTGCAAAATTAAGATTTTTTTTTACTTTTATTTTTTTCACACCAAATTGTCAATATAACAAGTTATTTCTCTCACATGGCATGTACATTCCACAAATGACACCCCAAAATATATTCTCCTACTCCTCCTAAGTATGGCGATACCACATGTGTGAAAAAATGGATATTACCGCGCTTATCAAAGGAGGGGAAACAGAGAGGGGAAGAAAGGGGGAGGGGAAATGAAAGTGATGAGAAGTGGAGGTACAGCTGCGGCACTGGAAGGTGTATCAAACCATAAGCAATTGAAAATGGGGAGGGTAGTGCTGCGCTAATCAGTGGTGAATGGATAAGTGAATAAACAGGTGGGGGAGGGGAATGAAAGTAGGTGTAATTGAAATGAGGAGCAATATAGCCCAAATGGCATCAGCATAAAAATAAATATAAATGATCAGTGAACAATAACAGTAATGGTGCAAATCATATAACTACACAGGTTCCTCTTAATGTGATGAAATACACTATAAGTAATGGTGCAAAGAAATTCCAGGTAACTGTGCTAAGTGACACTCCTATACTGGTGATAAACAGTCCATCAACAGAGTTTGAAAAATATTAGCAAAAAATATAAGTAAAATTTCAAAAGTCCAAGAAAGCAAAAGTGCAAGTGTAGGTCCGCAATATGGAGTGAGAGGAAAATGGGTATCCAGTGATCCTTTTAGGGTAAGTAAGGATGTCCCCTTACCTTACTGCTGTAAGGTAACAGCATATAGATCCAACCACATTAGATGGTTCACTCGATGGGCTCTGATCCAACAACGGCAGGTCCTCCTTGGAGTTCTCGTCCCAGATTGGTCAGTTTCTCGCCCCAAAGAAATAAAGCATCGATGGTGTGATACCGTTTTAAAAATTTTAATTCTCAAAGAAAATAGACAGGGATACTCACATAATCCAAAATACAATTGAGCATGTAAAAAAGAGGGGCAATCTGTCGCCAACGTCACCTCCGATACCTCTCAGTGGACTCACATGTGTGAGACTTTTACACAGCATGACCACATACAGAGGCCCAACATTGAAGTAGCAACCTCAGGCGTTCTAGGAGCATAAATTACACATCTAATCTCTCAACCACCTATTACACTTTTGAAGGCCCTGGAGCACCAAGACAATGGAAACCCCCACAAAGTGACCCCATTTTGGAAAGATAACACCCCAACGTATAATCTATGAGGCATAATGAGTCTTTTGAACAGTTCATCTTTTTCCAGAAGTTTGGGGAAAATGTGGAAAAAAAATGAAAACTCATTTTTTTACACAAAGTTGTCCATTTATAAGATATTTCCAACACATAGCATGTACATAGCCAAAATGACAACCCAAAATATATTCTCCTGCTCCTCCCGAGTATGACGATACCACATGTGTGAGAATTTTACACAGCCTGGCCACATAGAGGCCCAACATCCAAGAAGAACCATCAAGTGTTCTTGGGACATAAATTCCGCATTTAATTTCCTTACAATCTATCCCATTTTTGAAGGCCCTTCATATTTCTAGCATATACATACCAAAAATGACACCCTAAAATACATTTTGCTGAGTAATGGGTAAACAAAATATTACCTGTGGTTTTAGTAGTGCAGTTGTCCACAGGAGGAGAGCCCTGATCCAGGCAGCAAGCAGGGACGTGGTCAGCGTCGGTGAATGGAATTGTCCAGGCAGCAGGCAGAAATATTGTCCATAGTCAGTACTGGCAGGGTTACAGTCCAGGGTCAGTGCAAGTAGAGACATTGCCAGCAGTGCCAAAATATTGGTCCTGGTAGTAAGCAGGAACATGGTCCAAGTAGCAGGCCAGGAAAGAATGGGGACAGGGGTAGAGGCTTCTCCCACCCAAATTTCTTTGAAGCCTCCGGGCAACCAGACCCTAATCCGGGAATGAGAAAACTAAAAAACTATTTTTTTCATCCAGAAAAACAATTCTGGAGCCCCTCACATATGTGAGACCCCTGTGTTCCCACTAGCATAGCAGGGTAAAAGATCAATCCAAGAGGCAGGCAAAAAGCGTGGTCAAACAGTCCAGGGTCAGTTCCAGAGCGGGCAGAAGTAGGTACAGTTTAGCGTTAGGCAGAAGCATAGTCGTATAACAGGCCAGGGTCAGTTCCAGAGCAGGCAGAGGTAGGTACAGTTTAGCGTTGGGCAGAAGAGTAGTCGTATAACAAGCCAGGGTCGGTTCCGGAGCAGGCAGAGGTAGGTACAGTTTATCGTTAGGCAGAAGCGTAGTCGTATAACAAGCCAGGGTCAGTTCTGGAGCAGGCATCGGTATGTACAGTGGCATAAGAGGTGTGGCGGTACATGACAATTACGTTTACCATACTTTCCTAATAATGTAGAAAAGTATGGTAACGGCGGAAACATTGACTCAAACAAAGGCCTGGTTGGGAAGGACAATCAGGGCAATAATATGTAGTGTCTTTTCTAGTTCCTTCTTTGGTGCACACCCGGCATCTCTTCTGACGTTTTCGGCCTGATGCATGGGGGGGGGATTTTCTCAATAAAGTGTCGTTCATGGAGTCTGCTCACGCAATCAGAGCGAATGCCATCTGGTGAGTCTTCAGGGTACAAAAGGGAGGAGATAATTTCTTCTTGGTAATAAAGATAAGATAAGGGGGTCCTTGTAGATTTACGGTAAATGACATAAGTGTTGTAAATGGCCAAACTGAAAAGATATATGGCGACCTTTTTGTACCAATAGCGGCTTTTTCTTGTGGGAAGGTATGGTTCGAGCATCTGATCATTGAAATCGACTCCCCCCATGAACAAATTATAGTCTTGAACACATGCCGGTTTTTGGACAGGGCCGTTTCTTCTGGGGATTTCCACGTAGGTGTCATTATGTATCGTTGAGAGCATGTGTACGTTTCGTTTGTCCTTCCACCGGAGAGCCAAAACTTCTTCATTCCGCAAAGACGCCGTCTCCCCTTTTCGCAGTCTTTCCATAACGAGCCTTTGCGGGAAACCCTTCCTATTGGGTCGCACTGTACCACACGCTGGAGTGCCCATCCGGTGAAGGTTGCGGAAGAGGGGCAAGCTTGTATAGAAATTATCCACATAAAGGTGGTAACCCTTTCCAAGGAGTGGATATACAAGCTCCCAAACAATCTTTCCGCTGGCGCCGATATATTCTGGACATTCAGGGGGATGCAGTTGGGTGTCCTTCCCTTCGTACACCCGGAAGGCGTAGACGTACCCCATGACCCGGTCACATAGCTTGTAGAGCTTAACCCCATATCGGGCCCTTTTGTTTGGGATATACTGCTTGATGCCAAGCCTGCCTGTGAAGTGGACCAATGACTCATCCACGAAAATATTTTGGTCGGGGACAAATAACTGGGGAAATTTCTCTGAGAAAAAATTTAGAAGTGGCCCAATTTTAAATAATTTGTCATGTGATGGGTCATTTCGGGGAGGGCACTGGGCGTTGTCATTGTAGTGGAGGAAACGCATTATCATGTGGTATCTGGTTCTTGACATAGTGGATGAAAAGACTGGCATATGGTGGATTTTTTTTTTGGACCAATATGCATATGATTCACTTTTTTTTGAGAGCCCCATGTTTAACGTTAGGCCTAAAAATAATTAAAATTCCTCCACTGTCAATGCTTTCCATTCATAGGGACGGGCGTAACTTGAATCAGGTTTTTTTTTATGAATTGCTGTGCATAGAAGTTGCACTGGGCCACAATGGAGGATAATAGGTCTTGGGTAAAAACTAAATAAAAAAAATCAATAGGGGCAAAGTTCTCTGTGTTCACCTGAACACCTGGCTGGGCGGTGAAAGGGGGGATGTTTGCTGCTCCGGAATTGGGGGGAAGCCACGTAGGGGTTTCAAGGGCATAGGGAAGGCTGGCATGGGTCCTAACCCTTTGGGGCTGAGATGACACTCTGCTAGTTCTTGGCCTTTGCTGCAGTGGTACTTCATTTCTCCTGGATGGTACTGAGCTGCTAGTTGATGCCACTGTATTTCTGGTGGATGGCCGCGAGCTGCTGGTTGATGCCACAGCGCTACTTGTGGTAGCCTGCTGCCCCATGTCAGAACGCCTTTGTTTCATGGGCACACTTTGCTCTTCCTCTGAATCTGTAGAAGACCCACTGCTTCCAACCGGTTCATATTCTGAATCAGAGAGCTCCCCGCTGCTCTCGTCGGTCAAGCACATATGTTCGTATGCCTGCTGAGCGGTAAAAAACTTTTTTGCCATACTGGTGACTGTGGGCTGTGGTGACAAACTATGGTAGGGAAATTGGAACAGATATGGCTGCACTGATGGGTGCTGATGAGATGAGGCTGGTCTAATGAGTGTGCACTGATGGGTACTGAGGGTGCACTGATGGGAACTGATGAGGGTGCACTGATTATCTGCCACTGATATGCACTGATAAGGCGGCGGTGATGAGGATCCACTGATGAGCACTCACTTATGGGCACTATTGGGCACTCTAGTGGCACTGATGAGCACTGTAGTGGTGCAGATGAGCACTATAGTGGCGCTGATGTGGTACTGATGGCACTAATGTGGCACTGGGCACTGATGGCACCGATGGGCACTGTAGGGACACTGGGCACGGTAGTGGCACCGATGGAGCACTGGTGGCACAAATGGGCACTGTAGTGGCACTGATGGTGCACTGACGGAGACTGGTGGCAAAGATGAGCACTGGTGTGGCACTGATGAGCACTGACAGACACTGGCAGGACAGATGAGCACTGTAGTGGCACTGGGTACGATAGTGGCACTGGTGTGGCACTGATGGAGCACTGACGGCACTGATGAGCACTGTAGTGGCACTGGTGGTGCACTGATTGGCACTGATGAGCACTGTAGTGGCACTGGGCACTGGTGTGGCACTGATGGACACTGGCAGCACCGATGAGCACTGTAGTGGCACTGGGCACGGTAGTGGCACTGGTGGCACTGATGAGCACTGTAGTGGCACTGGTGTGGCACTGATGGACACTAGCAGCACCAATGGGCACTGAAGTGGCAGAGGTGGCACTGAAGTGGCAGAGGTGGCACTGATGGGGACTGTATTGGCACTGGTGGGGACTGTAGTGGTACTGTAGGGGCACAGATGGGTACTGTGTGGCACAGATGGGTACTGTGTGGCACTGCTGGGCACTGCTAGGCACTGCTGGGCACAAGAAAAAATGACACTCACTTTTAAAATGTCTTCTCTCCTCACACTCTGTAACGGTGTGAGGAGAGAAGAGAAGGAGACCTTTGGATGACCTGTGTTTGTTTACTTTTTGATCGCTCCCTCATTGGAGGGAGCGATCAGGTGGTGAAGAGCCGCTATCATTGGCTCTTCACCGTGATCTGTGTTGCGCCGGACCCGGCGAGCACGCACACTCCCGCGAGCGCACCGCGGGGCGCGCGTGAAAACACGGAAGTGCACGAGGACGTCCCAGGGACGTCCTCCCAGAACAACTCGACCGCGCTGTAGCAGTATTTCTGCTATGGCGCGGTCGGCAAAAGGTTAATATATACATCTTACAAGCCTCAAATGCAAAATTACCATTAGCTGAGTTTACATAGAGCCAACATAAATTCCTTATTTTTCTTCCCAGCTGCTGGTGTCATCTTTACCACATGCCAACCACTCTATAGCAGGTTTACTGCTACAGGGCGGCCACGCTATGCAGGATCACATATATATACGGGTATCGGGCGCGAGCGCGTGCCAGTGGCGGCTCGATCCCACTGTGTAGATGTCCGCCAGGACCCGCTGATCATTCAGTACACAGGCAGAATAGTGATCTATGTAAAGAAGGCAGATCACCGTTCTGTCAGTAAGGTAGGCATGGATCCTGTGTTCTTGCAAAGCAGGGACACGGATGTATCCCTTACTCTAGTAAAAGCACCTCCCACACTACAGTAAAACACCAGTTAGGCAGACAGTTAATGCTTTGATCGTCCCCTGATGTTAACCCCTTCCCAGCCAGTGTCATTAGTACAGTGAGTGCATATTTTTTAGCACTGATCACTGTAATAATGTCACTGGTCCCCAAAAAAGTGTCAGTTAGTGTCAATTTTGTCCGCTGCAATATCGCAGTCCAACTATAAGTCGCTGATCGCCCCCATTACTAGTACATTTTATATTTGATATGTTTTATAGCGAAAAAAATTGTAATTGTCCTTTCTTGTTTATAGCGCAAAAAATAAAAACCACAGATGTTTTCAAATATCACCAAAAGAAAGCTCTATTTGAAAAAAAGTTTTATTTAGGTACAGCCTCGCAATTGTCAGTTAAAGTAACGCAGTGCCATATTACAAAAAAATTACCTGATCAGGGGGGGGGGGGGGGGGGAATCTTCCGGAGCTGAGGTGGATAAAAGATGAAGGCCCCCTTCAAAGTTTCTGGCAACACATACTGGCACAGGAAAATACACAAAAAAGTGGGGAAGAAGAGCACATTACCATGACTGTCTGGAAGCAGTCAGGTTTAAAGTCAGCCTGCATATTGGTGCTTATAAGAAGTGGTATATTTATGATAAGGAGGGTTTGGGTGGTTCATAAAAATGAGATTCTGTACTGGTAAATTATGCATTTACTGTATTTTTGTTAGATATTACAATTACATATTATAGTTATGAGAATTCATATAATTGCCTAGGAAATCACTTTCACAATACTGCATCAGTCTGTAAATTTGGTTATACACAGCTTGAATTTTATGTGGTTTCTGTGAATCGACCAAAATGCAAGATGTGGGGTAGACCTGCTGTCACCATCCGACTTTAAAAACTTTGATTGAGAAATTGAAAATGCTGGGTGAAAAAAAATAAAAAAAAAATAAGACGGCTGTTTAGTGATTACTGCCAGTTTTCTGCAGTCACTGTTCTGGTATTCTGATAGCTGTGGGTTCCTGTTGCCAAAATACAATAGTCAACAGCAGGAGATTCATCCATCTCCATAGTGTTTAGTTTGGATGGGGGAATCTATGGAGACCTTTAGACGCCAGGTCAGCGTAAGTCTATTTTGTTGATGAAAATGATAAACTTAAAAAACATTACAATTATTTCCAGCCGTCGAGTGTAACTTAAATTGCTCCACAATTCAATTTTTTTTCTGCAAACCATACATACTTTCTCTTTTCTCTTTATACAGCCACAGCTGCAAGACTGCACAGACTTTAATTGTGATAAAGCAGGTTCTTCTGTTGTGTCAGTTGCTGGCATGAGTTTTTACTTTCAAGTACAGATCCAAACCACACCTGCAATTAACAGAATCTTCTGGAATTGAAGTACTGCAACATCAGTGGACTAAAAGGACCCATTGTTTGCTCCAAACTGTTTAACATTTGGTACATAGCTTATTTATGCAAGCACAATCGATACTGCATTTGATCATTCATTCAACAAGATGAAAGTACTTGTATTGTATCCTAATTATTAACAACTGAGCTATTGCTTACTACTACAACCCCTTTATAGTTTATAAAAAAAAAGGGCAGCATATTATTCAGTTCTGTATGGCAGTTGTAAAACATTTTGTTGAATTTCAACTCGAAGCATGAAGCCCAACTGAATCGTTAGTTTAAATTGGCTACATATATTCCAGATAAAACAGAAAGGAGGAAATTACTAAAGGGTGGCACATAGCCTGCACCACTCTTCTAAAATGAGAAAATGGAACAGATTCTGCACTAATTAACAAAGTGGGCCCAAGCCCCATCTGGAGGAGGAACACTGTTAACTCTGAATGTATCAACAGCTAGGCATATAGGCAGAGAAAGGAGGTTTCCCTGCCTATATGTAGGCTCTGTCCATGTATCGCAGTGTGTTTAATTTACGGGCAGAAAGAGGCATGTGCGCTGTGTTCCAGTTTACCAGTAGACAGGCCACATCCTGTATAGCAGGGCCAATCTGTCAGGGACTTGCAACACTTTTTTATATTTAATTATATATTATAAAATCCATCTAAAACTATATTGAATAGTATTTTATATTAGGCATGGAAACCCTGAAATTGGTCTACCTGTTTTTGCCAATCTTGCCTGCTTTATTATAATGGCACAAGAAGATTGGTTAATTCCCACCAAGGTGTGCCAGGTCTTTCAACTGGTTTTCATTAAAAAGCAGTCACAGCCTGAGTAGAAACCTTTGTTCCCTACCAGCAAGCTGCAGAGAAGAACCCTCTTTCTGCAGAAGTCCATCTTACATAGTTACATAGTTAGTCAGGTTGAAAAAAGACACAAGTCCATCCAGTTCAACCACAAAAAACAAAATAAAAAAACACAGTAAAATCCTATACACCCAACTTCATACCCACAATTGATCCAGAGAAAGGCAAAAAACCCCAGCGGAGCATGATCCAATTTGCTACAGCAGGGGAAAAAATTCCTTCCTGATCCCCCGAGAGGCAATCGGATTTACCCTGGATCAACTTTACCTACAAATCTTAGTACTCAGTTATATTCTGTACATTTAGGAAAGAATCCAGACCTTTCTTAAAGCAATCTACTGATCTGGCCAGAACCACCTCTGGAGGGAGTCTGTTCAGACATTTTCACAGCTCTTACTGTGAAAAAACCTTTCCGTATTTGGAGGTGAAATCTCTTTTCCTCTAGACGTAAAGAGTGCCCCCTTGTCCTCAGTGATGACCGTAAAGTGAATAACTCAACACCAAGTTCACTGTATGGACCTCTTATATATTTGTACATGTTGATCATATCCCCCCTTATTCTCCTCTTCTCAAGAGTGAATAAATCTAGTTCCTCTAATCTTTCCTCATAGCTGAGCTCCTCCATGCCTCTTATCAGTTTGGTTGCTCTTCTCTGCACTTTCTCCAGTTCTCCTATATCCTTTTTGAGAACTGGTGCCCAAAACTGAACTGCATATTCCAGATGAGGTCTTACTAATGATTTGTACAGGGGCAAAATTATATCTCTGTCTCTGGAGTCCATACCTCTCTTAATACAAGAAAGGACTTTGCTCGCTTTGGAAACCGCAGCTTGGCATTGCATGCCATTATTGAGCTTATGATCAACTAAAACCCCCAGATCTTTCTCCACTACAGACCCCCCCAGTTGTACTCCCCCTAGTATGTATGATGCATGCATATTCTTAGCCCCCAAGTGCATAACTTTACATTTATCTACATAAACCTCATCTGCCACTTAGTCGCCCAATCAGACAGAGCATTGAGGTCGGCTTGTAAATTGGAGACATCCTGTAAGGACGTTATTCCACTGCATAGCTTGGTGTCATCTGCAAAGACAGAAATGTTACTTTTGATCTCAGACCCAATATCATTTATAAATATATTGAAAAGTAAGGGTCCCAGCACTGAACCTTGGGGTACACCACTCATAACATTGGACCATTCAGAGTAAGAATCATTAACCACGACTCTCTGAATTCTGTCTTTCAGCCAGTTTTCTATCCATTTACAAACTGATATATCCAATCCTGTAGACCTTACCTTACACATGAGCTGTGTGTGCGGAACTGTATCGAACGCTTTTGCAAAATCCAAATATATCACGTCCACAGCCACGCCTCTGTCCAGGGTTTTACTTACCTCTTCATAAAAGGAAATCAGGTTTGTCTGACAACTTCTGTCTTTCATGAATCCATGTTGTCTGCTGCTTAAATAGTTTTTTTCCAGCAAGAACTCATCCATGTGGTCTTTTATTAAACGTTCCAGTATCTTCCCAACTATAGAAGTTAAACTAACAGGTCTATAGTTACTTGGTAAAGACTTTGTTCCCTTTTTAAATATGGGCACCACATTGGCCCTGCGCCAATCCAGTGGTACTATTCCTGTCTTTAATGAGTCCCTAAATATTAGATACAGTGGCTTTGAAATGACAGAGCTCAACTCACCTAGGATCCGTGGATGGATACCATCAGGTCCAGGTGCTTTATCCACCTTTATTCTGTCTAAATATTTCTGGACCATATCACTTTTGAGCCATTGTGGATTTGGGGCTGTGTCACTCCCACCCCCATTTTGGACATGAGCTCCCCCATGCTCCATTGTATACACAGAGCTGAAGAAAACATTTAATAAATTTGCCTTCTCTTTGTCCCCAGTCACCCACTCTAGATTATTTTGTAAGGGGCCTACATGCTCAGACTTCACCTTTTTACTATTAATATATTTAAAGAATTTTTTGGGGTTTGTCCTACTATCTTTTGCAATCTGTCGTTCGTTTTGAATTTTTGCATCCTTGATTTCCTTTTTGCATATCCTGTTATATTCTTTGTAACATTTAAACAACACTAGTGTTCCTTCATTTTTATATTTTTTAAAAGCTACTTTCTTATTGTTTATAGCTTTTTTAACTTTGACCGTGAGCCACATAGGTTTTATTTTTAGCCTTTTAAACTTATTGCCCATGGGAACATACTTTGCAGTGAGGTTCCACACAGTCTTTTTGAAGAATTCCCATTTCTGTTCTGTGTTCATATGTTCTTATCTCTTGCTCAGTCAGAGCTAGAGCTCTCTAGTCAGCAAGGAGCATAAGCTTTACTGATTAAAAGTGGTTGCAAAGGTAGAAGGTTTTTTACCTTAATGCCGGGGTGCCCAACCAGCGGCCCAGAATAGAATAGCAACAGCCGGCAATAGCTGAATAGAAGACTGTTATTAAATATATTAAGTTAAGGGTATAGTAGAGTGGGCTCTATAGAGTAGAGTGGGCTGTGCTTGTGCCTGTTCTGCATATGCAGAGCAGACATGGACCTGCAATCCGCCCACTCCGCTTTATATGGCCCATGACCGGTTACTAAATCGCTTAAGTGACCCTCGCTCTTCAAAAGGTTTGACACCCCTGCCTTAATGCATAGAATGCATTAAGGTAAAAAAAATACTTGTGTTTAGCTCCATCCTCCAGCCCCACCTTATACTTATTGGAGCCCATTCTCAATCCAGCACTGTGCTCAAGAGCAGCAGTCCTCTCTGCTCTCTCTCTCTCTGCACAGGGTAACTTGGCTCCTGCTGCTGTCAATCAAATTCTGAGACAAAGGAACGGGGTGGAGCCGAGCCCCACTGTCTGTGTCAATGGACGCAGACAGCACGGCTTGGGATCGTGCGATCAAGCTCTCTTCATATGGTTGCACACTAAGAACAGAGGGAGCCAAAAGTGCCGCTGTAAGACCCAAGAAGAGGAAGAATGGGTATGCTTTTTATAAAACCATTGCAGCAGGTAAGTATAACATGTTTGTTACTGTTTTTTATTTTCTAAATAGGTTCCTTTAAGCTAGTGCATTGTTGGTTCACTTACCTTTTCCTTCAAATTGCTTCAAATTCCCTTCTAAATGTTTTTTTTCTTTGTCTGAATTTCTCACTTCCTGTTTCTTCTCAGTAAACTTGCCACCATCATCCGAGCGGTGGTTAGTCAGCCAGAACAGCTTACTGAGGAGGAACAGGAAGTGAGAATTTCAGACAAAGAGAAGGGGAAACGTTAGTGAACCAACAATGCACTAGCTTAAAGGAACCTATTTAGAAAATAAAAAACAAACCTTTACAACCCCTTTAATGTTAAGAATTAAGATCTGAGGTCACACTTGTATGTAAGACTTCTGCAAAGAGATCACAGCTGCCACGCAGAGAGCAAGGGTTCTTCTCTAAAGCATACTGGAAGTGGACAGGCTTTTCTACTGTGGCCATGGGCATCTGCAGAACTTTTTTCAGAAGGGGGGTAATTTTAAGGTCACCCATGCTCCGCCCCTTTTAGACAATGTTGTGAAGGGGAGGGGCTTAGTCATCACATAAAGCGCAGGCATGTGCACATCAATTGCAGCCTCACTGTGCCCATCAAATGCGGCCTGTACAATATGTGTATACAGAGGGGGTTGATGGTATTAGTATATACAGGAAGGAAGGTGGGTGTATATAGCTGCATACAGGACAGATGCAGTCAGTGATGGAGGAAGGTAGGTATATACAGCTATATATACACCCACCTTTCTTCCTGTATATAGAGACCTTCCTCCATCACTGACTGCATATATACATCATCTGTCCTGTATACAGCTATATACACCCACCTTCCTTCCTGTATATAGATACCTTACTCCATCATCACTGACAGCTGATACATAATCTGTCATGTATATAGCTATATGTACACAGGACAGGTGATGTATATCTGCAGTCAGTGATGATGGAGAAATACAGGAAGGAAGGTGGGTGTATATAGCTGTATACAGGACAGAACAGATGATATGATCTCTCTAGCAATAGCTGTCCCCCTTCCAACTTTCCAATGTATATTCTGTTCCTCCTAATGTAACTGCTGTTACCTGTGGTTCCTCACTGCTAAAAAGTATGCTATGTGACTTCAGGATTTCCTGTGATAAGGCCTAGGCAGCGACAAGTCCTCCTTGCTTCCTCCTCCTGCAGTTCCCTGTAAGTGTTTCTACACCACTCCAGTCCACTCCAGTGGGCAGCGCTGGCCGGAGCTATATGTATATAGTCTGCATTCTCCACAGGGACTGGAGGCTGGAGCTTAGCCATCGCATTGGATGATGGGGGAATGGACAATCAGAGCGCAGCAAACAGCAGTCACTCAGCAGACTCAGAAAAAAATCTATGACGGCCCTTTTCTGATCCCTCTACCTGCAGATGCCCATGGATGTGGCTGCTTTCTAAAGGACCCAGCCATAAGACTTTTGTTTTGATGTTCCTGGACTGTATATCCTTTTTTGAAATTAAAGTTCAGTTGGACTTTAAGTTGGAACCTCCCTGTAACTTAAACAAGCAATAAATTGGCAACATTTCAAACACTTTTTCAGTGCAACAGTCATGTACACTTTTGCTCTATGCTCTGTGTATAAAAACAAATGTATTCTTATTCTGTGCAGAAAGTTTTCTCTCTCTCTCTCTCTCTCTCTCTCTCTCTCTCTCTCTCTCTCTCTCTCTCTCTCTCTCTCTCTCTCTCAGCAGCCATAGTAATTACTATGTGGGTTATATGCCACTTATAGGTGAATGGACACTGGTATACTTAAAGACAAGAAGTCCATCTCTATATAACCCCTCCCATACAGGGAGTACCTCAGTTTTTTTCACCAGTGTCGTAGGTGGTGGTCACAGTTATTGATGTGCTAAAGTAAAGCTCTGTTAAATGATTCCTGGCAGGATCACGGGGCTATGCCGTGCATATCCAATCCATTCACAGTGCCATATAAAAAGGCCAAAGTGAATGGTACTCGAGCCTTGAGGGAGAAGATCAAGGTTCTTGCCTGTAACTCTTTTGAGGGCTGAACCCTGGGATCCAACACCTTGGTTACATTTATCATACCAAAAGGTTGCTCTGGCAGGGTGCTATACAGATCCAAGGGAGAGGTACCCAATATACAAGGGACCCAATCCTTGAAGGTCTGCCATTACATGCTCACCGTGATGGGTGAAGATTGGGTCTGTCTGTAATTCCCAGCAGTATTCTGCAGTGGGAGTGGTAAGTGAGAAGATCATAAAGAGCCTAGGTTCACTTATGGACTTCTCTATTGAGTGCCGTGTCTTGCCTGTTGTCTCCTAGTGGAGAACATGCTAAAATATACATTAACATGCTTTCCAGTTCCTGCTCAGTGTCAGTGCCTGGTGTTAGCTAGCTCTGCAGCCGCCAGAAAGGGTTGTTTTTTTTGTCTGCCCCCGCGGGCATGGGGTCATCCTGGAGCCCCCCCCCCCCACAGCCATCCCAATTGCAGGACCGCACTTAGCGCAGGAATTCATCTCTTTTTAAAGGTGAGGAAAGGGAGACAATCCTAGGACATCGGGGGGTGTGGCTTTGCGGCCAGCGTGCACGAGGAACAACGTGCATGGTGTGCACAGCACAGATGCAGGGCTCAATCCCTTATAAATTGTTTTACTCTGCAAACAATCTGGTGGCTGGTGGAAAAGAGGACACAGAGTACAAGTGGGGCACGTAAGATGTATGAGCAGTGGACACAGGTATTCTTAAGGCATATCTACTCAGCATCAGGCTGAGCAATTATAGCGGCATAATACTCATTGCTGGACTAGAGCTTAGCAGTGGATGCATGGTGTTAGTACCTCTGCTTTTGTGCTTAGTTCTATGTCTTTCCGAAATACAAGGGGGAATTCAACAGGGAAAGTTAAAAAGGGGAGAGTATAGCCTCTTTTAGAATGGTGGTAAAAATGGTAGGATGTGCCAACATCCCATTTGATATGTAAAACGGTGAGACCCAATTACAAAGATACCATTGGCTGCTTGAGACCAATTGGCATCAGACTCATAGGTCAAGGGGAACAAGGGGGATTTTGGTTGGGACTTTCACAGCACTGATAGGAGACAGAGTAATAAAAAATAACAATATTTATTGAACATAAAACAATTACAATAAAAGAACATTTAGGGACAGGCCCCACATTACACATCAGAAAACAGAACCAACTGTGTCTAATGAGAGGAGCCAGTGACCTCGACCGGTTTTGCGGTGATACCGCTTCTTCAGGAGGGTCTAGATTGGTCACAGTGATCAAGCACAGGGCCTGGTTATTGCCTTCTTTGGCGCATGGAGGGGGATTTTATTAGAACGGACTCATAAAGATAGTAAAAACCTCATAGTTACTGGGGCACATGAGGGCGGATGGATTCAGCCAGAGAGATAGTGGAAATATTTCCAAGTATTAGACCATACCTGGCAATTAGTCTGGCATAGTCATGTGGAAGCGCCGTGTGTCCCCAGGGAGAGCGCCCGTGCTATCTGGCTGAATCCATCCACCCTCATGTGCCCCAGTAACTATGAGGTTTTTACTATCTGAGTCCGTTCTAATAAAATCCCCCTCCATGCGCCAAAGAAGGCAATAACCAGGCCCTGTGCTTGATCACTGTGACCAATCTAGACCCTCCTGAAGAAGCGGTATCACCGCAAAACCGGTCGAGGTCACTGGCTCCTCTCATTAGACACAGTTGGTTCTGTTTTCTGATGTGTAATGTGGGGCCTGTCCCTAAATGTTCTTTTATTGTAATTGTTTTATGTTCAATAAATATTGTTATTTTTTATTACTCTGTCTCCTATCAGTGCCGTGAAAGTCCCAACCAAAATCCCCCTTTGCTCCCCCTTGTTCCCCTTGACCTATGAGTCTGATGCCAATTGGTCTCAAGCAGCCAATGGTATCTTTGTAATTGGGTCTCACCGTTTTAGAATTCAACAGGGAGAAATGCAAGGGTGTTGCGGTCAGGGTCTGAGGATCGTAGTCAAGCTTCCACGGTGCCAACTTCCTCTGAGAGATCTGAAGTGACAGGCCAGGCTGAGACATTCAGGCCTTTGGGTGTTGCAGCTGCTTCCAACCTTTTAGCCTCTGCATACATCAAAAGTGGCGTTTGCGTGTCCGACCCCAAGGGTATTCCAGAGTCTCAATTGGTGGTTGGTGACCAAAAATTAGCTGAAGGGGAAATCCTTCATGCCGGTTACCTGGAAGGTAGTAACAACGGATGCCAGCCTCTTGGGTTGAGGTGCAGTCCTGGAAGAGACCACTGTCCAAGGGAAGTGGTCAGTCTACGAAAAGACCTTGCCCATCAACGTCCTAGAGATTCAGGCGGTACATCTAGCACTAATAGCCTAGACATAAAGGTTTCAGGATTGTCCCGTCACAGCAGTGGCCTATATCAATCACCAAGGGGGCACCAGAAGCCGTGCAGCCCAGAGGGAGGTGAATCATATTCTGGTCTGGGCAGAGGAGCATGTGCCTTGCCTATCAGCAGTCTTCATTCCAGGGGTGGAGAATTGGCAAGCGGATTTCTTGAGCCATCAACAAATTCTCCCAGGGGAATGGTCTCTCCACCCCGATATTTTCTTGGCCATGTGCCAAAGATGGGGTACCCCGGACATAGTAAAAATAGTAAATTATAACCAAAATAAAAATAATAATTATGTAAATTAAAACATTAATAAAGTGCTCATGTGCATCAAAGTGCTTTGCAACACAGATATAAGTGTCCGGTGCTATATAGGGAACAACATTAGTCCCACTTTAAATAGCAAAAAATGCTATTGTGCAAAAACAAGTCTTTTTATAAAACAATGCTGTGACAGTCCCGTTAAAAAAAAACGGTCATCAGTGCATATGTTCACAAAATTCTATCAGGCCGAAGGATGCTACCTTTGGGCGCAGTGAACTGCAGGCAGCCGTTTAGATCCTCTCGCCTGATGGTGGCCTGCCTTATTTGTGTCTCACTCCCCTCAGATGACATTGCTTTGGGACATCCCACATAGTAATTACTATGGCAGCTCTGTGTCCCGTGATTTACGATAAAGAAATTAGGATTTTTATAACCGCTTACCTGTAAAATCCTTTTCTTGGAGTACATCACGGGACACAGAGGTCCCTCCCCTCTTGTTGGGTTATAGGTATATTGCTTGGCTAGAAAACTGAGGTACTCCCTGTATGGGAGGGGTTATATAGAGGGGGACTTCCTGTCTTTAAGTGTACCAGTGTCCATTCACCTATAGGGGGCGTATAACCCACATAGTAATTACTATGACTGCTCTGTGTTCCGTGATGTACTCCCAGGAAAAGGGTTTTACAGGTAAGCTGTTATAAAAAAATCCTAATATATACACACACACATGTATTGCTTAATATTTATAATATGTTTATAATTATGGGCAGTGTTCAGAGTATACTGTAGATAAAAATAAAAGGAATGTGGAGCCTTAACCAAAACCTAAGGTTCCTTAAAACTGATTTGAGGTGTATTTTTAAATGTTTTTACCCAAGAGTCACACTACATTTATCCACACGTTTTCAATCGAATCCTAATAGAAAATGTGTAACATTTGGGTGAAAGTTTTATGTGAATTTTGGGGAAAACATTTATAAATAGACGCTTTAATGTGTTTTTGAATTGACCTTATTTACATGTAATGCTCTTAAGTAATTGGGCCAGATTCACAAAGAGTTACGCCGGCGTATCAGTAGATACGCCGACGTAACTCAGAATCTAAGCCCGTCGTATATCTAAATGTATTCTCAAACTGAGATACACTTAAACATGCCTAAGATACGACGGCCTATGCGCTATGCCGCCGCAACTTTACAGGCAAGTGCTTTGTGAATCAAGCACTTGCCCGTAAAACTTGCGGCGGCGTAACCTAAATGCGATACGTTACGCCGCCGCAGATCTACGTGAATCTGGCCCATTGTTTTTATTTTTTTAGATGATATGTAATTAATAAGCATAGTTAAACTAATAAAAAACTATTTGAAATGTTCATGAGTAGTTAAAACAGCTATGGTGTTTGAATTGTACATAAACATAGTGGGGTAGATTCTCCGCCGGCGTAGCGCGGGCGCATATTTACACCGAACGTATCTGGCGCACCCATTGATTTTGTATGCAAATATGCAAATGAGGGAGATCTGCCGATTCACGAACATACGCGCGTTCGGCGCAGGCTACGCGCGGTGCACGTAAGTTGTAAGTTAAGTTAAGTTAAGTTAAGTAAGTTGCACGTAAGCACGTAAGTGCACCTAAAGTTACCCCTCATAAAGCAGGGGTAACTTTGCACCAGACTTGCACAAGTCAGCTGGAGAGCAGCTTCAGCAGCACCATTACGGACGAGCTGAGCAACCACACTTGCGGACAACACATGGCAGCCGTGGTCCTAGCACTACTAATGGGTCCACCGCCACGTAGGAGGGCACGGAGGAGGGCACGGGAGAGGATATACCGAACGCGCATGAACGTTTTTGGCATGGGTGATTTGGAAGTGTATCGCATCTTCAGATTCGGCCCTGAAGCCATCCAGGAACTAGCCACAGCCCTGCATGATGACATCACCAGCAAGACAAAATGCTCACATGCAGTGCAGTCACTGGTCAAGGTCCTGGCAACACTCCATATCCTTGCAAGTGGATCATTTCAGCGTACAAGTGGAGTCGTGGCTGGGATGTCACAATCCACCATGAGCAGATGTGTGCACCAGGTTGTCCCCGCAATCCTCAGACGCATGTCCCATCACATCATCAAACCCACCCTGGAGCATCTGCGGCATAAGGCAATGGTGGATTTCTTCAGAACTGCAGGATTCCCAAGCACCATGGGGGCCATTGATTGTACACATGTGGCACTACGGCCCCCCCGTGACACAGAGCACATATACCGCAATCATAAGCATTGGCATTCCATCAACATACAGGTAATAGCCGATGCCCAATGCCTCATATGGCACGTCCGTGCCAAACACCCAGGGTCCAGCTACGACAGCTACGAAAGCAACATCCCAATGAAATTCGAACAGAACGTGTATGGGAATAGCTGGCTGGTTGGTGAGTGACATGGGAGTCAGGCATGACTGTCCGATGCAGACATCACGAGGGGCACATGCTCGACTAACATCCTCCTGTCTTTTCCCTTCCAGGTGACACGGCATATGCACTTAGGCCCTATCTCATGACTCCATTCCGGGATCCACAAACCAGAGGATTGCAAAAATACAATGATGCACACACAAGTACCCGTGCAGTGGTGGAACGCACATTTGGCCTCCTGAAGTCCCGTTTCCGATGCCTGGATAAGTCCGGGGGTACCCTGTTGTATTCCCCAAACTTTGTGTGCCAGATCATTGGTGCATGTTGCATTCTGCACAACTACGCCATGAGAAAGGGTCTGGAGATTGACCTACGTGATGACCTGACCCCCGAACCACACAGCCCCCCCCTAACCGAGGCTACCCCGTCTGTTGAGGGAACAGCAGTCAGGAGATGCCTCGTGGTAGGCATGTTTGCACGTTAAACACACACATTCATCATGGCACAAGGAGAATGCACGCATGCACACCACTGTGGTCCCTAGCTCACACACAGCACATCCACTTCACATTGGATTAGCCCAATTCCCTAATGCAGGACTTGGGAGGAGCAACGCCACGTCAAGGCTCCAATTATGTTGCTGACCATTCATACCACATTCACACGGTCGTGAGGATCACTTCTCCCCAACGACCGAGGGTGACACCCCTTACTGTCAGGAGTGTCACCCCCCACAATTCACACACCAGTCACACTGTAGCCTGCACTACTGATCTTGTGCAGTATTAAAATAAAACAAAACGCTCCTCACCGGAGATAAAATAAAAATAAATCTCCTCACCGGAGATAAAATAAAAATAAATCTCCTCACCGGAGATAAAATATAAATAAATCTCCTCACAGGAGATAAAAAAAAAAATCTCACCGGAGATGAACAAAAAATAAATAAAATAATCAATTGCCCCGTCGTGGGCTCTGCCTGGTGCCCCATCTTTGGCTCCTCACTTGCCTGGGGGCAACTTCAGGTGGGGGTGGGGCATCATCTGGAGGCTCCTCCTCAAGTCTCCCACTCCTGGCAGGTTCTGGCTGCCTGCCCTCCAACGCCACCGCTATGCGGGTGAGCACCGCGGTGGTCTCAGCGTGCATTCGCAGCTGGTGGGTGGTGTTGAGATTGTGTTGCCGCCTCAGGTGCCTCACTTCTGCCGTATTGGCCTTTACAGCCACTGTGAGGCTCTTGACCTCAGACACCAGGTGGGAGGTCGTGGCCTGCAGCTCCCCAACACATGTTGCAACTGCTGCAGAATTGGCGCTGATATCCCCCAAACACTCTGGTATCTGGGCCGAGGAGGCCAGGCTGTCTGCGAGCCGCTTTATGTCCCGTGCAACAGCACCCACATGCTGGGTCTGGCGGGCCTGATCCCTCGCAAGGGTTTCTTGGATGGCCTCTGGAACCCCTCTCGTTTTTTTTGGTGGCCTTCCTGGGGACTGGAAAGGCTTGGGGCCGTGCATATGGGGAGGCCCATGTGGAGTTTCCCCTGATGGAGGAGGAGGGTTTGGGAGGGTTCACTGATGGGGGAGGAGGGTTGTGAGGGTCCCATGATGGGGAGGAGGGTTGAGAGGGTTCAGGGATGGGGGAGGAGGGTTGAGAGGGTTCAGGGATGGGGGAGGAGGGTTGAGAGGGTTCAGGGATGCTGGGATTTTCTTCAAGGATAAAAATCCTCCAGGTCCCCGTGCTCCTCCTCTACTTCCTCCAGGGGAGAGGTATGGGCACTCTCAACCCTGGATGGCGTGGGTCGCCCTGCAGCCGACGATGGCCCAGCTCCCTCCTGCACATCTGTGGATGACACAAACCATTCACATGTTGGTGGACCCACACACTTGTCACATGTTCCCTTCCACCCCCTCACATGCTACACACCATATAGGAGATAAAACACACTTACCTGTCCTCAAGGCCTGGTGTCCGGAGTCGTACCCCTCCATGCCCTCCACCTGCTCACACTGCAGACATTAGGCGATCATCTCGTCCTCTGTGGTCAACCGCAAAGCACAGAGTGGTCCTCCTCCCGTGCCCCTGGCATGACTTGATATTGCACCCAACTTCTCACGGACCTTCCTTTTAAGATCATTGATCTTCTTTTGGATATCTTGTGTGGTCCTGGTGGCATTGCCCACGGCACTGACCTGCAGGCTGAGCTCCGTCAGGATCTCCTTTTTGCGGGCCTTGCTTGTCTGGTTACTGAGGGCACCATGGAGATACCTATCATGTGCCACTATGCCCGCAACAATAATTGCCCTCTGCTCCGGGCAATAGTTTCTCTTCCTCCGATCCTTCTTCTCGGTATTTGCACCAGCCGCCATTGCTTAGCAAAAGTACTTTCCCTATAGGGGGGGAAAAAATCAGGATGTACTTTTGCGCCGGACGGGCGCATGTCTGGGCGTTGTGTGTATGGTATCTCGCGCCAAAAGTAAATAAATAAATAAAACTAAAATAGAAAAGCTGCTACCCAAAAAATAATCAGAAGATTATAACAGTGAAAATATGTGGGGGATGGGTGCGCTATCACTAATAATATATATTTGGATCTAACAATAATAAACAAATATATATATCACTGAAACACCTTTCGATACTAGATGATCTAGTAAAAAAGTCTGTGAGTGCTGAGCTATGTGATGGTAATGGTTGCTCTGGTTGTTGGACCAAACAAATGGTGTAAGCTGAGCTCAAATGTACCAGTCCAATTTGTGCTTAAGCCAAAGAAAATATAAATAAAGAAGAGTCCTCATAAGTAGTCCTCAAATGTGTAGAAAATTGTGTGCTTCCAAACGGATATAATGATGTTCCACCTTCACCAGTTAGACAATCACCCGATGTGAAATAAATGAGATGGCTCCTTACCAGATAAATGTGCCCCTTAGTTTGATACCAAAGAAGGGGACATTTAAAGCTTTTGACAGGATCACCTGTGCAGTTAAATGCGTCCTGGCAGTGATGGTTGTTGTCATGGATAGCCCGATAAGTGCATGTAAAATAGAACGGGGCAAAACATAGTGTGATACGTTTATTTAAAAGTTAAAAAATATGAACAGAGGGAGCCAAGTGGCCGCCTACCATATGTGGTGCCTTGAACCCGGAACTGAGGCTTGGTCACATTAGAACAAGTGTCGAAACCTGGGCGCTGTGTGCCGCTCTCGTCTTAGAGCGTGCGTTCCACCTCGGCGGTGATGAGAGCCAGCGTTGCAGGAAGTGACGAAAGTTGCGTGCGTGGTTGGGTGCCGCCCCGACGTACGTTTCGTTATGAACGTCCTCAGGAGGCGTGCCCAACCACGCTAGAACGGTATATTTATGTGTCTGTCAATTAATATGGGCGGGGAATAACGTTAGCAGCCTCAGTAGCGGATTCAATGCTAGAGGGATGAATTAGACTGACGTTCATCATGCCCCTTACAATGCATATAATTATTACAGTTTCAATGCTGTTCCTACGATGTTGTACTACATACACTGAAATGAATAGGAGATAGCGCTAATATTAACTAGTGCTGAGTGAATACAGTAAAGTGTAATAATTTTAATCAAAAACAGTGAATAATATGACTAGGAAACAACAACACTTATGAAAAAAAAATACACTCTATCCAATGAGATATTAAAGTGAGTTCATTATGGGTTAAATGGAATAAACCCATATGCAGCCCTTTAGGTGATCAGCTGGCGTCTCCTCCTCACTGCTTCTCATTAGACAGAAATCGACCTTCCCAAAGATACAGTCAGAAATGCTCCAATATATAGGAAAGAGAAAAAAGAGAGAGGGCAAGCCTCATAGTACAATATTGTATGGCAAAGGACAGTGGACAAGAAACTACACCGACGGTGTATAAACTCACAAAACCGCCGATTAACACAGGCTCTGAGTTAGGTTGCCGCTCAGTGTGATGGTCTCCTCACTAGGATCGTAGTCCCGTCACATAGGCTCCTCCCCCACGCGTTACGTCACTAGGCACGTGACTTAGTCATGGGTCCGGTACATTTGGGGCAATCATGTTCGGTAGGCCCGGTGCCCGTCTGTAGACAAACTTGGGTTTGGGGGGTAAAATTGCGGCTAAGTCATTATCTTTAAGCAAGATGGGCCAATGCTTTTTAAAAATGTTCTCAATACTTTGGTATTGACGATGGAACCCTGAGAAAAAGGCCAACTCTCCTGAAAACTGAGCTTTTTTTCTGGAAGTCAAAAGTTGTTCCCGATCCATATTTGATACTTCCGATGTTGTTTTTTCAAGTATTTGGGGATGGTATCCTTTTTCTTTGAACTTCTCCGTTAGGATCATGGATTGAGATTGGAAGTCTGTAATGGTATCGCAATTGCGACGAATCCGCATGTATTGTCCTTTGGGAATTGTACTTAGCCACTTGGGATGGTGGCAGCTATTCGCTGGTACAAACGCATTCCTGTCCGTACTTTTAAAGTACGTGCGTGTGTTGACTTTATTACCATTTTTAATTAGAATTAAATCTAAGTAGTTGATGGAAACCAGACTTGATGTTGCTGTAAATTTGAGTCCATATTGGTTATTATTCAATCCATTCAAAAATATTTCCAGGGTGGCCCATGGTCCCTCCCACATGAGAATGATATCATCTATATATCTCATGTAATAGATGAGGGATACATGGTTTTCTTGATAGATGGTTTCTTCCTCCCATTTGTTCAATACTAGGTTTGCTACACTGGGGGCATACCGAGCCCCCATTGCAACTCCCTTGATTTGATTGTAGAATGATCCCAGTGCCCAGAAGTAATTGTTCCCCATTGCCTGTTGAAGTCCGTCAACTAGAAATTTAACCTGGATCTCTGGTAGCCTGGGGTCAGTCCTAAGCGCCAAAGTCACTGCTTCAATAGCATCTTTCTGTCGGATATTTGTGTACAAAGACTCTACGTCTACTGTGACCAACCAGGTATATTCTGTAACTGTCAGGGAGGATAGGGATTTAATCAGTTCCCGACTGTCTTTCAGATAGGACTTGCCTTGTGTAACCAACGGCTGGAAGAATGTATCGAGATATTCCCCAATCCTGGAATATAGGGATCCAATCCCACTTATTATGGGCCTTCCTGGTGGGTTGATTTTGTCTTTGTGCACCTTAGGGACTATATAAAGGACAGGAGTCCTAGGTGTATTAGGAACTAGATACAATGCTTCCTTTGCGGTCAATATTGACTTTGCTGTACCTTCTGATGTCCATAGTGATAATTGCTCTTTAAGTTTTACCACAGGGTCTCCCCGGAGTAGTTTGTATGTGGCCACATCTCCTAATAGTTTTTGAATTTCTCCGTAGTAGCTTTCTTTGGTAAGCACTACCACGCCCCCCCCCCCTTTGTCTGCGGGGCGAATAATGATGTTTTTATTTTCTTCTAACTTTTTGATTCCCTCTGTTATCAAACCGTTAGTTTTGGCACGTTTTACCTCCAGGTCTTTGATATCTCCTTGAATCATGTTTTTAAAAACCTCCACATGATGGTGGGTTCCCTTTTTGGGATTAAAAACGGAGTTGTTCTTCAGCCCTGTATGAACAAAGGTATCATCACCAGCAGTAGGTGTAGTAGTGCTCTGTTGTGAAAAATATTTTTTGATATTTAATTTCCTTATATATTTTTCGACCTCTATAAAAACCTCAAATTTGTTGATATTTTTATCTGGGCAGAATTTCATGCCTTTTGACAGAACTTCCAACTCTGCTCTGGAAAAATCGACCCCTGCCAAATTGAAAATCCCCTCATTTAGTCGAGGTCTTTTTCGTCCTGGCTCCCCCTCTTCTCCCTCTTTTTCGTTGTTTGTTTTCTGGGGGTAGGCAGGAGTAGTAGGGGTTTTCTGGGGGATTTTGTAGGGGATTTTGTAAGGCTCTTTCCATCCCCTCCATTCCCCCCCCTGTGATTGATGGCTTTGCTGTTGGGCGTATTTATAGGCTTGGCGTATCCCAGGAAGTTGGGCCGGCGTAGTTGCGAGCATGGGGGAGCGATCATACGTCCACTTCACTGCGCATGCTCCGTTCAGGATACGCCTGGCGTATATCACTACTCCACGTTCCGACCATCATTTGCATAAGGTCACACCCACTTACACTTACTCCGACTTACGCCGACTAAATTAAGTTACGCCGGCGCAACGTTAGGAGCAAGTGCATTGTGAATATTGTACTTGCCTCTCTGATATACGTCGGCGTATCGCAAATGAGATGCGCTACGCCGGTATAAAGATGCGCCAATCTACCTGAATCTACCCCAGTATGGTCTTAATTTTTCAGTCATTGCAAAATAAAAAGTGACAACACACAGGGAAAATGTACTTAAAGCGGTTCTCCACCCTAAAGTGGAGTCCCGCTGATCGGAACCCCCCCCCTCCGGTGTCACATTTGACACCTTTCAGGGGGGAGGGGGGTGCAGATACCTGTCTAAAGACAGGTATTTGCACCCACTTCCGGCCACACGCTACGGGCAAAAGACGGGCATTCCGTCACATCCCGTCTGTCGCCCGCTGTGTGCTGGGAACACAGCACACAGCGTGTGAGCCAATCGGCGGGCGCAGCGCGACTCGCGCATGCGCCGTAGGGAACCGGGCAGTGAAGCCGCAGCGCTTCACTTCCTGGTTCCCTCAGCGTGGATGGCGGGGGGAGCAGCAGAGTGACGAGCGATCGCTCGTGCTCTGCTGCGATCGGCGCTGGACTCCAGGACAGGTAAGTGTCCTAATATTAAAAGTCAGCAGCTGCAGTATTTGTAGCTGCTGGCTTTTAATATTTTGTTCCCATGGCACATCCGCTTTAAGTCTGACTATAGTAAATATAAATATTAACAGCACTTGATTCAAGCTGAACGTGCTAGAATATGAATGTGTTACCACATCCTGCTCAGTAATGGTTTCTATTGGAGTAACACTTGTATGAACCACCACAACAATGCACCTCAAATAAAACCTCCAAGGGTTAAAACCCTCTCAATAGCCTCCTGTGGCCACGTGATCCGACTGTCCAATCAGGCGAGCGGTTTCCCGGGACTCACGGCGTCAGGAGGAGGAATCTCCAGGCAGCAGCAAAGAGTGAGAGCCAGCAAGCTTTTTGATTGTGACACAAGCGCCATATTTGAAGGTTTTAAATGTAAGCACAACATTGAAGAGTTCTTCACCTTTTTGTAATAAACAGTTATACACTATGTGGAGTCTCTTTATGTCATTTCATGATTGCATCCATCTGAGCACTACCTGAACCCACCAGGCGGCAGCAGAAGGAAGGGGAGAGATCCAGCTGAACCATCATACACTCCAGTCATAGAGCCAGCATTCCATGCCTGTTTTGACATCCATCTGGTGAGTGAGGTTTTAAGGGGGATCCCTACGTGTCAATGTATGCAACAGCACAGCCATAACAGAATTATCTTTGAAAGATTTAGCCTGGTTTTTGGATTTAGGACTGTCAAGAGTTGCTGCAAGTTCTAGAGCTGCAGAGTGAAATTAACCATCATTTTTTAGAGGACTATAGAAGCAATTCTATTTTAATTTATTTTGCATCTTTTTCTGTTACGATTAATTTAATCTTAATAAGGACTATTGAGAGGGTTTTAACCCTTGGAGGTTTTATTTGAGGTGCATTGTTGTGGTGGTTCATACAAGTGTTACTCCAATAGAAACCATTACTGAGCAGGATGTGGTAACACATTCATATTCTAGCACGTTCAGCTTGAATCAAGCGCTGTTAATGTTTATATTTTTTAATGTAAGATATCATTGAAAACATAGGCATATTTGAATAAGTTTTACCCTGTATATAATAGCTGCTATACTGCTCCATATTTAATTTGATGACTGGCGTTTTTTGGGGTTCACCAGAATCGCACAAGTCAATACCCATAGTAGCGCTGGGACAGTACTAATAGACTGATTTCATCAACCTATATTACTGGATTTTTTTACAGTAAATATAAATAAATGATTAGCGCTACACAGAGGGACAGCTGCCAATGATATAGGAAATACACAACCCAACTTAAAAAACAAAAATGCAGTGCTAATAGTGAATTACAACAAATAGTCAATAGGCAAAAATAAAACATATGTTAAATCAACATAGTTTATAAAAGTGCAGTGCTCCTTTATATATTCAGAAATGAAAAGAAATGCCCACTCAAAAGTCAAAGATGCTGTTTCAATCATGACAACAGCACACATGCTTTATGCAGTAAAGTTCAGATATGATTTTACCTATGGATCCACTTCTGATGTCTACTGCTGTCACCTCTTTCAGATAATGTCATATCCAGCCAAAATCAGAAAAGTTCATCATAATATAGTATTTAGTGAACATTAAATAGGATAGTGAAGAGAATCACCCGATATGATACCACTGTTAAATACGTGCACCACTCTGCCTTCCCCACCAAACTCACCAAACGTGAATGCTCACCACAAGCAGTATGCAGCCCGCTATGCTCAACAGGGATGGGTGGACGGATCCAAACAATGCGTCAAATATCCTCTTATTCCAGGATTCTCAGTCAGATAGTTTTAGGGGACACACAGCCGCTCACACCACCAAATGATACCAGTAAAATAAAAAAACAAGGTATTATAGTGTAGCAGTTTTTATTAGCTTAAAAAGAAACAATATAGCAGCCAGACAAATGCTAGAATGGTGCGTCAGTGTGATGTCATGTGAATGGCTCCGCCAAACGCATTTCCAACCAATGCTCAACTTCAGGGGCCTCTATTGTCCCATATTTGCTGCAGTATATATGTGACCTATAGCCGGAATGATTGACTACATCACTTCCACTCCCTTTGCCATTTTCCAATAGACAACATGAAATTTCTGGCCCTAATGCCGTTTTCTAATGGACCACATATACATTATGATCCACGTCAAAATGGTGCACAATCGTGATGTATATGCTGTTCGTGATGACACAAGGGGGTGGGGTCTCAGGGTGACATCACCTGATAGCCACGCCCCATAGCTATAAAAAGACTGTCAAAATGAGCTGACAGAACAGCGTGAGACAGTGTCAGAGAAGGAACGTTTTTCTTTTTCTTTTTTGTGGGTCTGCGGAGGAAGCGGAGGAAGCGGAGAAAGAAGACATTGGCGGAGGAAGCAGAAAAGGAAGACAACAATGCTTGACATTGGAGCTATGACGGGAGACATTCTTCATTTTTAACCACTTGGCAACTGGGCACTTAAACCCTGTTCATAACCAGACCAATGCAAATTGTGAGAAAAACAATCAGCGCCACAATACTAATAAATGACTCCTATAATGATGCGAGGAAAAAAAAAACACAACAAAAATAACCCACTATGGGCCAGATTCACAGTAGAAATACGCCGGCGTATCTACTGATACTCCGGCGTATTTTCAAATTTGCCGCGTCGTATCTTTAGTTTGAATCCTCAAACCAAGATACGACGGCTTTAGGCTTCGATCCGACAGGCGTACGGCTTCGGATCGTAGGTGTAATACTTTGGCGCCCGCTGGGTGGAGTTTGTATCGTTTTCCGCGTCGGGTATGCTAATTAGCTGTTTACGGCGATCCACGAAGGTACGCGCGTTCGTCGCATTCTCTTACGTTGTCGCTAGTCGGCTTTTCCCGGCGTATAGTTGTGGCTGCTATTTCAAGGCTTATATTTAGACTGCCCATGTTAAAGTATGGCCGTCGTTCCCGCGTCAAATTTTTTAATTTTTTTTGCGTAAGTCGTCCGTGAATAGAAAAGGACGTAACGCACGTCGCCGTTCAAAAGATTACGTCGGTGCGACGTCATTTCGCGCAAAGCACGGCGGGAAATTTCAAAACGGAGCATGCGCAGTACGTTCGGCGCGGGAACGCGCCTAATTTAAATGATACACGCCCCATTTGAGTTAGGCGGGCTTGCGCCGGACGCATTTACGCTACGCCACCGCAAGTTTACAGGCAAGTGCTTTGTGAATCAAGCACTTGCGCTTAAAACTTGCGGCGGTGTAACCTAAATGGCATACGTTAGACCGCCGCAAATGTACCTGAATCTGGCCCTAAGTGTCTACACAGCTGCTGAAAACTTATAGTGATACACCACACCTACTAGAATATTAATTTTGTGAAAATAGTGCAGAGCTGCGTATCTATAAATCTTATATAAACAAATAATTAAACATTCCTTAAAACAATTTATGAAAAAAGAAAATAAATAAATTATAAAAAACAGTTCATGTGTAGGTTTCCAAAGCTGTCACCGCTGTGAAAAATCCTATTTAAATGGATCCAATATTCAGTGCACACCACCACCTGCTAAAATGCCTGCTCACCTCAAGGATGAGTATAAGGCTGCATCCACACCTGAGCGTTTTGTTGCCTGAAGCACGACGCTCAAAGACGCTAGAGGGGAAAAATAACATTATTCTCTATGGAGATGGTTCACATCTCCAACGCAAAACGCCGAACGCCGAAAGAACGCCGAACGCCTGAATTTCAAACAAGTCCCGGACCCTTTTTTGACGCGCGAATCGGGCGGCTTGGGCGTTTTACATTGATGCCAATGACCTGTACAAAACCGCAGGGAAAAACGCTGTGTTTTGTCGCGGTATATCGCGGGGAAAGCCGCCGCAATTTGTCGCGGCAAATCGCGGTAAAAAACACCGCAAATCGCCTACGCCTAGGTGTAAATAAAAAGAAAAAACAAATGCAGCGCCTTCTAAGCGTAGCAAGCTCGTTTATTAGTGGTAATATATGTAAAAAGCTGTAAAAAGCCTACTCACAGACATGAATGAATATGGGCAAGGTGGTTATAAACAATCATCCGCATAGTTTAGCCGGTGTGCGTACGGTGTCCTAATGCAGGCAGCGTGGCGATGTTGTTCTCTGAAAGGCAGCAGCTACAGGGGCCAAGACGCTCTCGGAACCTTCGCGCTGGTATCGGGTATCCACTGCGGACTGCACGTGACGTCACTTCCGGATGCGGGAGGTGCACGCGTTCAAGACTTTCGAGTCTCTTCCTCAGGCTGGGCTGTGGCCATTTTACTGAAGACCAGTATATGTAGTGGTGATACATAGGCCCGCCCCACATATAATCTAGCTAGATAGTATTTTACAACAACATAACAGGGCACATCTATGGCCACAAGAGGGCCTGCTTTTGCAATAACAACATTAATTGACAATACTATGCAGATAAATAATAGGAAAACAACAATTGACATGATATTGAGATGATATTAAAATAACTTCAAATAAATTAAATTTAACTAAATGACGGAGTATTGTTATAATGGCCCTTAAGGGAACCTATGCTGGAAATACATTTTTGAGGTCTGACACAAATAAACCAATTAGAGATTAAAAGTTAATAATCTTCCATGGTAACAAACAATCATTAAAAGCTGCAATAACACCTTGAGTAATATCATAACCATCTAAGCTTATGATTAAAATGAACATGTATATAAAAATATATATATATATAAAAAATTGGAATATACTAATATATATATTTATATATATTCCCTGTTTTATTTTGTATTTATACTATATACCAGAAGGAATTGATGATGTTGACGACGTCACCATTAGATTATTAGTCTAAAACAGGGATTAATATGCCCCATAAATAGGGTAATGTAAAATTGGTAGTTATAAAATTAATGTTTCAAAAAATATATATATATATATATATATTGCTAAAAATCTATATATGTTCCTTATTATATAGGAATGCGTGAATATACATTAAAAATTAATAATATTATAAAATATGTATATATAGCAAGTATAAAGACGTATATTGAACATATATATACACACACATGTATACACATACACATACGTGTTCAATAAACCGAGGGAGAATATCTTGTTTATAATAGAATATTTATCTCTATGCCCTCGTTAAGTCCACCAGGCGAGAGACTGTCAAGAGTAAATATCCAATAATTCTCCCTCTCGCATAACCGCTTATAGCGCTCAGCTGAGGGGAGAAGCTTGGATATTGCTTCAAGGACCCATACACGGAGTCCCACTGGAGATTGTCCATGGTGCTCCTTGAAGTGGCGGGCTACACTGTAATTATCAAGGCCTTTTTCTACAGTATTTCTGTGTTCCCCAAATCGCTTACGCAGAGCCCGTATGGTACGCCCTACATAGAGAAGTCCACAAGGGCACTTTAGACAATAAATAACAAACTCAGAGCCACAATTAAAAAATTCCGGTATCAGGTATGTCTTGCCTTTGCACGTAAATTGTTTTTGTCTATGATTGACAAAGGGACATGTAAGGCAACGAGATTTCTTACACTGATACATCCCCTTGATGTGAAAAAAGGTTAATGAGGCACTGCCTGGCGGTTTGGAATATTTAGTCTTACTTGGGGCTATCATAGTCTTGATATTTCTTGCCCGCCTGTAACTCACCAATGGTTGATCTGATATGGTAGTTTTCAGATGAGGATCCTCTTTGAGGATAGGCCAGTGCTTCCGCAAAATCTGCTCCATTTTGCGGTATTGGCTATGAAATTGAGTAGTGAATCTGACTAGTTGTAATAGATTATCAGATTTATGATCTTGTTTTTGTCGGACTTCTGTACATAGATATTTTTGGAAAGCTTCTTCTACTAAAGGTTCAGGGTAATCCTTGTCGACAAATTTATTCTTGAGTAGACTCCCATGAGTGACATAGTCCTCAGTGCGAGTGCAATTGTGTTTCAACCTACAAAATTGACTCTTAGGGATATTGTTTACCCAACTTGGGTGATGGCAACTTTGGTAATGCAAGTACGAATTGCCTGCTGTAGGTTTAATATAGTTTTGAGAATAAATGGCGTTATTAGAGTCATGGAACAATTCTAGGTCTAAAAATACTAAGGACTCTATATCTGTGACGTAAGTGAAGGACAGTCCCATGGTGTTAAGATTGCAATGCTCCACGAATGGTAAGATGGAGCTTTCCGGCCCATCCCAAATAATAATAATGTCGTCGATATAACGTCCAAAATAAATCAAATGTTTAGCAAAGGGATTGTTGTACCAAATATGCTGTTTTTCCCAATACCCCATAGTTAAATTAGCATAACTGGGGGCAAAATTGGCCCCCATAGCAGTTCCTTTGGTCTGGATATAGAATTCCTTATCTATCTCAAAATAATTGTGGGTGAGACAGAATTTCAGGAGATCTCCCAGGAAATATGCCTGTCGTCCATTTAGTATAGGATCTTCATTTAGATAATGTTGGGTAGCCAATAGACCTATATCATGTGGAATTGACGTGTATAACGACACAACGTCCAGTGAGAGCCATCTATATGAATCTTCCCATTGGTACTTCTTAAGTGTATCTAAAAGTTGAATGCCATCCTTAATATAGGATGGAAGATTAGCAACAATTGGTTGCAAAAAGTGGTCAATATAGATGGACAGGTAGCTTGTTACACTTTCCATAGCCGCAACAATCGGCCTGCCAGGTGGATTTTCTGCATTTTTGTGGATTTTGGGCATATGGTAGAAATAGGGAGTTTTATAAAAGTCATGGACAAGAAATGCAAATTCTGTTTTGGTGACTAAACCCTCAGTTTTAGCCTTTCCCACTAGTTCCCGCACTTCAGTAGAAAAAACGGGGAGGGGGTCCTTTTTTAATTTTTGGTAGGTGTTGGTATCGGACAACAATCTTTTACTTTCTGCTTTGTAGTCTATTGAATTTTGTACTACTATACCTCCCCCCTTATCAGCTAATCGTATAACTAATTTATTGTTCTCTGTGAGTTTTTTCAGTGCTACTGACTCTGCTGGAGTTAAATTGGACGAAAATTTATGTGCTGATGAGTCTTGACACATTTGCTGAATCTCCGTATGGACTACCTGGTAAAAGGTCTGCACAAATGGTCCCTTTGAGTATGTAGGGTAGAATATAGATTTAGGCCGAAATTTCGTATTTTGGACGGGTGGTGAGGTAGATAGGTGTTGTGACAATAATTCTACGAAATCATCCGAGTCTTCCGTATATAGGAGCTCCAGATGATCAAGTGCCATTCTTTCGGGAACCGTACAGTCCCGAAAGAAATCTGCAATGGGGGATATTTCTGATTTATCATCTTTAGGAGGTGAATCTCGGTTGTCGCAAGGATTAGTAGAAGCCTTTATGCTAAAGAATCTTTTAACTGTAATATTTCTGGTGAACCTATTTAGGTCCAGAAATAAAGTAAAGGGATTTGGCTGGGCTGTAGGGGCAAAGGTGAGTCCTCTAGCTAGGAGGGACTGTTCACCAGGGGATAATTCATGACTAGACAAATTGAAGATCTTTATAGTTTTCGAAATTTGCCCCTTTGTCTTCTTTGATCTTCGTCGTCGTCCCCCCCTCCTGCCTCTGTGGACAACTTTCTTTTTGGGCAGGATAGGGGGGCTGGTACTAAAAAAGACAAGGGACAAATTGGTGTTTGGGGAATAGACTCTGAGGTTGATGGAATGGTCTCATCACTAATTTTGGTTTGTTCTGCGGGAACTGATTTTTCGGTTATAACTGGGAATTTTATTGGAATGGTTGTAGTTGAGAAACTCCCTGGCTGTTGGTGGGTATTCTCAGATACTGTTACTCTACACATGTTGTTTGAGGCGGGCACCTCCATCTGTGAGGATATTGGTTCTATTAGATGAGCTGGGGGTTTAGATAAAGGCTAAAACTGAGGGTTTAGTCACCAAAACAAAATTTGCATTTCTTGTCCATGACTTTTATAAAACTCCCTATTTCTACCATATGCCGAAAATCCACAAAAATGCCGAAAATCCACCTGGCAGGCCGATTGTTGCGGCTATGGAAAGTGTAACAAGCTACCTGTCCATCTATATTGACCACTTTTTGCAACCAATTGTTGCTAATCTTCCATCCTATATTAAGGATGGCATTCAACTTTTAGATACACTTAAGAAGTACCAATGGGAAGATTCATATAGATGGCTCTCACTGGACGTTGTGTCGTTATACACGTCAATTCCACATGATATAGGTCTATTGGCTACCCAACATTATCTAAATGAAGATCCTATACTAAATGGACGACAGGCATATTTCCTGGGAGATCTCCTGAAATTCTGTCTCACCCACAATTATTTTGAGATAGATAAGGAATTCTATATCCAGACCAAAGGAACTGCTATGGGGGCCAATTTTGCCCCCAGTTATGCTAATTTAACTATGGGGTATTGGGAAAAACAGCATATTTGGTACAACAATCCCTTTGCTAAACATTTGATTTATTTTGGACGTTATATCGACGACATTATTATTATTTGGGATGGGCCGGAAAGCTCCATCTTACCATTCGTGGAGCATTGCAATCTTAACACCATGGGACTGTCCTTCACTTACGTCACAGATATAGAGTCCTTAGTATTTTTAGACCTAGAATTGTTCCATGACTCTAATAACGCCATTTATTCTCAAAACTATATTAAACCTACAGCAGGCAATTCGTACTTGCATTACCAAAGTTGCCATCACCCAAGTTGGGTAAACAATATCCCTAAGAGTCAATTTTGTAGGTTGAAACACAATTGCACTCGCACTGAAGACTATGTCACTCATGGGAGTCTACTCAAGAATAAATTTGTCGACAAGGATTACCCTGAACCTTTAGTAGAAGAAGCTTTCCAAAAATATCTATGTACAGAAGTCCGACAAAAACAAGATCATAAATCTGATAATCTATTACAACTAGTCAGATTCACTACTCAATTTCATAGCCAATACCGCAAAATGGAGCAGATTTTGCGGAAGCACTGGCCTATCCTCAAAGAGGATCCTCATCTGAAAACTACCATATCAGATCAACCATTGGTGAGTTACAGGCGGGCAAGAAATATCAAGACTATGATAGCCCCAAGTAAGACTAAATATTCCAAACCGCCAGCCAGTGCCTCATTAACCTTTTTTCACATCAAGGGGATGTATCAGTGTAAGAAATCTCGTTGCCTTACATGTCCCTTTGTCAATCATAGACAAAAACAATTTACGTGCAAAGGCAAGACATACCTGATACCGGAATTTTTTAATTGTGGCTCTGAGTTTGTTATTTATTGTCTAAAGTGCCCTTGTGGACTTCTCTATGTAGGGCGTACCATACGGGCCCTGCGTAAGCGATTTGGGGAACACAGAAATACTGTAGAAAAAGGCCTTGATAATTACAGTGTAGCCCGCCACTTCAAGGAGCACCATGGACAATCTCCAGTGGGACTCCGTGTATGGGTCCTTGAAGCAATATCCAAGCTTTTCCCCTCAGCTGAGCGCTATAAGCGGTTATGCGAGAGGGAGAATTATTGGATATTTACTCTTGACAGTCTCTCGCCTGGTGGACTTAACGAGGGCATAGAGATAAATATTCTATTATAAACAAGATATTCTCCCTCGGTTTATTGAACACGTATGTGTATGTGTATACATGTGTGTGTATATATATGTTCAATATACGTCTTTATACTTGCTATATATACATATTTTATAATATTATTAATTTTTAATGTATATTCACGCATTCCTATATAATAAGGAACATATATAGATTTTTAGCAATATATATATATATATATATATTTTTTGAAACATTAATTTTATAACTACCAATTTTACATTACCCTATTTATGGGGCATATTAATCCCTGTTTTAGACTAATAATCTAATGGTGACGTCGTCAACATCATCAATTCCTTCTGGTATATAGTATAAATACAAAATAAAACAGGGAATATATATAAATATATATATTAGTATATTCCAATTTTTTATATATATATATATTTTTATATACATGTTCATTTTAATCATAAGCTTAGATGGTTATGATATTACTCAAGGCGTTATTGCAGCTTTTAATGATTGTTTGTTACCATGGAAGATTATTAACTTTTAATCTCTAATTGGTTTATTTGTGTCAGACCTCAAAAATGTATTTCCAGCATAGGTTCCCTTAAGGGCCATTATAACAATACTCCGTCATTTAGTTAAATTTAATTTATTTGAAGTTATTTTAATATCATCTCAATATCATGTCAATTGTTGTTTTCCTATTATTTATCTGCATAGTATTGTCAATTAATGTTGTTATTGCAAAAGCAGGCCCTCTTGTGGCCATAGATGTGCCCTGTTATGTTGTTGTAAAATACTATCTAGCTAGATTATATGTGGGGCGGGCCTATGTATCACCACTACATATACTGGTCTTCAGTAAAATGGCCACAGCCCAGCTTGAGGAAGAGACTCGAAAGTCTTGAACGCGTGCACCTCCCGCATCCGGAAGTGACGTCACGTGCAGTCCGCAGTGGATACCCGATACCAGCGCGAAGGTTCCGAGAGCGTCTTGGCCCCTGTAGCTGCTGCCTTTCAGAGAACAACATCGCCACGCTGCCTGCATTAGGACACCGTACGCACATCGGCTACACTATGCGGATGATTGTTTATAACCACCTTGCCCATATTCATTCATGTCTGTGAGTAGGCTTTTTACAGCTTTTTACATATATTACCACTAATAAACGAGCTTGCTACGCTTAGAAGGCGCTGCATTTGTTTTTTCTTTGCTTCTATACAGATCACTTCATGTGTCAGCTGGCAGCCATCTAAAGCAAGGCAATAGTAAAGTAGTTATACAGTGCCATGGACAATTGATGGACTTTAATATCCACTTTATAGCACTGGTTTCTTTTGGACTTTAATCCCAGTTTCATTTCATTAATTTTTAATCTTCATTTTATTTTTATTTTTATTTTTATTTACATTTTTATATTTATTTTTATTTTTATTTTTATATTATATTTATTTTTATTTTTATCTTTATTTTTATCTTTATTTTTATTTTTCAGCTTAAATTTAGTTTATTTTACTTTTTGGCCCTTATTCCCATTTCAACTAATACTAGCCTTTTGTGAACCTCAGACATCTACAGGGAGTGCGCTTGAATATCATGTTTTGTTTTATGCCTAGGTGTGAATGCAGCCTAAAACTCATAGACAGATCTGTTAAAAGAGGGGTTTTGCGCAAAAACGAAACACTATCAGAAATAAGTGACGTGATAAGTGATAATTGTAACGGTCACCACCGTTTACGACCTTCCATCCCATCCAAGACAGCTTATCGACACTCCATCCAACAGGACCCGATCCATCCCATTTTCCCAGAATCAAGACGAGACACGCAGCTCTGTACTTGTTCCAAAATGAATGAATGCTTTATTGGTTTCTGCTCAGCTTTTTATGCAGTAAAAGCATGTGACAGAAATTACAGGAACAATCAGACTGTCCACCCCCATCCTGGGGGGCTTCAATACACCTTCAGATGTCTAATTGCTAAACATTCTAGACATCTCGGCGCCGGGCTATAATTATCATGACCTAATCACTGCACATTCCTTCATTAACAGAATTCAACCAAAACACCATCACACAATGCATTCCCCTCAAACCATATCTTACACAGACTTTCTGTCTCCGACAAAAGGTATTCACACCTGGAAAGGTCTTAGGGGCAGACCTGAATTAACACCTCTACAGCCTTACACAATGGACAATGGCAAATCTTAGGAGTCTTTTGACCTGGTTTGGGTCAACATTAACCAACAACTTGTAATATCTCCAATTGCAATATGAGCTATCAGTAATGTCCCCTGTTATGTAATTTAGGATATAATTTCTCAGTCACCCTATGGCCCTATCGGACATAAGGTGACCCTAGACATAAGAGTTATTAATGACGCTGGCACAGGAGTACCCTTCATCCTTACAAAGTCTCTGTTTGTCCCGGGTCATTTCGTTACAATAATCAAAAAACAAATTAATCATAAAATGTGCAAAAAAAATATATATATAAATATATATAAAAAACTCTAAAAAATAGAGTGCAGTGAGTTGAATAGTGATAAGTGTCCCATAGGTAAAATGCAGTAACGAGCTGCCAAACAGGAATAAGGATGCAGTTGAATGTCCACTAAGCCAGGTGTATATGAATGACAATAAGAGACATGGTCATATCCATAAAAGGGCTCCCAGAACTCTCACCTCAATAACGAGTATGGAGCATCAAAGGTATCCTTTGTATCATCCACCTCCTTGCAGCCAAAGTGTCTTCCCACCTGTCACACTTCAATGGTGCTTCTCCAGCCTCTCAAGACTGTCCACAGCCTTCCCTCTATGATGCTGCACGCACCTCCTCGCTCAATCCCTAATAAACACTCCGTTCCAAGGGAGGGGGGAGAGAGAGAGAACAAAGAGCCTCCAATTGTGTAGTATGTAAACCCAGAGGGAAATTTATTCAAGAAAAACCTGTGCTTACATCAAATATAAAATAGCGTGCAATAATAAAAACAACCAGCGGCATCCTCTGCGCCTGCTTACATCACTCCAGGTGTAAGTCCGTCCAATCCCTACGCGTTACAACACGGTCACGTGTCTTCATCTGGGGAACCTGATTGGTGGTGCCGTTTGTGTTTATATATCTATAAACCGGAAGTTGAATCGTGGCCATTTTGCTGTAGTCCGCCGCATATAGTATACCGCGGCCATTGTATTGGTTGTATAACCCATCCAATGCTAGCGGTGATTGGCTAGAAAACCGGGTAACATCACACAGATACCTTTACGGACCCAACAGTTGTCAGTGAGAGTGGTAAATCCTGGCGGACAATACGATATTGTAACCACCATAAAGACTGGGTAAAAATAAATAAAAAATGTTAAAATTTAAAATAATTTAAAAGGCAGTAAAATCCATATCTAATAATAAAACCTGATCCATGGATAAAAATCAGGTGGGAACTAGTAGGAGGAGTACCTTCTGCAAACTATGGGCTAGATTCAGAAAGAATTTACTCCAGCGTATCTTCTTTCTGTATTCAGAAAGCAAGATACGCCGAAATTAGGCTAAGATCCGACTGGCCTAAGTCTCTTACGCCGTCGTATCTTAGTTGCATATTTACGCTGGCCGCTAGGTGGCGCTTCTGTCGATTTACGCGAGGAATATGCTAATTAGGTAGATACGCCGATTCAGAAACGTGCGTCCTCCCGGCGCATTTTTTTACGTCGTTTACGTTAGTGGTGAAAAAATGTAGCGCTAGTAAGCAAACAATAAGTGAAAAACCATGGATAAATAAATGAATATAATTGAACCACAGTAACACGTGAATAAGTGTCCATTAGTTGATAATAGAAGCATCAAGACAAACAAAGGTCCGTCAGTAGGAAATATATGACCACATCATCATCATGGAGAAGACATTCTGCACGAAACAAACAGGATTGGATGGAATACTCTTACCGAATGTTGTGGATCTGCTTGTCAGCGACAACAGATCGTATGCGCATGGAAGGACTCCACTCGAATCAGCTAAGCTGGATGTAGGCCCAATGGTAGACTCGCAGGATATCCAGATATGAGGCTGTAGTCCTGGACTGGAACTTCACCTTGGGTGGATTCGCTCAGACTCGAAGGCAAAGACAGAAGTCTGCTTGTTCCAAAGCGACAATCGATGATGACAAAGTGGTATCCACTCAGAGACAGTGGGCACAATCTTGGAGTATGAAAAAACTTTGTAGCCCAGCAGGACATGCAGGGGAAAGAAAAAAACAAAGCTCCGGATGGTGCAGATAAGAGGGTAGGTTTTATTGTAGTAAAACCAATATACATAAAAGTGATCACTGTAGCATAAAAAGGATAAAAGCAATATGGAGAGCAGGTGTACCAAGTCCGACGCATTTCGTCCAACTGGACTTCAACTGGGGCATCTACCTTCACCACCATATTGCCACATATAAATAGTACAAACTCTTAATTGAACTGAATAGGCGAACCAATCAGGCAAGCTTAGCAGTAAACGTATGTGATTGGAGAGGGGCAGGTCACATGACATACATGACTCATGACTCTCATATACAAACCAATCAAATCAAGTAGTGAACTTCAACATGACTAGTCTCCAATCAAAAATCACATAGCAAAAATAAATAAATGCCAAGCCATATGTAAATGGAAGACACATCAGCAAGACAAAAGAAGGGAGAATATCAAACATTTAAAATAAAAAATGTCCGACACTGCTCAAAACCTATATATTGCCCTGAATATACACAAAGGGAAGAGAAGGAGATGATGGCCCAAGACACCTGTAGGGGGCATAGCCCTACTAACTCCAAAACTTCCCACGCTGATAATAAGAAGGAAGCACCCCCCTCTGCTTAACCAGCCTGAAGGGGTGGGCGGAAAAGCCAGAAATGCTACATCTGGGGCCACCAGCTGAAACGCCGTTGGATCCTCCATACGGCGCACAGCTAGTGTATTACAGAGGCGTGGAAACCACGCTGGAGCGCAGCGTCAGTGTGTGAGTCGCGCCGCTCATGACGCGGCACGAGATCACATGACGCCTCAATACTCAATAGGGACGAGGTGTGTCCAAACGAGGAACCTCGGATGCCAACACATCAGCGTCCGCCCACACCTCGAGGCCACAGTGCACCGCGATGTGCTGGCAAATAATGCCAGACACATCGCAACTAGGAAATAAATCCAGGATGCGGACCGCGTCCCCTAAATGTAACAAAGACACGGATGGAATAAGAAAGTGCCACCCAGAACGGAAAACTATATAAAACAGCACATTAGAGGTATACTGCACAGACAGGAAGTATATGTCGCCCCCCAGGGGGGGAAGAAGGGCAACACACCATGCATGTGAAGCATACTGGAATCAAAAGAGGTTAACTAGAACTAATAAAGGAGTAATAATGAACCTCCCTGAACTGGATAGGAAAGGATAAGCAAGGATCTAGGGAAATGAACAAAATGATATGAATAATAAATTATATTTAGGTACCAATTGGCTAAAGGGGGTATGTAAGTCCCAAAGCAACATTAGTATTACAAAAAAGGAGAAGGCAATATTCACCTATAAGGAAAAAGGTTACGCCTTATTAATGAATGAGTTTATGTCCCATTCTACGTTCATACCGAATGGTTGGTATGTGCGTAGTTCGTGTATCCAGTATGTTTCTAACTGGGACACACCCCGTATGCGGGATTCACCTCTCCAGTGGGGTACAAACTGATCGATCACCAGAAACTGAGTCCCCAAAGGATCTTTATCATGGCACTGTAAATAGTGTCTTGGGACACTATAATTGGTCTTACCAAGCTTGATGTTGGCTATGTGTTCATTCACACGAACCGTAAAGGTTCTAATGGTCCGCCCGATGTATTGTTTCTTGCAAGGGCAAGTCAAAAGGTAAACAACATATCGGGTGGCACATGTAGTGAAATGTTTCATCTGATATACTCTTAGAGTGACCGTGGACTGGAAAGTTTCGCTCTTACGTCTGCCGCTCGTGTTATGCAAACACACATTGCACTTGCGGCAGGGAAAAAAAGCCTTACAGTCCTGGAAAAAAGTGACCCTTTTAGGGGGGTCTATGACATTGGGCGCTATTTGTCCTTGAATGGACCTAGCACCCCTAAAAATGACACCGGCCCTGTCTGGTAAGGCCGGACCTAAAACCTTATCATTCTGCAGAACACCCCAGTGAACACCCCCTTGGTGTACCCCAAGGTTCAGTGCTGGGACCCTTACTTTTCAATATATTTATAAATGATATTGGGTCTGGGATCAAAAGTAACATTTCTGTCTTTGCAGATGACACCAAGCTATGCAGTGGAATAACGTCCTTGCAGGATGTCTCCAATTTACAAGCCGACCTCAATGCTCTGTCTAATTGGGCGACTGAGTGGCAGATGAGGTTTAATGTTGATAAATGTAAAGTTATGCACTTGGGGGCTAAGAATATGCATGCATCATACATACTAGGGGGAGTACAACTGGGGGGGATCTGTAGTGGAGAAGGATCTGGGGGTTTTAGTTGATCATAAGCTCAATAATGGCATGCAATGCCAAGCTGCGGTTTCCAAAGCGAGCAAAGTCCTTTCTTGTATTAAGAGAGGTATGGACTCCAGAGACAGAGATATAATTTTGCCCCTGTACAAATCATTAGTAAGACCTCATCTGGAATATGCAGTTCAGTTTTGGGCACCAGTTCTCAAAAAGGATATCGGAGAACTGGAGAAAGTGCAGAGAAGAGCAACCAAACTGATAAGAGGCATGGAGGAGCTCAGCTATGAGGAAAGATTAGAAGAACTAAATCTATTCACTCTTGAGAAGAGGAGAATTAGGGGGATATGATCAACATGTACAAATATATAAGAGGTCCATACAGTGTACTTGGTGTTGAGTTATTCACTTTACGGTCAACACTGAGGACAAGGGGGCACTCTTTACGTCTAGAGGAAAAGAGATTTCACCTCCAAATACGGAAAGGTTTTTTCACAGTAAGAGCTGTGAAAATGTGGAACAGACTCCCTCCAGAGGTGGTTCTGGCCAGCTCAGTAGATTGCTTTAAGAAAGGCCTGGATTCTTTCCTAAATGTACATAAAATAACTGAGTACTAAGATTTGTAGGTAAAGTTGATCCAGGGTAAATCCGATTGCCTCTCGGGGGATCAGGAAGGAATTTTTTCCCCTGCTGTAGCAAATTGGATCATGCTCTGCTGGGGTTTTTTGCCTTCCTCTGGATCAACTGTGGGTATGGAGTTGGGTGTATGGGATTGTATTGTGTTTTTTATTTTGTTTGTTTATTTTTTTGAGGTTGAACTGGATGGACTTGTGTCTTTTTTCAACCTGACTAACTATGTAACTATGTAACTATGTAACTATGTTTGGCCAAAATTTCTTTGATCTGTCTGGACTGAACAGAATATGTGGTGAAAAAGGACCACCGGAAATTTTCGTCCGTGGCCTTCTTTGGGCGAACTTCTAGAAGCGAACTGCGATCGATATGTAAGGTTCGAATAAAAGTGAATGATGAGCGCAAAAAACAATAGTGTAATGAAAATTGAATAACAGTGAAACGTCCAATTTGAGGAATAACTCTAATAAGGAGTAAACTCCAAAGTGATGCAAAAGTTAATAACACTTAAGTGACATACAGTGACAAGTAGGCACAATGGATATAGATAATCCAGTGTGTGGGTATGATGCTAAAATAAAACAAAATAGAAACACCAATTGTGCCAATAGTTCATATGTGACAATTCCTAAAAAAAGGAGTGGTTGGAAATTCCAAACGGTGACTGGATGTCCGTGCAGAGTGATGAAACAATCCTCATAAGCAGCTGAGCTCACAGTGCGCTTACCTCACCCACATGCAATGCCAGCATGGTATCTCCACAGATGGAATGTGTCCCGGGAAACGAATCCTCCTCACCTTTCCTGTAGTGACAACAGCTGGGGGCCTGTAGATTGTGGAAAACCGCGTCCTTATAGCTATGTCTGCTGCTGCGGTCTTCACAAAGATGGAGGCTCCGTGTGCAGAAGCACTCAAGATGACCCAAAGCAAACGGAAAGAACTCCAATAGTGAAGTAATTCAAGATGGATTTAATAGCGTCCACAGAGTAAAACAAAACAAAACAGGGTTCAGCTTAACAGAGCCTGAACCAAACGAACAGCGAAAAAACGGCGGTGTGATCGGGTAGATACGTCACTTCCGGTCACGTCTTTCGATGCCTTACGCGTTGCGTCACGTCACGTGACTTCATCAGAGGCTAGTGATTGGCTGAGCTGCCTACACCTTTATACAGCAAAGCCGGAAATGCAATTACGGCCATTTTGGAACCTGGTTACCCATAGAAAACACTGCGGCCATATTACTAATGGGTACAGCATATAGGGAAATGTTGGCAAAAGGTATAATGTCCCAGAACATGTACACGAACCAAATGTAAAGGACCTTGAGGGCCAATAATGAACTGGACTCATTAAAAATAAAAATAAGTGCCATAAATTAAAAACGTCTATATTGACATAATTCAACCTGGCAAAATCACTAAAAAAGGATAAATGTCCAAAGTGAACAAAGTTTACCCAAAAGGATTAAAATAAAACGTAGTGTCATCTATTAAAACATAATAGGTATATTAACAATTTATTATAAAAATATGTTATATTAAAATATTTAAAATATATTTAAAAATATTAAAAGGGAATTAATAGACAGTGGTGCACAGGACCACCCTCCTTATAAATATTCAGCTTGCAATGACTAGTGTGTATATGGACGAAGCGAAAACAAGGTCTAGCAAGAAAGACTAGACCAGAGTGACGCCTCATTCCTTCATCACAGCCACCTTAATGCAATAATATAGTTTCAATTAAAAATTGCTTAAAAAACAATTAACATCAAAGTCCACGTTGAGACCATCAGGCACCAATGTATGGAGGGTATGTATCCATTGAGACTCTTTCTGACTGATGGTCCTAACTAAATGGGCTCCCCTCCATGGTTTTTTTAATTTATCAATGGCCCAAAAGGATAGATGTTGTGAATCTTTATTGTGGACCTCAGCAAAGTGTCTACTGACACTATGCTTATCAAAACCTTTTAGGATATTCTTAATATGTTCCTTAATGGTCTTTTCGTTCTACCTACGTATTGGAGCTTAAAAGTACATTGTAGTACATAAACCACACCCTCAGTGTGGCAACTAATAAAATCCTTAATGGGGTACCACGTGTTGGTATAAGTCCCCAAAAACTCTATTCTTTTGAGTTGTGGGCCTTTTGCATGCAAACAAGCAAAGCAGTACTTACATGGGACAAACCCTTTTGTATTAAAAAATGTGTAGCCACTCTTTGGGGGAGGATCTACTACATTTTTAACCAACAGATCTCTAATTGTGGGTGCTCTTTTGTAGACGATATTCGGCCTAATTGGTAGAATACTTTTTAGATGTTTATCTGTTGTTAAAACATGCCAGTGTTTTCTCAACACTTTCTCCACATCCTTGTGTTGGACATTATAGTCCAAAATTATGGCTGGTGCTTCTGCTTTCCGTTGCGTTTTAACGTTGCCTTGTAACATCGAATTCCTGTCAAGATCCGCCACTGTTTGTATTTGTTGTTGTATAAATTGATCAGAGTATCCCTTCTTTTTAAACCGTTCTCCAATAAATTCAGCCTGAGTGCAAAAGTCTATCTCCTTTGTGCAGTTTCGTTTGATCCGAACTAGCTGACCTTTTGGGATATTCAGTAGCCAAGATCTATAATGGCAACTCTTTAATGATAAGTAGCTATTCGTATCTACACTTTTAAAATGGGTCTTGGTAACCAATCTCTCTTTCGAGATCGTGATATCCAGATCCAGGAAATTGATGGACTTATCGCTCATATTTACCACTAATTTGATATTTTTATCATTTGTATTGAGACTTGAGAGAAAATCTTCTAGAGTGTCCTTGGTACCATTCCAAACAATCAATACATCATCAATGTATCTTTTATACATGATGAGTTGTGGTGGCGTGTTGGAATAAACCACACCTTCCTCCCACTCGGCCATGAATGCATTGGCCACAGATGGTGCAAATTTAGCCCCCATGGCTATACCCGTCTTTTGATTGTAGTAGGTTTGGTTATGCCAAAAATAATTGGACTTTAAGCAGAACTCTAAGCACTTAATTAAGAATTTACGCTGCTTACATGGAAGAATGGTGTAATTTCTCAAAAGCCATTTAGTGGCACTACAGGCTTGGTGGTGTTTCACGATTGTGTACAGGGATGACACGTCTGCAGAGGCTATTATTGTATTGCCTTCTGTGACAGGTACTTCCTCTAATAACTGCAAGACATGCTTAGTGTCCCTTAAATACGATTTGGTTTGCTGGACAGCTGGCTGCAAAAAATAATCAAGATATTGACCCATCCGGGCCGTAAGGGAATCAATCCCGTTAACAATCGGTCTACCGGGAGGATTAATCTTGTCCTTGTGTAATTTCGGGATAGTATAGATGACAGGAATTCTGCAGGTTTCTGGTAGCAGAAAAGTCGCCTCTTTTTTATTTAAAATGTCCCTTTTGAGTCCTAAACGAATCAACTGTTTTAGTTGTGTTTTATAATTCACGATGGGGTTTCCGGGTAGTTTTGTGTATGTCTCTTCATCCATTAATTGGCCAAGAAGCTCTTCATGGTATTGCTCTTTGGACTGCACTACTACCCCTCCCCCTTTATCCGCCGGGCGGATGACAATGTCTTTTCGCTTTTTGAGACTTTGTATCCCTCTTTTTAAATGTGGAGGGTCCGAGACATTTTTCAATTTAAGCTGATCCAGATCTTGTAGCACTAATTTTTTAAAAACCTCTATATGTTGGTTGTTGCCAACCTGAGGATTAAACACAGAATTGTTGCGTCACATACAGTTGTATTCAAAATTATTCAACCCCCCACTGAAATTGATTGTTTTGGCCAGTTTGACATTGATTTTGATCATTCAGTCATCCTGCTTACAATTAAATCAAAGAGGCACGTGTAGGTCAGACAAATATAACATAACATTTATAATAAAATAACCACAAATGTCTTTTCTGTGCTCACATCATTATCAGTTTTATTCAACCCCCAAGTGACATTCAATCTTAGTACTTAGTACAACATCCTTTTACAGTTATAACAGCTTTTAAACGTGAAGCATAGCTTGACACAAGTGTCTTGCAGCGATCTGCGGGTATCTTCGCCCATTCGTCATGGGCAAAAGCCTCCAGTTCAGTCACATTCTTAGGCTTGCGCACTGCAACTGCTTTCTTTAAGTCCCACCAGAGGTTCTCAATCGGATTTAAGTCTGGTGACTGCGATGGCCACTCCAAAATGTTCCAGCCTTTAATCTGCAACCATGCTCTAGTGGACTTGGAGGTATGCTTGGGATCATTGTCCTGTTGAAAGGTCCAACGTCTCCCATGCCTCAGGTTTGTGACGGACTGCATCACATTGTCATCCAATATCTCCTGGTACTGAAGAGAATTCATGGTACCTTGCACACGCTGAAGCTTCCCTGTACCTGCAGAAGCAAAACAGCCCCAAAGCATGATTGAACCCCAGCCATGCTTCACAGTGGGCAAGGTGTTCTTTTCATCATAGGCCTTGTTCTTCCTCCTCCAAACATAGCGTTGATCCATGGGCCCAAACAGTTTCATCAGTCCACAGAACACAATCCCAAAACTTCTGTGGTTTGTCCACATGACTTTTGGCATACTGCAGTTGACTATTCTTATTCTTTAGAGACAGCAAGGGGGTGTGCCTGGGAGTTCTGGCATGGAGGCCTTCATTACGCAGTGTGCGCCGTATTGTCTGAGCAGAAACTTCAGTACCCACATCTGACAAATCTTTTCTCAGTTCCTCAGCAGTCACAAGGGGACTTTTCTCCACTCTATGCTTCAGGTAGCGCACAGCAGTCGAAGTCAGCATCTTCTTTCTGCCACGACCAGGTAGCGTTTCAACAGTGCCCTTTGCCTTGAATTTGCGAATGATGCTTCCTATGGTGTCTTTTGGTATGTTTAACATCTTTGCAATCTTCTTATAGCCATTGCCCTTCCTGTGAAGAGTAATCACCTCTTCTCTTGTCTTCCTGGATCATTCTCTTGACCTCACCATGTTTGTAACCACACCAGTAAATGTCTAGAAGGAGCTGAGTATCACAGTCATTTTAAAGCTGCCTAATTAATGCATATTAGGCTTTATTGCTGCTCCTTGACATCCACAGGTGTTTTCAATACCTGATTGAATACACTTCAATGAACCTCTGTTCTTCAGAGTGGTAGTCTTTAAGGGGTTGAATAATTGTGTAAATGAAGAATTCACAAAATAAATATTTACTACTGTATTACAAAACCGATTGATGTCATTTTAGTTGCATATGGTTCTTTAAGAAGTCCTTGTAGGATTTCATTCTGAATACAATTACAAATGTACACTAAATTCCTTAAAACCCTTTACAGCATTGGGGGGTTGAATAAGTTTGAACACAACTGTATGAACTATTGGCACAATTGGTGTTTCTATTTTGTTTTATTTTAGCATCATACCCACACACTGGATTATCTATATCCATTGTGCCTACTTGTCACTGTATGTCACTTAAGTGTTATTAACTTTTGCATCACTTTGGAGTTTACTCCTTATTAGAGTTATTCCTCAAATTGGACGTTTCACTGTTATTCAATTTTCATTACACTATTGTTTTTTGCGCTCATCATTCACTTTTATTCATATCATTTATTTGTTGTTATTGCAATTTTAGATTTGAGCAGCATTAATTTATTTATTATTTCATCTTTAAGTATTTATTTTCCACCCTTCACTTTGGGTTATTGGCTAGCGCTTTAGTTTCCCCCCCTTTTGATATGTAAGGTTCGCTCTATTTCAGCTTCAAGATCGCCCGCCCCATATCCCTTTTCTACGAACCTATCTTTCAAGACCATGAATTGGGCAATAAAATCCTCAACTTTAGTACAGTTCCGCCTAAGACGCAGAAACTGGCTGCGAGGCACCGATTTCAACCACTGTGGGTGGTGACAGCTATCAAGTGGAATGTAGCCGTTACGATCGGTTGGCTTAAAGTATGTGCTGAACTCGAGATGTTGTTCAACCATCTTAATCTCCAAGTCAAGAAAATGCACGGAGGTAGAACTGGCCTCATGGCTCAATCGTATGCCTCTGTCATTGGTATTTAGTACAGACATAAAATTGTTAAGCGATTCATGGTCACCTTTCCATAGGAGGAGGATGTCGTCTATGTAACGGGCCCAGAGGACCAATTCAGGCCTCTTAAGGGCATAGACGACATCCTCCTCCCACTTGGCCATGAAAAGGTTGGCCAAGCTGGGGGCAAATTTAGCCCCCATGGCCACACCTTTTGTCTGTAAATAAAAATTATCTTGAAACCAAAAATAATTATGTTGAGCTGCAAATCTGAGAAGCTGCATAATGAAATTGCGCTGCAAAACAGATAAGGTGGTGCTAAGGGACAAATAGTACTCCATTGCACCAAAACCCAGTTCATGGGGGATGCACGTATAGAGTGCAGCAACATCAGCCGTGGCCAGAATCATGCCGTCCCCAAAAGGAACCGACTCCAATAGTCTGATGGTGTCACCAGTGTCCTTGAGATAGGAAGGCATGAGTCTGACCAACGGCTGGAGATGGAAATCCACATACCTACCTATCCTAGATGTTACTGTCACGTACCTGGTTTCCAGAGTCTGATGCAGGGTAGCCTCTCTTACGGCTCTGGTTTGCGAGCCACTGTATATGAGACAGCGGGCTCGGAACACAGAGAGGTAGGAGTGCCGGGTGGTGATGAGTAGATGCAGGAACGCTGGAGTAGAGGATGGGTCAGCGACCCATATGAAAGCTGCAACTACAGCGGCACAAATAGTTCAGGTATACTGGAACAGCAGAGTCAGACAAGCCGGATCATAACAGGTACCATATGCAGGTGGTGAGCTGAAGAATAGTCGGTATAACAGGCAGGAGGATCTGGCAACAGAGAGGTCAGGCGGACGGATGGTCAAACAGAGATGGGTCAGGGTTGGAGAGATGAGAGAAGTCAGACAAGCCGGGTTCAGTGTTCAATCAGGATTCAGATAGAGTAGTCAGACAAGCCGGGTTCAGAGATAAATCAGGTTCAGGTAAACAACAGGTCTCAGATAGGATCCACGTCAGAACTGCAGATCAGGCAGCAATGTGCTGCAAACAGCAAAGGGTTTTTAAAGTGTCTTTTTGGCGCCATCGCTAATTAATGTGCACGCGCGCGCTCCCACCGTTGACGCGCGTGCACGAGCACGGGACCCGCGATGGCGCGCCAACAGCCTGGGAAAAGCCTGCATGGACGAGGACTGCATGGAGGACGTCTGCGGAGATGAAGATGGCAAGTCGGTGAGTCCCTGACATTGCCCCCCCCCCCAAGGGGCAGCCTCCGGATGCCCAGTCGGGCTTCTTTGTCAGGATGAGAAAGAAAAAAGGCACGTAACAACTTCTTGGCATGTATATTACCTTCAGGCTCCCAAGAATTGTCCTCTGGGGTTCAGGAGGTCTGGACCCTCTGTTGGGAAAAGGATCGGCAACTGCGGGCTTGAGTAAAGAAACGTGAAACACAGGATGTATTTTCAACGAATCAGGCAAAAACAGTTCATAAGAGGCTAAATGTATATTTTTCTTGACTGGAAATGGACCCAAAAACCTAGGTGCCAACTTTTTAGATGGGCAAGGTAATTACTTGTAGACAGCCATACCTGATCATCTGGTTTCAGATCCAAGTCACCTCTTCTTTTTCTGTCGAAAAATCTCTTGTTGTCAGCTTGAGCCTTGGTTATTGCGTCATGCAGTAGCTGATTGTTGCGTTTGAGAAAGTCCATAGTACTCTGCACAGCTGGAACTGATGAATCTGAAAAGAAATCTGGTAAGAACGTTAAATTAAAACCATAATTAGCAAAAAAAGGAGATTGTCCAGTAGCTGAGTGATTGGCGTTGTTATATGCAAATTCTGCCAGGGGTAGCAGGGAGGCCCAGTCATCTTGAGAGAAGGTTGTGAAACATCTGATATATTGTTCTAACGTTTGATTCGTCCTTTCTGTTTGCCCATTAGACTGAGGATGGTAGGCTGAGGATAACAAAAGCTGGATTTGAAGTGTTTCACAGAGGGCTCTCCAGAATCGAGAAGTAAATTGTACCCCTCTGTCGGAAGGTACACCATGTAATCTAATAATTTCTTTGATGAACACGCGGGCCGTTTCTGCAGCAGAAGGTGTGTTTTTCAAGGGCAGGAAGCTAGCCATTTTGGTGAAACGATCCACAACAACAAAAATTGCTGTATATCCTTCGGAGCGAGGGAGTTCTACGATAAAGTCCATTGCGATCATTTCCCATGGTCGGTTGGGTACGAGTAAAGGCTTTAATAAGCCCCAGACTTGATTTTGGGGTGTCTTATTTTGATTGCAGATTGGACAAGAATTGATATACGACTTGCAAAAGTCCTCCAAATTGGGCCACCAGAAGGTGCGTCGTACCAATTCAAGGGTTTTATTGACTCCAAAGTGACCTGCAAGTGGGTGGTCATGCAGAAGCTTCAAAACTTCTACTCTGATGTTTTCTGGTACAAAAACCTGACTTCCCCTCCAAAATAATCCGTCTCTGGAAGTTAGTGAAATGTTAGAGGGTTTGGAAGAATCGGAAGATGCTTCTCGGATCATGGAGAGTAGATCAGTATGTAAGAGCAGGAAGTTGCCATCCGGCAGGATGCTATCAGGAGTAGATGTATCCTTTGGATCGTCGTGATAATGCGTCTGGCTTAATGTTTTTAGATCCTGGTCGGTAGGTAATGTGGAAACAAAAACGAGAAAAGAAAAGAGCCCAAGGAGCTTGTCGAGGTTTAAGGCGTCTGGCAGATTTTAAGTACTCCAAATGTTTATGATCTGTGTAGATCAGTACAGGATGTGTGGCGCCTTCTAATAAATACCTCCATTCCTCTAGAGTGGTTTTAATGGCCAACAATTCCCGGTCCCCCACGTCGTAATTTCTTTCTGTAGGGGAAAGTTTTCGGGAGAAAAATCCCACTGGATGTATTAGATCCTTGTCCCCCAAACGTTGAGAAAGGACGGCTCCTACGGCAACTTCGTAGGCATCTACCTGGAGAAGAAAAGGTAACGCTGGATTGGGGTGTCAGAGGATTGGAGCTGACGTTAAGAGTCTTTTTAGGGTGTCAAAGGCCTTCTGAGCTTCAGGGTTCCAATGAAAACTGAGGTTTTGTTTTGTGAGTTGTGTGATGGGGGCCACAATGGCAGAAAAACCTCTAATGAATTTTCTATAGAAGTTGGCAAACCCTATAAAACGTTAAACCCCCTTCTTATCCAAGGGTGTGGGCCAGTCTAAGATTGCAGATACTTTATTTTGATCCATTTCAATCCCTGTTGGAGAAATTACTAAGCCTAGAAATTGGATAGTTTGCTGTTAAAACTCGCATTTTTCTGCTTTCGCATACAAACTGTGGTGGTGGAGACGATTCAGAACTTTACAGACATGTCCTCGATGCTCTTCTAATAAACGGGAGAAAATCAGTATGTCGTCCAAATAAACGATAACAAAAATGTCCAAAAAATCTCTGAATACGTCATTGACGAAATGTTGGAACGTGGCGGGCGCATTGCATAGCCCGAAGGGCATGACCAAGTATTCGTAGTGACCATAACGGGTACGAAATGCTGTTTTCCACTCATGTCCCTCTTTGATGCGTATCAGGTTGTACGCTCCCCTCAGGTCTAGTTTAGTGAAAATTACAGCGAATCTTAATTTTTGGAAAAGTTCAGGTATTAAAGGTAGGGGATAACGATTTTTTACTGTGACGTTGTTGAGTTCCCTATAATCAATACAGGGACGGAGAGTTTGGTCCTTCTTTGAAACAAAAAATATTCCAGCACCTGCTGGTGACGTGGACGGGCGGATAAATCCTTTATACAGGTTTTCATCGAGGTAAATTTTTAATGCATCGTGTTCTTTTTCAGAGAGTGGAAAAATTCGCCCGAATGGAATCTCAGCCCCTGGGAGAAGTTCGATCGGACAATCATATGGCCGATGAGGTGGAAGAGAATCAGCCCCTTTCTTACTGAAAACGTCCAGGAATCCATGGTAAGGTTCCGTAACGCATTGAAGCAGACACGGATCAGTATTTAGACATAGCAGGGCAGATGATGGGTTAGGGTATCTGGGTAAACAGTGTTCTTGACAGTAGTGGGATGAAAACGAGATATTTTTGGATATCCAGTCGATCTGAGGATTATGCACTTGGAGCCAAGGTATACCCAGGATCACCGGGAACAAAGGAGACGAGATAACGTCCAAAATTAAAAGTTCCTTATGATTGGAGGCAGTGATGGCAGGTAAAGGAAAGGTTTCCTGGGTGACTTGCCCGGATTTGATGTGTGAGCCATCAGCCAAAAAAAACAGAAAGTGTAAAGTTCTTTGAGCGGACAGGAATGTTATGCATATCGGCAAATGAGGAATCAATGAAGCAACTGCACGCACCTGAATCAACGATAGCGTTTACCGACACCGTCTTTCCTGGAAGCTGTAACAAAAGGGAGATGTCAAGAAGATTGGTATTGGTAGAGATAGCAGAAATGTTACCGGGAACTGATGATCGGGACTTACGTAGTTTAACGGGGCAATTGTGTACGTAGTGGCCGGCCTCACCGCAATAAAGACATAAGTTCAGCTGGCGGCGGCGAATGCGTTCTTCTGGCGGTAAGGTAGGTCGCATCACGCCTAACTGCATGGGTTCAGAAGTGTCCCTGGAAGATCCAGTAGAGTTTGAAGAGACAGGTGGTTGATAATGAGAGGGAAGCAAAGGGGCCCGGGTAGTGACCCAGACTGGGCGACTTGGCTGAGAAGATCGTTCTGCTCGGCACTCCCTTAATCGTCGGTCGATCTGTACAGCTTTGTCGATCAGGTCGTCCAGGGTGTCAGGTACCCCAATACGGGCCAATTCGTCTTTTAAAGCTTCTGACAGACCTAAACTAAATTGATGGCGCAAGGCTGCGCTATTCCACTGGGTGTCCGCACTCCATCGGCGGAAATCAGTAACGTAGTCCTCCACTGCTCTTCGCCCCTGTTGGAGAGCGAGTAAAGCCGCTTCAGCTGTAGCAGTTCTCTGGGGGTCATCATAAAGTTGCGCCATGGCCTGGAAAAAGAGCAGCAAAATCTCGGTCTGGACACCGTTCTCCTCCAGCAATCGATGTGCCCAATTTAAAGGTTCCCCTTGAAGCAGAGAAACAACAAATCCCACTTTGGTGGCTTCCAAAGAAAATGTTCGGGGTTGCAAAGCGAAATACAACTGACAGGCGTTGCGAAAGTCCCGGAACTTGGTTCGGTCTCCAGAAAATCGTTCGGGCATGGGAACCCTGGGTTCGGGTGGCAACATAATTACTGACGGACCAGAAGAGGATGAAGATGCAGATGGTCTAGCGGCAGATGCTGAAGTTGCGTCCCCAGATGCTGTTAAGTGCTGAACTTGTCCCTCCAACCTTAGATAGCCATCTTGCAGATTCTTCACAGCTTGGGTAAGGGATGCTAGATGTTTACACACCTCTTCCATAGCCGGGACTACTCCTGCAGACTCTGTCATGGCTGCCTGATACTGTCACGTACCTGGTTTCCAGAGTCTGATGCAGGGTAGCCTCTCTTACGGCTCTGGTTCGCGAGCCACTGGATATGAGACAGCGGGCTCGGAACACAGAGGGGTGGGAGTGTATGAAAGCTGCAACTACAGCGGCACAAATAGTTCAGGTATACTGGAACAGCAGAGTCAGACAAGCCGGATCATAACAGGTACCATGCAGGTGGTGAGCTGAAGAATAGTCGGTATAACAGGCAGGAGGATCTGGCAACAGAGAGGTCAGGCGGACGGATGGTCAAACAGAGCCGGGTCAGGGTTGGAGAGATGAGAGGAGTCAGACAAGCTGGGTTCAGAGATCAATCAGGATTCAGATAGAGAAGTCAGACAAGCCGGGTTCAGAGATAAATCAGGTTCAGGTAAACAACAGGTCTCAGATAGGATCCACATCAGAACTGCAGATCAGGCAGCAATGTGCTGCAAACAGCAAAGGGTTTTTAAAGTGTCTTTTTGGCGCCAGCGCTAATTAACGTGCACGCGCGTGCTCCCGTGCGCACGCGCACCGTTGACGCGCGTGAACGAGCGCGGGACCCGCGATGGCGCGCCGACAGCCTGGGAAAAGCCTGCATGGAGGAGGACTGCATGGAGGACGTTTGCGGAGATGAAGATGGCAAGTCGGTGAGTCCCTGACAGTTACAGAGTCAATCCCGCTGACTATAGGACGGCCAGGGGGATTGACTGGGTCTTTGTGGACTTTAGGGAGATAGTAGATAGTGGGGATCCTAGGTACAACAGGTACCAAGAAGTCCCGCTCTTTTTTATTCAGAATCCCCAGGGAGAAGCCCTCATCAATTAACTCGGTGAGGGACTTCTTATACTGGGCAGTAGGATTGGTATGAATCGGGGAGTATGTCTCTGAATCACCCAAAATGTTATCCAATTCCTTAACATAATCAGCCTTGTCCAGCACGACAATGGCCCCCCCCCCTTGTCGGCCGGACGGATGACTATATCTTTTTGTTCACAAAGCTTTTTTAAGCCTCCTTTAACTTTCAAATCCATGTGTATTTTTTTGTTCGGATGTTTGTCCAAATCCTGCAGGACAAGGCTGCGAAACACATTAATTGCCAGAGCCATGGTTCCTGAAGGATTAAATAAAGAAGGGTTGGCTAACCCCGTATGTATATAACAATCAGGGGGTTTGGGAACTGTAGAGGAGGTAATAAATGGGGGGGATAGGAAATGTCTCTGAATGCTCAGCTTACGAGTAAATTTTTGTACGTCTATGAAAGTGGTAAACTTGTTGAGTGTCCGTGGAGGGACATACTTCAAACCTTTGTCTAAAACAAGTTTCTCATCTTCCGTTAAAATTACCGAGCTGAGATTGAAGACTCCCGCCCCGCTTATACCCTTCTTCTTTTTGCCCTGGACCCTACGGCCCCCTCGGGTACCTCTTCTCCGACAGGGCTTCCTGGGTAGTCTTGCATCTCCCTGTGAAAACCCTCATTGTAGGAAGGCCCAGAGTGGCCCTGATTGTAGTTGTATGGAGATCCGGACATAAGGTTGTCATCTCTATTATAGTGATGATTATAATATTCATCCCTCCTCCCATAACTATCCCTTGAAAAGGGAAACCTACTGTGGGCCTGGGTAGGAGTTCTGTACTGATATTCGCGACTGTCGCGATGATAATCACAGCGGCCGTCCCGATAATCAAACGATCTCCTAGTACTCCCATAATAATTGGGATCACCTGACTGCCCCCAGAAAGAACCTCCACCTCTACCCCTGACACCTCCACCCCTATTAGGGGGGGGGGCGTGCAGGGTAAGATTTAGGATTGGGAGGTTTGTTCTGTTGTCCAGAGAACTTAGGGGGTTTAACTTTAGGTATTTGAGAGCCATTGAGGGGTCGATTAGGGCCCTCTTTGGTCATAGGGGCAAAAGAAAGAATTCTCTCCGTGTTCTGACTTGTAGAAGGAGTGACCTCCATCACCAATGTTTCAGTGTCGGTGGCTGAGGATTGGAGAATTTTCTTCTGCCAACAGAAGACTGAGCTAGATCTATAGTCAGTCACATCCCTATTATATTTTTTCTGTTTTTTCAATCTTTGATCTTTCTCCTCCTTCTCTAGGTGACTTTTAAGGCAGTTTTTCTTTTAAATCTTTGATCTCCTTATCAATGAGTGAAAGTCTCATACGCTTTTTGTCGATCAAAAAGACTAGTAATTTGATACCCACTTCGTTGAAATATTGATACCAAGACTCAATATCAGGATCTCCTTGTTGGGGGGACCCAACGAAGGCCCCTTGGAACCATGTGTTCTTTGACATACTGTTCCAAGAAGGCCATGTCCCACTGTAAGTGAACCTCAGTGGTCATCAGATTCTTCAATCTGATGAATAGGCCACTAATTTCAGTATCCGGTCCAATGGTAACATTAGGCTTTTTCCGGCCTAAAGTTACCCCTGCTATATGAGGCGTACGCAATGTTAAGTATGGACGTCGTTCCCGCATCGAATTTTGAAAATTTTACGTCGTTTGCGTAAGTCGTTCGCGAATAGGGCTGTAAGTAAGTTACGTTCACGTTTAAAGCATTGACGATTTGCGGCGTAATTTCGAGCATGCGCACTGGGATTCTTTCACGAATGGCGCATGCGCCATTCATAAAAAACGTCAAATACGTGGGGTCACACTAAATTTGAATAAAACACGCCCACATCATCCACATTTGAATTAGGCTGGCTTACGCCGGACCTCATACGCTACGCCGCCGTAACTTAGGGCGCAAGTTCTTTATGAATACGGAACTTGCGGTGTAACGTATCTGAGATACGTTACACCTGAGATACGTTACACCAGCAGAAAAATACGCCAGGCTTTCTAAATCTAGCCCTATATGTATTGATTCACTAGCATTTTTTGGCCCTATTCTTTGGAACAGCAATTTTAACATATTAGACATTTTACCTTATACAGATGAGAGTCATGTCTCTCCCTTGCTCTCCTTTGAGAGTTTTTCTCTGCTAGTGAATTGATACATATAGGGGTAGATTCACAAAGGAGATACGCCGTCGTATCTCTGAGTCTGGCCGGTCGTATCTATGCGCCCGATTCATAGAATCAGTTACGCATAGATTTCTATTAGATCCGACCGGCGGATCTTAACTGCATATTTACGCTGGCCGCTAGGGGCGTGTACGCTGATTTACGCCTAGAATATGTAAATCAGCTAGATACGCGAATTCACGAACGTACGCCCGGCCGACGCAGTACAGTTACGCAGTTTACGTTAGGCTTTTCCCGGCGTAAAGTTACCCCTACTATATGAGGCGTAAATGCGACGTACCAATGTTAAGTATGGCCGTCGTTCCCGCACCGAAATTCTAAAAATTTACGTTGTTTGCGTGAGTCGTCCGTGAATGGGGCTGGACGTCATTTACGTTCACATCGAAACAAATGACGTCCTTGCAGCGTACTTTGGAGCAATGCACACTGGGAAATTCCACGGACGGTTGAATCACAGCAAATTGGCTGTGATTCAACTTCCGGTTTATAGATATATAAACACAAACGGCACCACCAATCAGGTTCCCCAGATGAAGACACGTGACCGTGTCGTAACGCGTAGGGTTTGGACGGATGTACACCTGGAGTGACGTAAGCAGGCGCCGAGGACGCCGCTGGTTGTTTTTATTGTTGCACGCTATTTTATATTTGATGTAAGCACAGGTTTTTCTTGAATAAATTTCCCCCTGAGTTTACATACTACACAATTGGAGGCTCTTTGTTCTCTCTCTCTCCCCCCTCCCTTGGAACGGAGTGTTTATTAGGGATTGATGCGTGCAGCATCATAGAGGGAAGGCTGTGGACAGTCTTGAGAGGCTGGAGAAGCACCATTGAAGCTCGACAGGTGGAAAGACACTTTGGCTGCAAGGAGGTGGATGATACAAAGGATACCTTTGATGCTCTATACTCTTGTTATTGAGGTGAGTGTTCTTGGAGCCCTTTTATGGATATGACCATGGCTTAGTGGACATTCAGCCGCATCTTTATTACTGTTTGGCAGCTCGTTACTGCATTTTACCTATGGGCACGTATCACTATTCAACTCACTTCACTCTATTTTTTTGATCTTTTTATATATATTTATACATTTTATTTATATATATATATATATATATATATTTTGCACATTTTATGATTATTTTTTTTTTTGTTTGATTATCACTTATCACCGTCACTTATTTCTGATAGTGTTTAGTTTTTGCGCAAAACCCCTCTTTTAACATTATTTCACTTGTGTATTGTAAACACTACTAGGTTTTGCTGCATTCACATCTTTGTTTGGTTACATATCATTATTAGCTCATAGCAGCGCGAAGGACACTTTATACTATTCACAAGTACCATAGTGTTCTCTTCTTTTGAATTTATTAAAAAAGCCCCCCTAAAAAGTTACACTTACAAGAAATAACAATAAAAACAGCATGTATCAAATCACCAGCTCATCCACCGCAAATCTAGACCCACGGTGCTTCGCTTGACATCACAGATAAGACTCCTCCCTTCTAAACGCGTGTCGGCCTCTCATTGGCCTTCATCAGTAGATAGGTGGGTCAAATTAGGTGAAACCTTATATACCTGACTGTTGCATAGGCAACCTTTCAGGCATCACCACAGCTGTCCACAATCTGTGAGGACACTCCCTCTTCCTGTGACTACAGAGCTCACATTCATAGAGCTGGAGAGTGTGTCACCCAAATCTGCAAACCAGCAGGGTGTGATCACTCGATCACACCGCTGACCTCTGTGGTAATGTCCTGTTACAATCTAATCTCCACATGAGTGCACGATGTATCGCCATATACATACAATAAAAAACAAATCTAAAATAAAATGTAATTAAAAGATGTTCCTATGTATATCTTTATCTACGGGGACAAATTATATCTTTATTAGGACCTCATTGACCATTCATCAAAAATGTATAGAGAACATATATATGTATGAATCAATCACATATATGAAAAATCATTTATACACCTATCCTAAAAAATAATAATAATAAATAAAACTACGGCTTGTCCCGGATTTGAACATAGAACCTCTCGCACCCATAGCAAGAATCATACCTCAAGACCAACAAGCCAAGTTACACCTACTATATAACAATTTATAAACATATTAAAATCAATCCTAAATAAAATCTACTGTGCGTTTATTATGAGACCCCATTTAGCCATTGTAGATGAAGCAATTCAGATCGAAATCTATATTAAGCCCCCTGGGCGCTAAAACTTGGGTCTCATATATCCAGGCAGACTTGCGCTGGCTCAATTGTCTTATAAAGTTGCCCCCTCTCCAGTGATGCTTCACCTTCTCAATCGCCCAGAATTTAAGTTGTTTGGGATTCCTATCATGAATTTCTCTAAAGTGCTTAGAAACGCAATATTCCTTTTTTCCTTTTTTAATATTGTTGATGTGCTCCCGCACTATAACCAATAGAGGCCTAGATGTCCAACCAACATATTGAAGTTTGCAGGAACACTCCAACATGTATACCACCCCCTCTGAAGAGCAAGTTATAAAATCTTTAATTTTTATGTGTTCTTCCTGATGCTGTGGCTGTAAATTCACTTTTCTTCTTTACATTACTCCCTTTCGTGGTCCTACACGCCAGACATCTTCCAAAAACACAGAGTCACAAAAAAGCATTGATGTGAACATGTTTCATAGGAACACATGTTAAAAAATTTCCCTGCTTTTCTGCAAAATGCACCAAAAAACGCATTAGTATGAATCGAGCCTAAGAAAGGGAGCCAGGGTACCTGTTTGGTTGTTTTTGTTGGGGGGGTCTAACACTCCTGGCGCTAAAATGTCTCTCAGATTAGGTGCTTTTTTGTACACAAATGAAGGACACTGAGGGAGAACACCTCCCAATACTTTATCTCTCAGTAGTACATTTCAGTGTTTTTTAATTATATTCTCAATCTTATTCTTCTAAATATTATAACTTAACACCATCCTATATTCCTCTCCTTCTTTCCTTACTACCTTTTCTTTTGTTTTCAGCAACTCTTTTCTTTCCATATTCTTCACCTCCTCTAGTTGTAGGAAATTTTTCTTTAAACATTACTGCTTGTTCCTCAAATTCTTCATTCCTGGTACAGTTCCTCCTGAGTCGGATGAACTGTCCTTTGGGAATATTTAATAACCATGGCCTATGATGGCAACTGTCCATAGTTATATAGCCATTTCTGTCCGTAGGCTTACAGTAACTTTCAGTGAGAATTTCCCCTTCTTGAAAGTATATCTCCACATCTAAAAACACAATTTTCTGTTTGTTATATCCTAAAAAATAATAATAATAATAAATAAAACTATAGCTTGTCCAGGATTTGAACACAGGACCTCTCGTACCCAGAGTGAGAATCATACCCCAAGACCAACAAGCCAAGTTACACCTACCATATAACCATGTATAAACATATTAAAATCAATCCTAAATAAAATCTACTGTGCGTTTATTATGCGACCCTATTTAGCCATTATAGATGAAGCAATTCAGATCGAAATCTATATTAAGCCCCCTGGGTGCTAAAACTTGGGTCTCATATATCCAGGCAGACTCGCGCTGGCTCAATTGTCTTATAAAGTTGCCCCCTCTCCAGTGATGCTTCACCTTCTCAGATTCTTGGTAGGGGCGAATTTAAGTCCTTTGTCTAATACCTTAATCTCATTGCTGTTTACTACTGGTACTTTATTTTTTTGGAGCTTGCTTCCTGCTCTCCTGCCTCTCCGTCTTTTCTTTCCACTCCATATATGTTTCCATTTTGTGTTTCCCCATGTGCCCCCCTCCTTGGAGGGCCTACCTGTCCTAAAAAATCATCCCTATCTGCTTCATCTAAATATCAGTCTAATGGGGCATATCTATTCTGCCATCCTGATTCATATTGAGGTGCATAATAATTTTCTTAGGGTCTATCGTAGCCCTGTTGGGGTCTATTATGACCATAGGGTGATCTGAAATTGGGTTGTGCAGGATAATATGGGGTCAGGGGACCATATCCCTGTTGTCCTGTTCTAAATGGACATCTTCCATTGAATCGCCCCTACCAAGAATCTCAACAAATTTGTTAATATTCAAAAATATATGAGAAAGTTAAATATTAAAAAAATACTTCTTATCAAACACCACTAGTGTGACCAGTCAGAATAACGTATCAGGCACGGGATTACGAAATCGATCCAAATTTAACCCGTCTGTCCCTGATAATAAATTCACTGACGTTTTTAAAAATTTGGTTGTGCATGATCTGGAACAATTGAAAATTAGAAAAGGACATGACCCAGAATACATCAAGAAGGGGATTCGTTCTTTGGAAGAAAAGAAATAAGTAGTCATAAGACCAGCAGATAAAGGGGGGGGGATCGTTTTATGTCTCAAGCTTATTATAAGGAAGAAATGGAAAGACTGTTAGGAGACTCTAATATATTTTCATTATTGTTTTCTAATCCAGTCAAATCATATAGAAATTAGCTTTTTGTGTTGATAACCAAAGGGGTCAAGAAAAAGATTTTAAGCTAGAAAGAAGTAGAGGCCGCGATTCAGATACATTGTCGTATCTTTGAGCGGGCGTAGCGCATCTCATATGCGCTACGCCGACGTAACATTGAGAGGCAAGTACTGTATTCAGAAAGCACTTGCTCCCAAAGTTACGTCGGCGTAGCGTAAATGGGCTGGCGTAAGCCCGCGTAATTCAAAAGTAGCAAGGCAGTGGGCGTGTTGTATTGTAATGAAGCGTGACCCCATGTAAATGCATGGGCGATCGAACGGCGCATGCGCGCGCATGCTCAGAATCACGTCGCAAATACTCCCTAAGATACGTCGGCTCAATGCTTTCGACGTGAACGTAACTTACACCCAGCCTCATTCACGTACGACTTACGCAAACGACGTAAAATACGACGCTGTTCCGACGTTTCCGACGTCCATACCTTAACATGACTTATCCCTGCTTTATGAGGGGTAAACTTACGCCGGACGTAAGCCTTACGTAAACGGCGTAGCTAAATCCGACGGGCGCAAGTACGTTTGTGAATCGGCGTATCTAGGTCATTTGCATATTCGACGCTTAAATCTACGGAAGCGCCCCTTGCGGCCAGGGTAAATATGCACCCAAGATACGACGGCGTAAGGAGACTTACATCGGTCGTATCTTGCAAAATTCGGGGGTATCTCAGTTACTGAATAAGCGCATAGATACGACGGCGCGCATTTGGACTTACGACGGCGTATCTGGAGATACGCCGTCGTAAGTCCTTTCTGAATCCGGGCCAGAATATTTAAATCCATCCTCTTGCCATACCCCAATTATATACTTCCTCCCAAAAATCCATAAGGATTCTCATAAACCCCCAGGACGGCCCATTGTTAATGGGGTGGACTCTCTCACATCCAGACTGGGCCAATGCCTTGATTTCTTGTCACCACCACCCCAGCGTATCTGAAGGATACTAAGCATTTATTGCAGAATCTAGAAAACATTACTTTTGATAATTCTCCCTTATTTTTGGTTACTACCGACATAGGTTCATTGTATACCATCATTGAGCATTCAGATGCCAAACAAGCAGTAAAATGGGCGTTGAAAAATGTGTCTATAGAGAAAAGATAACGCAGATATCTTTTGCAATGTCTAGAATTTGAATTAGTACACAACTACTTCTAGTATGATGGTGACTATTACTTACAGAAGACCGGTGTAGCCATGGGGGCTCATTTCGCTCCCAGTGTGGCCAATTTATTTCTGGCCCATTGGGAGTCGGATGTTGTCTTCAGGGATACGCCAAAGGAGTTGATTAGTTACTACAGATTTATAGATGACCTGTTCATGATTTGGAGGGGAGATGAGGTCAGTCTGCTCTCCTTCATGGACAGGTTGAATCAAAATGAGAAAAACATAAAATTAACATGGCAGTATAACAAACAGAAAATGGTGTTTTTAGATGTGGAGATATACATTCAAGAAGGGGAAATTCTCACTAAAAATGACTGTAAGCCTACGGACAGAAATGGCTATATAACCATGGACAGTTGCCATCATAGGCCATGGTTATTAAATATTCTGAAAGGACAGTTCATCCGACTCAGGAGGAACTGTACCAGGAATGAAGAATTTGAGGAACAAGCAGTAATGTTTGAAGAAAAATTCATACAAAAAGGCTATGATGCTCTGCATCACTAGAGGAGGTGAAGAATATGGAAAGAAAGGAGTTGCTGAAAACTAAAGAAAATGTAGTAAGGAAAGAAGGAGAGGAATATAGGATGGTGTTAAGTTATAATATTCAGAAGAATAAGATTGAGAATATAATTAAAAAACACTGAAATGTACTACTGAGAGATAAAGTATTGGGAGGTGTTCTCCCTCAGTGTCCTTCATTTGTGTACAAAAAAGCACCTAATCTGAGAGACATTTTAGCGCCAGGAGTGTTAGACCCCCCCAACAAACACAACCAAACAGGTACCCTGACTCCCTTTCTTAGGCTTGATTCATACTAATGCGTTTTTTGGTGCATTTTGCAGAAAAGCAGGGACATTTTTTAACATGTGTTCCTATGAAACATGTTCACATCAATGCTTTTTTGTGACTCTGCGTTTTTGGAAAGGGTCGGGGGACTTTTTTCCCGCAAAAAGCAGCATTTTGCATGTAATTGAAGTCAATGGACCCGCATCCAAAACGCAAATACCGAGTTTTTAACGTGATTTTGACGCGTTTTTGCCGCGATTTGCCTTTTGTGTTTTTTTTTCATGTTTTTTAAATGAAATGTAAAAAAGTTAAAATTGATGTAAAAAAAAAACGCAAATCGCGGCAAAATCGCGGTAAAAACACAAGTAAAAAACGCAGCAAGCACCGCAAAAAGCACTGCAAAAATGCTCAAAAGCAACATGCATAGGTGTGAATCGAGCCTAACAGGCTTTTACGCTTGTGGGAGATGTCTGGCATGTAGGACCACGAAAGGGAGTAAGGTAAAGAAGAAAAGTGAATTTACAGCCACAGCATCAGGAAGAACACATAAAATTAAAGATTTTATAACTTGCTCTTCAGAGGGGGTGGTATACATGTTGGAGTGTTCCTGCAAACTTCAATATGTTGGTTGGACATCTAGACATCTATTGGTTAGAGTGCGGGAGCACATCAACAATATTAAAAAAGGAAAAAAGGAATATTGCGTTTCTAAGCACTTTAGAGAAATTCATGATAGGAATCCCAAACAACTTAAATTCTGGGCGATTGAGAAGGTGAAGCATCACTGGAGAGGGAGCAACTTTATAAGACAATTGAGCCAGCGCGAGTCTGCCTAGATATATGAGACCCAAGTTTTAGCGCCCAGGGGGCTTAATATAGATTTCGATCTGAATTGCTTCATCTATAATGGCTAAATGGGGTCGCATAATAAACGCACAGTGGATTTTATTTAGGATTGATTTTAATATGTTTATAAATTGTTATGTGATAGGTGTAACTTGGCTTGTTGGTCTAGGGGTATGATTCTCGCTCTGGGTGTGAGAGGTCCTGTGTTCAAATCCTGGACAAGCTGTAGTTTTATTTATTATTATTATTTTTTAGGATAGGTGTATAATTGATTTTTCATATATGTGATTGATTCATACATATATATGTTCTCTATACATTTTTGATGAATGGTCAATGAGGTCCTAATAAAGATATAATTTGTCCTCCTGGATTAAGATATACATAGGAACATCTTTTAATTAAATTTTATTTTAGATTTGGTTTTTATTGTATGTATATGGCGATACATCGTGCACTCATGTGGATATTAGATTGTAACAGGACATTACCACAGAGGTCAGCGGTGTGATCGAGTGAGAGCGCCCTGCTAGTTTGCAGATTTGGGTGATACACTCTCCAGCTCTATGAATGTGAGCTCTGTAGGTACAGGAAGAGGGAGTGTCCTCACAGATTGTGGACAGCTGTGGTGAATCCTGAAGGGTTGCCTATTCAACAGTCAGATCTATATATAGCCAATGAGAGTGGCACTGTATATAAGGTTACACCTAATTTGACCCACCCATCTACTGATGAAGGCCAATGAGAGGCCGACACACGTTTAGAAGGGAGGAGTCTTATCTGTGATGTCAAGCAAAGCACCGTGGGTCTAGATCTGTGGTGGATGAGCTGGTGATTTGATACATGCTGTTTTTATTGTTATTTCTTGTAAGTGTAACTTTTTAGGGGGGCTTTTTTAATGAATTCAAAAGCAGAGAACACTATGGTACTTGTGTTTTGTGTTTCATGTCCTTAACCCCTGGATAAGTGGAATTGATTATTAAAAAGCGAATGGAGGAAGGTGGTGTTTGCAGACAATTTATACGTTGATTACCCACACAGAGGTGCAGTCTGGAGACTGTAGGAATTGCTACCATTGGTAAAGTCAGAGCCGGTACAAGGGGTGGGCGGGAGGGGGGCGTGCCCTGGGCGGAGTGTGAGAGGGGGCGGGTTGGTAGCAGGCATAAGAGTATCATTATCAAAGATGGCTCTCTAATTAGACGAAGCCCCTGCCTAATTTGCATTACTAAACAGCCGTCTCTGATGCATCTCTGGAGCTGAGGAGCTGAAGTGCAGAAGGGGAGAAGTGCAGCGTGTGTTACTTGTGCCCAGGGGCGGACAATTCCTGTCCCCTAATGTGTGTGTTACAAAAACACTGTCTGTGCTGACCATGTGGTTGCTCCACCTTTCCATTGCCTTCTCAGCCAATAAGAGTGGCACTGTAACCCGCCCCCTTCTTCAACCCGGCACATTTGACTGTTAGAGGAGACTGGAGGAGGTGTTGGAAATGGAGGGCGGCAGGGAGAGGACACAGAAGCTGCACTGCTGGGACGGACCTAATGCTAAATGTATGTAGTCAGTAGCAGGGCTTCTTAAGAATGTGAGGCATTTCGTTGTTGTCTCCCAGTCCCTCGTTCTGCACGAATGCTCAGAGCTCATCTCTTGCCTGACACCTGCCAATGCTCAGCTCAGGAAGTGAGAGTGGCTGCATACAGGAGTGTCTGTGAGGAGAGAAAGAAGAGATGTGTCTAATGCTCTGAGTGTGAGGGAGATGTTATGCCCTGACACAGGAACATCATGTCTGGCTTCCATTGCTTGTCATTCTGTGCTGTCCAGAGAAGCCCGGAGCAATAGAATGCAATGGCATATGCGCAGGGCGGACATGACAGAGTTAACAGGGGAAGTAAAATGGTCAGGAGTTTAAAGGGGGAGTTGCCTAGGGGAGGGGTGAGAGACATATAAAAGGTTGGCCCATCCCATCATAGGCAAGCACAGTGCGGGGGAAAGTTTCAGTGAGGCAGCATGTCAGGTATGGAGGAGCTTTTTTCTCAGCTCAGGGAGCAGGCAGAGGAGAGGGGACAGGACTGGCTGCAGGGGGTCTTGGGGCCTGTGCTGCAGCAACCGATGGAGGAGAGCCCGGCAGCGGCGCCCACGGGTGGCAGGGCCCGGAGGTCTAGGCCTCCGGAGCGTTTTTCCCCCGATTGTTTTGGGGCATCCACGCGGCAGGGGGGCGGTGGTTCGGGGGTGCAAGCGGGTCCCCCGGAAAAGCGATCGGCTGGTAGAGCGGCAGGGAGTCCTGTGCAGATCCCTGGCCAGACCAGCAGGCCTGCGATGGCGCGAGGCGGGGGCTCGGGAGCGGCGGTGCGGCCTAGCAGAACAAGTGAGCATGGAAGCGCAGGCTCTGCCCCCGCAATGGCGTCACAGGGATCCGGGCCTAGTCCGGGGAGGGTGGATGCAAGAGCTCCCAGGCCTCCTGGTTCCGTGGCGGGGGGCAGAAGAGGTGACGATCGGGAGGATGGCGGATCGGCAGGAGCGGAGGCCGGCAGGACTGAGGTCCCACGCACTGGTCCTGGCAAGGCTGTCCGGAAGTCGGTGGACGGCTACGCGACGCGGAGGATGGATCGGATGTCGGCTGCACCTGCGGCAGCTGCGGCTGTTATGCCCAGTAGGCCGGTGTCGGATGAGGAACAGTGGGATGGTCTGCTGTTGGTCGGTGAGCTGGCGGAGTCGGAGGAGGATGAAGAGCCCCCACCCCGGAGGGTGGCTGTGGTGGAGAACAGACGATCGGCTGGCGGGTCAGCACCTGCGCAGTCTGGTAAGTCCAGTTTACCATTATCAGTGGGTGGTGTGTCTGGCGATGTGGGGCAAGGTAGCCAGGCGAGGGTTGTGGCCCCGGTGGTTGGGGGGGCTGTTGGTGATAACGGGGGCATGTTGGCATTTTTGGAGGGCATTAAGGCGTTGGTACAACATTTTGAGACGGCTGAGAGGCCTCGGGCGGGTCCAGCAGCTGCTTGGGTCCCTCCATCCGGGCTGGGGGCTACTGAGACGGGGGGATGGGGCCCCCCTTAGGGCCCGTTGCGGCTCCAGTGGCTGTCCCTGTAGTGGATTCCCCTGCACCGGTGGTTCAGCAGGGGTCCAGTAAGGTGAGTATGGGGAATCAGCGGGTAGGCAGGACATCATCAGGCTGGCTGATGCGGCGAAGTGCGAAGTGTATCTTTGCTATGAGGGGCCTTTAGGGTTACATTTAAAACCTGAGGTGCGGGAGAAGCTGTGGAAGGGTAAGTACGTTGACATCTTTTCATTGCTGCCGCTGGAACAGTTTAATTTGGATAGGGTTAAACCCGATGATTCCAAAAAGGAGGATGAGGAAAAACGGAGGCATAGGCTCATCCCGAGAACGTTTACTAATTGGCTGCAGGCTTTTGGGATCATGGCCAGCGTGATTGGGGAAAAGCACCCGGAGTGTTGCTCTGCGCTTTTCTGCTATCAGTGCTCGATTGCTGAAGCACACAGGGTTTATGGGGGCTCGGGGTGGCTCCGCTATGATGAACAGTTCCGGCAGCGTAGGGCCGTACGGTCTGACCTGCGCTGGGATCATAAGGACATCACGGTGTGGATGCGGTTGATGACGGCTCCACGGGGGCAGAATCAGTTTTTTCAGGGGGGGGGGGGGGCGGTGGACCTTCGGCCCAGGGTCAGTCGGCCGGAAACAAAAAGGGGGTGTGCTGGCAATACAACTCTGGGACATGCAAATTTGTCAGTGCCTGCCGATACAAGCATGAGTGTTCCGGGTGTGGGGGTTCCTACTCTGGGTCAAGATGTTTCAAGCAGGGTAAGGGAAAGGCCGGCGACTCTGGTAACAAGAGGGAAGACTCCGGTGAGGGTGGAAAGGATGCTGCCGTTCCTAGGTAGGTATCCTGACAGGGCGGCTGCCCAGGTGCTGGAGGAGGGGTTCACGGTGGGTTTCAGGATTCCATGTAATTTGGAGGTGGTCCCCCCTTTGGCTTGCAATCTTCGGTCTGCCCTGCAGCATCCTGGTGTGGTTTCTGAGAAGCTGCAGAAGGAGGTTGCTTTGGGTCGCATGGGAGGTCCTTTCCCATCAGCGCCACTTTCTGACTTGGTGGTATCCCTGTTGGGGGTAGTGCCTAAGAAGGAGCCCAATAAGTTTAGGCTCATTCACCACCTGTCTTTTCCTAAAGGCGGGTCGGTGAATGACGCGATTGATCAGGGGGTGTGTTCGGTGACTTATACATCCTTTGATGCAGCGGTGAGATGGGTTCGGCGTTATGGGCAGGGGGCGCTTATGGCAAAAGTGGACGTGGAATCAGTGTTTCGGTTGTTACCTGTTCACCCGGACAGTTTCCGGTTGCTTGGGTGTTGCTGGAATGGGGAGTTCTACGTTGACAAGTGTTTGCCAATGGGTTGCTCGGTATCCTGTGCCTTGTTTGAGCTCTTTAGCTCATTTGTGGAATGGGTGGTGCGGGATGTTTCCGGGGTGAATTCTGTGATTCACTACCTGGACGACTTCCTGTGCATCGGGCCAGCTTCTTCCAGACTCTGTGGGGTGCTCTTAGCTACGTTGGAACACATCACAGAGAGGTTTGGCATTCCGTTGGCGCATGAAAAGACTGAGGGACCCTGTACGGTCATCAAGTTTTTGGGCATTGTGCTGGACTCCGAGGCCATGGAGTGCAGGCTGCCGGAGGACAAACTGTTGGACCTAAAAAGGGGGGTGGCTGAGTTGATGGGATTGCGCAAGGTTCAGCTGCGAGTGTTGCAGTCATTGCTGGGCAAGCTGAATTTTCCGTATCGCATTTTACCCATGGGGCGGATTTTCAGTCGCAGGCTTGCGGCCAGTACAGCGGGCGTTAGGTCACCGAAGCATTTTGTGAGCCTGGCAAAAGACCATAGGGAGGATCTGGGGGTATGGCATTCCTTTTTGGAGTCCTTTAACGGTCGGGCATTGTGGATGTCGGGCCCGGTGAGCAATTTTGACCTGGAATTGTTTACGAATGCCGCAGGATCCTTTGGCTTTGGAGCGTTCTTTCAAGGTCAATGGAGTGCGGGTCCGTGGCCAAGGTCCTGGGTGGAGGCTGGTTTTACCAAAAACCTGGTTCTGCTGGAACTTTTCCCGGTGGTCCTGACGGTAGAGTTGTGGGGGACGTCTTTCAGGGATCTGAAAGTCTGGTACCACGGTGACAACATGGGTGTGGTTCAGGTCATTAACAAAGTCTCGGCGTCTTCACCACCGGTAATAAAGCTCTTACAGCATTTGGTTTTGCGATGTTTGCAACTCAATATTTTTCTGTATGCGGTTCATATCCCGGGGGTGGAGAATGTCATAGCTGACGCTTTGTCTCGCTTCCAGTGGGACAGGTTTCGGGAGCTGGTGCCAACAGCAGAGCAGCAGGGGGTCCCGTGTCCCGAATGGCTGTGGGAGGTGGCATTGACTGCGTAGCGGGCTGAATCCAGAAGTCGGTTAGTGCGGCCACTTGGTCGTCTTACACGAAGGTATGGCGAACTTGGGAGAACTTTTTGAGCGAGGCGGGTGAGGACCCGGTTGGGGATCAAGTACGGTGGCTGGTGGTATGTTATGTAGCCAGGTTGCTTGAAGAAGGGGTGTCTGCGTCTGGTGTGAATAAGACGTTGGCTGGTTTGGCCTTTTATTTTAAATTACAGGGGCAGCCTGACTTTACAAAGGATTTCTGGGTGCGCCAGGCGATGAAGGGATACAGGATGGCTGTAGTACGGAGGGATACCAGGAGACTGGTAACGTTTGAAGTTCTGGGTGGCATGGTGGATCAGCTGCCGAGTGTGTGCTCGTCTCCGTATGAGGTTGCCTTGTTTAAGGCGGCATTTTTGTTGGCGTTTTTTGGGGCTTTTTGGGTAGGGGAGTTGGTAAGTCCGTCCAGAAAGGTGCAAGGTGGCATCGGGTGTCAGGAGGTGGTGTGCAATGAAGGGGATTTGCGTTTGTTTTGGCGTAGGTCCAAGACGGATCAGGCAGGCAGGGGCAGGTCGGTTCGGGTGTTTGCAGTGGGCAGTTCCAAGTTGTGCCCGGTAGGGGCAGTGCGGGGTTTCTTAGCTTTGCGCCCCCAGTCGGTGGGGTCCTTTTTGATCCATTTGGATGGTTCCCCCCTGTCTTGTTTCCAGTTTGTGGCAGTTTTCAGAAAATGCTTGGAGAGTTTGGGCTTGATTGGTAAGGAATTTTCTTCTCATTCCTTCAGGATAGGGGCGGCGACTGAAGTGGCCAGGGTTGGCATGGATGGGGAGGCGGTGAAACGGATTGGGAGGTGGGAATCTAAGAGGTTCCAATTGTATGTTCGTCCTCATTTAGCTGTGGGTTTGTGAATTTTGGTGTTGGGGGGAGGAAGGGTGCGATGGTGCATGTCAACTGCCTTTCTTTATTTTGGTGAGCCGTTTGTCACGGTTGCTGTTTTTTCTCCTCTTTTTAATTTCAGATGCGATGACTGGTTTGGTCTGGATATTTGGCCATTCTTACGTGTGCTGGGGGGCTCGGAGAGGTGACGCCATGCCAGAGGGTAGGCAGTTGGGCTGTTCCAGGTGGGAGGCATGTGTTAGGTGGCTAGGTGTCCCGGGTATGTTATGGGAGAGGATGTTGCCCGAAGTTCGGCGTTTCGCACAGAGGGATAGGGTCGCCTGACATTTTAGTCTTGCATGTGGGCGGCAATGATTTGGGGAAGAGAACAATGATGGACATCATGCGAGACATCAAAGCGGATGTGGAGCAATTGATGGTGGAGTTTCCTGGCATGGTCATTGTCTGGTCGGACATTGTGGCAAGGACGACCTGGAGGATGGCCAGGTCTGTTGAGGGCGTTTTATAGGGCAAGGAAGAAAATAAACAGCGAGATAAGTAAGTTTATTGTGAGAAAAGGGGGTTTGGCGGTGAGGCACCGGGAGCTGGAGCAGGACACATGGAGATATTTGAGGGGTGACGGGGTGCACCTGACTGATGTGGGCATCGACATGTGGGTGTTGGGGTTGCAGGATGGAGTTCAGAGATCCCTTAGAGTGTGGAGGGGCTCCCAAGGGTAAGGTGGTTCCCCTTGGGTGCTGTGGCGGGTGTTGGTCTTGGCAGGAGAGAGAAGATATGGTAAAAGGAGGAGTCTTGGGGACCCATCGTTGTTATGGGTCCCGATAATGGTTTCCAGCTAACGGAGGTTAGCTGGAAAGTGGGAATGGGGCACTGCGGTCAGTGGCTGTCTCTGGGCCAGTTTTTCGGCAGGAGGCCTATCTATACACTGTTTGGTACCGCAGTGCTTTATGTTTTTTTTCCCTGATATGGGTACTGAGGGCCTGCCGAGACCAACAATAGTTAAATTATGGTTTATTAACAGAGTTTATGTTATTTTGGTATTTATAGTGTTATGTTATTTATATATATTGTTATATATTTATATATATATATTTTTGTTTAATAAATTAGGCTGCTACGGCCTTGTTTTAACTCCAACACTGGTGTGGTCTCAGTTACTATAGTAAGGTTAATGGGGGTTGTATTTGGGTTATAGAACAAGTCCATCTGCTATACCTTAGTCAAGAGAAGCCTGGAGCAATAGAATGCAATGGCATATGCGCAGGGCAAACATGACAGAGTTAACAGGGGAAGTAAAATGGTCAGGAGTTTAAAGGGGGAGTTGCCTAGGGGAGGGGTGAGAGGCATATAAAAGGTTGGCCCATCCCATCATAGGCAAGCACAGCGCGGGGGAAAGTTCCCACCCACCCTCCCTAATTTTTTGGTTTGATTGGCTTGTGTTTTTCAATGGCTTGTTTTGGTTTTGTGTGTTTCTTTGCTTTGTCTTTACAGGATCGTGTTCATGGATGTCGTGGCAGTGGCGGGTGTTGGTCTTGGCATATATTTTTGTTTAATAAATTAGGCTGCTACGGCCTTGTTTTAACTCCAACTGTGGTCTCAGTTACTATAGTAAGGTTAATGGGGGTTGTATTTGGGTTATAGAACAAGTCCATCTGTTATACCTTAGTCATGTATTCTCTTAGCTGTGCCTGCTAATGGACATTGCATTTCTTTGTGTGCTGTGAGGAATGCATAGTGAGGGGCAATATGAGCCTCAATTCCCTGCAACAGCATGTCTTCCGGGTGCTGGGTCTGTGTAGGGGTTCGGGGAAAAGACTGGCAGTGGACCTTGCTGAGTTATGGTTGTCAGTGTTGGTATGTGGAATGGATTACAGTGGCTAGTCATACTACCTGGGCTGAGTGCAAGTGGGAGGGGGAGCTCTGCTTGTAGGGTGACCACATTTCCAAACTACCATTCAGGGACACCCTCCCTTTCCAAAAATCAGCTTGTGCTGTAACGAATCACAGCACAGTGATTGGACACAAGAGGCGGGATTCATGATTTCTCCAATTACAAGCAGGGGGCGGGGACTGTGCTCTTCCAGGCATTTCTGGCCAGGACAAGTACTGTCAGTGAGTAAAGCGGTGATGTGGCAGCCTTTTATGGGGGCATCAGATTGGCCCAGGGGGTGGCTCTGTCAGTTTCATTCCGGGACACTGTATTGTCCTGGAATGAATGTGCCCGGGACAGACCTGCAAAATGCGGGACTGTCCCGGGCAATCTGGGACACATGGTCACCCTATCTGCTTGTAGGATCCATCAGCAAAGCACAGCATTTCACAGACCAGCACAGTATAAGTCTATCTGATCACTAAACTGTGACTTGTGGATGTGTAGAAATGTATCATTCATCTTTGCTGTGTTGTCCAGTGCTAGCATTGATATACTGGTGGGGACTGGGGTCACTAGTGTGCCCTATTCAGTGTGATTACATATGGTTTTATTGCAGTGCATCACCATAAAAAGTGGCTTATTGTTATCTAGACTTGCTTTATGGTTCTTCTAAGAAGCTAGGAACAATATTGTGCAAGTACTTTTATGGCAACCATTGTTACCCCTCTCCTTAAAGCGGAGTTCCACCCAAAAGTGGAACTTCCGCTTAAACCACTCCTCAGCCCCTTACATGCCACATTTGGCATGTCATTTTTTTGTGGGGGGAGTGGGGGTTTCAGTAGGAGTGGGACATCCTGTCCCACTTCCTTTTTCCGCCCAGGGACCGCTTAGGTGACTTGTCATATGGCCTTAGGCAGACTCTCCCTGTAGGCAATCACCTGGGACACGTGACAGGTCCCAGGCGATCGCCTGACCACTCTCAGAGCGCAGCGCCACTCGCGCATGCGCAGTGAGTGCCCGGCCGTGAAGCCGAAAGCTGTTATGGCTGGGTGCCCACAGTTAAAATGGAGGTGTCGGCGAATGGGGGGGGGACGAGCGGAGCTCTGGGCGGCCGCGTCGCTGGACAGTGGAACAGGTAAGTGTCCGTTTATTAAAAGCCAGCAGCTACACTTTTTGTAGCTGCTGACTTTTAATAAATATAAAAAAGGCTGGAACACCCCTTTAAGCCCTGGTTCACATCGATGCTGATTTGCTCTCGTGCCCCACCCAGTGCTGATGTGCCTTCAGTTTAGGAATGTCCCGCCTCCTGCTCTCCGCTCTGTGAAAGGTAGGAGAGTGAAGGGAGGAAAATATATGAAACTGTGAAGGATGGGAAGCGGGGGAATGGGGGCTGTGCTGTGTGGAGGGGTCGTGTAAAGGGGGCAATACTGTGTGTGGTGATATGTAAAGGGACAATACTGTGTGTGTGTTTGGGGGAGGGGGGGTCATGTGAAGCCGGGGGGGGGGCGCAGTTTGCCATCTTCGCCCTGGGCACCAAATGGCCTTTTTCCAGCACTGGGTAAAGTGGACTGATCGTGGTGGACACATGGAGTGATCTGTCTATGAGTTTTATACTCATCCTTGAGGTGAGCAGGCATTTTAGCAGATGGTGGTGTGCCCTGTGTGCATCCATTTAAATAGGATTTTTCACAGCGGTGACCGCTTTGGAAACCACATGAACTGTTTTTTATAATTTATTTTCTTTTTCATAAATTGTTTTAAGTTATGTTTAATTATTTGTTTATATAAGATTTATAGATACGCAGCGCTGCACTATTTTCACAAAATTAAAATTACTCAGTCATACAACACTGTACTTAAATGATTTTTTTTTTCCTTTTTTTTTTCACACAAATAGAGCTTTCTTTTAGTGGTATTTAATCACCGTTGGGTTTTATTTTTTTGCGCTATAAAAGAAAAAACACTGAAAATTCTTCTTTGTTTCTGTTATAAAATTTAGCAAATTAGTATTTTTTCTTTATACATTTTGGCCAACATTTATGCTGCTACATATCTTTGGTAAAAATAGGTACAAATCAGTGTATATTATTTGTGAAAGTGAGGCCCCTTTCAGACTGGGGCGGGAGCTGCGGTGGCGGTATAACGCCGCTAAAAATAGCGGCGCTATACCGCCGGAATTGCCGCGGGTATCAGCCGCTAGCGGTGCGGTATTAACCCCCGCTAGCGGCCGATAAAGAGTTAATACCGCCCGCAATGCGCCTCTATAGAGGCGCATTGCGGGCGGTATTGCCGCGGTTTCCCATTGTTTTCAATGGGAAGGAGCGGTGAAGGAGCGGTATACACGCCGCTCCTCTCACCGCTCCAAAGATGCTGCTGACAGGAGATTTTTTTGTCTCCCGCCAGCGCATCGCCTCAGTGTGAAAGCCCTCGGACTTTCACATTGAGTCTGCAGTGAAGGAGTTTTTCAGGCGCGATAGCAGCGCTATTTTTAGCGCTGTACCGCCTGAAAAACTCCTCAATGTGAAAGGGGCCTTAGACTCCACAAGCTATGGTGCCAATATCTGAAAATTGATCACACCTGAAGTACTGACGGCCTATCTCATTTCTTGACACCCTAACATGCCAGAAAAGTACAAATACCCCCCAAATGACCCCTTTTTGGAAATAAGACATTCCAAGGTATTTAGAAAGAGGCATGGTGAGTTTTTTGAAGTTGTAATTTTTTTCCACAATTCTTTGCAAAATCAAGATTTTTTATTTTATTTATTTGTTCATAAAATTTAGGGTTGTCCCGATACCACTTTTTTAGGACCGAGTACAAGTACCGATACTTTTTTTCAAGTAGTCGCCGATACCGAATACCGATACTTTTTTTTTTAATGTCATGTGACCGTTTTCAAACCACAATACAGACCAAAGATATTTTCTTTAGAATTATGAAGAACTGGTACATCATGGTGTGGGGCTGTTTTTTAGCATACGGTACTGGAAAACTACATATCATTGAAGGAGTGATCACTGTCAGTGCAGCTCATCGGTGCCAGTGCCCAAAAGTGCAGCTAGCCAGTGCCACCTATCAGTGCAGATCAGTGCCCATTAGTGCGTCAGTGCAGGGAGGCAGCTTATTAGTGCATCTCATCAGTGCCACCCAATCAATGCCAGTGCCACCTATCAGTGCCATCCATTTATGAGTGCCATTCAATCAATGCCAGTGCCACCTATCAGTGCCATCCAATGGTGCCATCCAATTTGTGTTCGATGTCACAAAAAAAAAAAAAGTATTCTATTTTGGTATTGGGAGTATTTGCACGAGTACGAGTACTAGCGCAAATACTCGGTATCGGTCCCGATACCGATACTGGTATCGGTATCTGGACAACCCTAATAAAATTGTCATATTAGCAGTTTATTTCTCACACACAGCATATGCATACCACAAATTACACCCCAAAACACATTCTGCTATTACTCCAGAGTATGGTGATACCACATGTGTGAGACTTTTACACAGTGTGGCCACATACAGAGGCCTAACATGCAGGGAACAGCTTCAGGTGTTCTGGAGCACCCAGGGCAATTCTGACATTTCTCTACATGTAAAAATGATCATATATTTTCTAGAAAATTACATAGAACCCCAAAAAATTATATATGTGTTGTTTTTTTTTTAGCAAAGACCCTAGAGAATACAATGGTGGTCGTTGCAACTTTTTATCTCGCACAGTATTTGCGCAGAATTTTTTCTAATGTGTTTTTTTTGGAAAAAAAAACTGTTTTGTGCTTTTTTTTTTTTTAAAACAGTAAAGTTAGCCCAATGTTTTTGCATAATGTGAAAGATGAAGTTACACCGAGTAAATAGATGCCTAACATGTCTCCCTTCAAAATTGCACACGCTCGTGGAATGGCACCAAACCTCGCTACTTAAAAATCCCCATAGGTGCCGCTTTAAATATTTTTACTGGTTACATGTTTTTAATTACAGAGGCGGTCTAGGGCCCAAATGATTGCTCTCGCTCTAACGTTCGCAGTGATACCTCACATGTGTGGTTTGAACACCGTTTTCATATGTGGACGGGACTTACGAATGTGTTTGCTTCTGTATGCGAGGACAGGGGCGCTTTAAAAAAAAAAAAAAATAATATAATTTTACTTTATTTTAGTTTGACATGTTTTTTTCCTCAAAAATACATTTTATGATCACTATTATTCCTATTACAAGGAATGTAAACATCTCTTGTAATAGGAATTTGGCATGACAGGTCCTCTTTGCAGTAAGATATGGGGTCAATAAGACCCCACATCTCACCTGTAGGCTGGGAAGTCTGAAATACAAAAAAAAATAAACGATCCTTGCTTGGATTGTAGCGGTGAGTCGGTAGAAGCAGCAGAGGGCAGCGGGAGGGGGGGACATCCCCTGTCCCCTGCCATAAGAACGATTAAGTGGCGGAACAGCTGTTATGATCATTCTTATGGTATATGGAATCGCTGGCTGAAAAACCTGATATCTGAATTTAGATATCCCCGCACAAAGTCAAGGGTATGGCAGAGTGTTGCAGGGTATTGCAGAGTAGGACAGGGATGAATGGGATCTCTCCCCTCTCACCCTCTACCGATCGGTACAGAAGGGAGGAACCGGTTTGTTTACAAGTGATCGCTGCATCATTTGACGGAGCGATCACGTGGTAAACGGCCGCTATCAGCAGCTATTTACTGTAATGCGTTGGGTCCTCTGGACCCGGCGGTCATGGACACTCCCGTGTGCGCGCCATTCTGGGAGGACATTCTATAGCGTCCTCCCACAGTTAAGGAACCGCCTTGTAACCATTATTCGGCTTAGGGCGGTTGTTAAGTGGTTAATAAAGGACTTGTCAAAAGGCATCTCTTGTTTTTTTTGTTTTTTTGTAAAAATAGTCCCTGTACTTATTTGGTCCGATTTTGAGGTGACTTGAGGTCCATAAACCTCAATACACAGGCATTCTTTCAAGTCGTGTCAAAGTCACAGCAAAATCACGTGACTTTAAGGTCACACAGGTTTGAAAGGTGCCTTAAAAGTCAGCAGCTACACTTTTGTAGCTGCTGAATTTTAATAAACACAAAACCGAGTGGAACTCCGCTTTTAGCCCTCGTTCACATCCGTGCAATTTGGCATGCGATTTGAAATGTCAAATTGCATGCCAAATCGGCAGCAATGGCACAATCCTAATCGTCACATGGTCACCCTATCTGCTTGTAGGATCCATCAGCAAAGCACAGCATTTCACAGACCAGCACAGTATAAGTCTATCTGATCACTAAACTGTGACTTGTGGATGTGTAGAAATGTATCATTCATCTTTGCTGTGTTGTCCAGTGCTAGCATTGATATACTGGTGGGGACTGGGGTCACTAGTGTGCCCTATTCAGTGTGATTACATATGGTTTTATTGCAGTGCATCACCATAAAAAGTGGCTTATTGTTATCTAGACTTGCTTTATGGTTCTTCTAAGAAGCTAGGAACAATATTGTGCAAGTACTTTTATGGCAACCATTGTTACCCCTCTCCTTAAAGCGGAGTTCCACCCAAAAGTGGAACTTCCGCTTAAACCACTCCTCAGCCCCTTACATGCCACATTTGGCATGTCATTTTTTTGTGGGGGGAGTGGGGGTTTCAGTAGGAGTGGGACATCCTGTCCCACTTCCTTTTTCCGCCCAGGGACCGCTTAGGTGACTTGTCATATGGCCTTAGGCAGACTCTCCCTGTAGGCAATCACCTGGGACACGTGACAGGTCCCAGGCGATCGCCTGACCACTCTCAGAGCGCAGCGCCACTCGCGCATGCGCAGTGAGTGCCCGGCCGTGAAGCCGAAAGCTGTTATGGCTGGGTGCCCACAGTTAAAATGGAGGTGTCGGCGAATGGGGGGGGGACGAGCGGAGCTCTGGGCGGCCGCGTCGCTGGACAGTGGAACAGGTAAGTGTCCGTTTATTAAAAGCCAGCAGCTACACTTTTTGTAGCTGCTGACTTTTAATAAATATAAAAAAGGCTGGAACACCCCTTTAAGCCCTGGTTCACATCGATGCTGATTTGCTCTCGTGCCCCACCCAGTGCTGATGTGCCTTCAGTTTAGGAATGTCCCGCCTCCTGCTCTCCGCTCTGTGAAAGGTAGGAGAGTGAAGGGAGGAAAATATATGAAACTGTGAAGGATGGGAAGCGGGGGAATGGGGGCTGTGCTGTGTGGAGGGGTCGTGTAAAGGGGGCAATACTGTGTGTGGTGATATGTAAAGGGACAATACTGTGTGTGTGTTTGGGGGAGGGGGGGTCATGTGAAGCCGGGGGGGGGGCGCAGTTTGCCATCTTCGCCCTGGGCACCAAATGGCCTTTTTCCAGCACTGGGTAAAGTGGACTGATCGTGGTGGACACATGGAGTGATCTGTCTATGAGTTTTATACTCATCCTTGAGGTGAGCAGGCATTTTAGCAGATGGTGGTGTGCCCTGTGTGCATCCATTTAAATAGGATTTTTCACAGCGGTGACCGCTTTGGAAACCACATGAACTGTTTTTTATAATTTATTTTCTTTTTCATAAATTGTTTTAAGTTATGTTTAATTATTTGTTTATATAAGATTTATAGATACGCAGCGCTGCACTATTTTCACAAAATTAAAATTACTCAGTCATACAACACTGTACTTAAATGATTTTTTTTTTCCTTTTTTTTTTCACACAAATAGAGCTTTCTTTTAGTGGTATTTAATCACCGTTGGGTTTTATTTTTTTGCGCTATAAAAGAAAAAACACTGAAAATTCTTCTTTGTTTCTGTTATAAAATTTAGCAAATTAGTATTTTTTCTTTATACATTTTGGCCAACATTTATGCTGCTACATATCTTTGGTAAAAATAGGTACAAATCAGTGTATATTATTTGTGAAAGTGAGGCCCCTTTCAGACTGGGGCGGGAGCTGCGGTGGCGGTATAACGCCGCTAAAAATAGCGGCGCTATACCGCCGGAATTGCCGCGGGTATCAGCCGCTAGCGGTGCGGTATTAACCCCCGCTAGCGGCCGATAAAGAGTTAATACCGCCCGCAATGCGCCTCTATAGAGGCGCATTGCGGGCGGTATTGCCGCGGTTTCCCATTGTTTTCAATGGGAAGGAGCGGTGAAGGAGCGGTATACACGCCGCTCCTCTCACCGCTCCAAAGATGCTGCTGACAGGAGATTTTTTTGTCTCCCGCCAGCGCATCGCCTCAGTGTTCGCACAGTATTTGCGCAGAATTTTTTCTAATGTGTTTTTTTTGGAAAAAAAAACTGTTTTGTGCTTTTTTTTTTTAAAAAACAGTAAAGTTAGCCCAATGTTTTTGCATAATGTGAAAGATGAAGTTACACCGAGTAAATAGATGCCTAACATGTCTCCCTTCAAAATTGCACACGCTCGTGGAATGGCACCAAACCTCGCTACTTAAAAATCCCCATAGGTGCCGCTTTAAATATTTTTACTGGTTACATGTTTTTAATTACAGAGGCGGTCTAGGGCCCAAATGATTGCTCTCGCTCTAACGTTCGCAGTGATACCTCACATGTGTGGTTTGAACACCGTTTTCATATGTGGACGGGACTTACGAATGTGTTTGCTTCTGTATGCGAGGACAGGGGCGCTTTAAAAAAAAAAAAAAATAATATAATTTTACTTTATTTTAGTTTGACATGTTTTTTTCCTCAAAAATACATTTTATGATCACTATTATTCCTATTACAAGGAATGTAAACATCTCTTGTAATAGGAATTTGGCATGACAGGTCCTCTTTGCAGTAAGATATGGGGTCAATAAGACCCCACATCTCACCTGTAGGCTGGGAAGTCTGAAATACAAAAAAAAATAAACGATCCTTGCTTGGATTGTAGCGGTGAGTCGGTAGAAGCAGCAGAGGGCAGCGGGAGGGGGGGACATCCCCTGTCCCCTGCCATAAGAACGATTAAGTGGCGGAACAGCTGTTATGATCATTCTTATGGTATATGGAATCGCTGGCTGAAAAACCTGATATCTGAATTTAGATATCCCCGCACAAAGTCAAGGGTATGGCAGAGTGTTGCAGGGTATTGCAGAGTAGGACAGGGATGAATGGGATCTCTCCCCTCTCACCCTCTACCGATCGGTACAGAAGGGAGGAACCGGTTTGTTTACAAGTGATCGCTGCATCATTTGACGGAGCGATCACGTGGTAAACGGCCGCTATCAGCAGCTATTTACTGTAATGCGTTGGGTCCTCTGGACCCGGCGGTCATGGACACTCCCGTGTGCGCGCCATTCTGGGAGGACATTCTATAGCGTCCTCCCACAGTTAAGGAACCGCCTTGTAACCATTATTCGGCTTAGGGCGGTTGTTAAGTGGTTAATAAAGGACTTGTCAAAAGGCATCTCTTGTTTTTTTTGTTTTTTTGTAAAAATAGTCCCTGTACTTATTTGGTCCGATTTTGAGGTGACTTGAGGTCCATAAACCTCAATACACAGGCATTCTTTCAAGTCGTGTCAAAGTCACAGCAAAATCACGTGACTTTAAGGTCACACAGGTTTGAAAGGTGCCTTAAAAGTCAGCAGCTACACTTTTGTAGCTGCTGAATTTTAATAAACACAAAACCGAGTGGAACTCCGCTTTTAGCCCTCGTTCACATCCGTGCAATTTGGCATGCGATTTGAAATGTCAAATTGCATGCCAAATCGGCAGCAATGGCACAATCCTAATCGTGCGATGCCGCATTTGCGCCGATTTCCAAAATTAGTTTCTGTACTACTTTTGGCGATTTCGGGATGAAATTTCCATTGACATCTGTGCAGAAACCCGCACAGATGTCTCTGAAATCATCCCCGAAATCGTGACTGCCATGAGGAAATGAAATTGTGCGAGTTCAGCTGAAAATCAAGTAAACATCCAAATCGTATTTTCAGCTTACAATGTACTGTCTTGCCAGATGAATCTCTCAGTGTGGACTTCAGATGTAACAAATGCATACTAAACCTAAGATGCCTCCAATACGGTAGTTTGTTAACCTTAAATGTTAAACAGAGTGCACAAAAAAACTAAAGTCAGCAAGAAAGAAAGACAAGGTCATTTTTTTAGGAATAAAATTTACTTTAGAGCATCTGAGACATGATAGCAAAAAACGTTACCAGTGGCGGGACAATACAGAAGCACTTGAATAGACCATGAATTGGGAGAAACGAGACAGATTTTTGCTCTGTAGTGTTGAAGATGGTTTGTAGCTTGTCCAAGGCACTTCTGCACTGTATAAGTGTCGGCAAAAATACCCCAGCATTTATATTCGAACAGGAAGCCCCAACACCTTGACCCAATCACCATGGAAAGGCAAATTTTTTCACACTTCTGTTGTTAGAAAACATTTGGGCAGCACAGTGGTGTAGTGGTTAGCACTTTTGCCTAGCAGTAAAAGGGTGATGGTTCAAATGCCAACCACGACACTACCTGCCTGGAGTTTACATGTTCTCCATGTGCTTGTGCGGGATTCCTCCAGGTACTCTGGTTCCATCCCACACTCCAAAGACATGCCGGTAGGTTAATTGGATCCTGCCTAAATTGGCTCTAGTATGTATGTGTATGTGACCTCAGATTGTAAGCTCCTTGAGGGTAGGGACTGATGTGAATGTACAATGTATATGTAAAGTGCTGTGTAAATTGATGGTATAGGTACCTTAAATAAATACATTTGTCTCTCTATGGTAATTAGGTAAAGGTGGGGTATTTTTCATGTTTCTGTCTGAGTATTAAAAGATTCTTTCTGCTTGCATTACTTCCTGTGGGTCTTCCATCATTCACTGTGTTGTTGCATCACAGAATACAGAAAAATTGTTATCATACTTACCGGAATTTTCCTTTCCTGGGAGCTCATCATGTCAGCCTACGAATGGGTTGACTCCACCCCACTGACCCCACAGGACAACCCTCTGCTTCCCCATACCCCAGTGTTCCTAACACCACCTCATGATGGAACACCAGGGTGGGAAACCCTAGGTTGACGTGATGAGCTCCCAGGAAAGGAAAATTACCTTCCATATTTCTGGGGTTAATCATGTCAGCCTACGAATGGGATATAGCTAGCATTAAAAGAAAGGGCGGGACCAAGAAAAACAAGACACTATTCTGCCTGAATGCAAAAGAATTGTATTAATATCACACGGAAAGTGCAGAGACAAGCACCAAAGTGCCCAAAGCCATCCATCACATCCAAACGGTAATGGTTGATGAAAGGGTCAGGAGTAGGGTTGAGCGAACCCGAACTGTAAAGTTCAGGTTCGGTACGGACTTTGGTTTTTTTCCGAACCCGGACCCAAACCCGAATAAATAAAGTTCGGGTCCGGGATCGGAGTTCGGGAAAAAAAATGCGCGGAGGTCCCCGCAAATTCAATAACCAGACCCTTTAGGTCTGGTATGGATATTCAGGGGAACCCCGCCGTCAATTTAAAACAAAAATTACATGCGGTTCCCCCTAAATATCCATAACCAGACCCGTTATCCGAGCACGTTGACCTGGCCGGCCGCAGAAAAGAGGGGGGGACAGTGCGGCCCCCCCTCTCCTGAACCGCACCAGGCCACATGCCCACAGGGGTCTCATCCCCACAACCCTTGCCCGGTGGTTGTGGGGGTATGTGGGCGGGAGGGGACCCCCAGATCCTGACCCCCCCTGTGTGAAATGGTAATGGGGTACACTGTACCCCTACCATTTCATGAAGGAAGTGTAAAGTATTGTAAAAAAAACACACTGACACCATTGAATAAAGTCCTTTATTAAAAAATAAAAAATAAACTCCAGCGGTGAGAAATCCACTCGTTCCCGGCTTCCTGCGTTGTCCTGATCCTGTGACGGCTGCGGGTGATCTCCAGCGATGAGAAGATCCTGCGTCGGGTGATCTCCGCTCCAGCGCTGAGAAGATCCATCCATCCGGCGCAGCAGCATCCCCGACCTCCTCTCAGCGCTGGACACAGCCCAGCGAATGACGCGCTGCAGCTGTGACATTACTTATATAGAGGAGGCAGAGCCACCCGTCACGTGACCCCGCCCCCTCTGACGTACCCTCTGCTACGTCACTGGGTAACCCCGGCTTCCCTCTTCCTGGGCTTCCCCAGTGATGTAGCAGAGGGTACGTCAGAGGGGGCGGGGTCACGTGACGGGTGGCTCTGCCTCCTCTATATAAGTAATGTCACAGCTGCAGTGCGTCATTCGCTGGGCTGTGCCCAGCAGTGAGAGGAGGTCTGGGATGCTGCTGCGCCGGATGGATGGATCTTCTCAGCGCTGGAGCGGAGATCACCCGACGCAGGATCTTCTCATCGCTGGAGATCACCCGCAGCCATCGCAGGATCAGGACAACGCAGGAAGCCGGGAACGTGTGGATTTCTCACCGCTGGAGGTTTTTTTTTTTTTTTTAATAAAGGACTTTATTCAATGGTGTCAGTGTGTTTTTTTACAATACTTTACACTTCCTTCGTGAAATGGAAGGGGTACAGTGTACCCCATTACCATTTCACACAGGGAGGGGTTCAGGATCTGGGGGTCCCCTTTGTTAAAGGGGTCTTCCAGATTCTGATAAACCTCCCGCACGCATACCCCCACAACCACCGGGCAAGGGTTGTGGGGATGAGACCCTTGTCCCCATCAACATGGGGACATCCTCCCCATGTTGAGGGCATGTGGCCTGGTGCGGTTCAGGAGAGGGGGGGCCGCACTCTGTCCCCCCCTCATTTCTGCGGCTGGCCAGGTCAACGTGTTCGGATAACGGGCCTGGTTATGGATATTTAGGGGGAACCGCACGTAATTTTTGTTTTAAATTGACGGCGGGGTTCCCCTGAATCCGTGTCCCATTGACTACAATGGGGTTCGGAGTTCGGGTTCGGGTTCCCGAACCCAAACTTTTTTTTTAAAGTTCGGGTTCGGACCCGAACCCGAACATCCAGGTGTCCGCTCAACTCTAGTCAGGAGACTTTCAGCTGGCAGCCTTAAACACCACTTCCACTGGAACCTTGGTGTGATTTGCCCACAAAGCCGATGTTGCCCTTGAATGCGCATGAACCCCCCTCCATAGATGAAAGACCCAAAGCTACCTATGCTCATCTGATGGTTTGGACTATTAAAGAGGAAAGGATTCTAAGTAGGGCCATTTGACCCCTTTTTAGGACCTACTGGTTGGATCAACAAAGTATCCACCAGCCTGAACGCCTCTGTTCTTGGCAGATACAAGGAAATTGCATCCATCCAATCTTCCTGATCCGAAACTTCAGACAATGAAGACAGCACCACTTTCCAATTTTATGAAAAGGCCAAGCAACCTTTGAAAGAAAATGCAGAACTGGACGAAGAACCACTGTGTCCTGAAGCACCTCACAATATGGAGGTGCTTCAGGACACATTTGTTTAGATCAAGAAAGCGTTTGCTTACAGTGTCGTATTCTCCACCCCGGAAAGGTAAGAGACTGACAGGGACACAGATTGCACTCCACCCACCGAAAGATGTGTGCCCCAACCTGCAGAAGGTTCCATGTTCCTCCCTGATTCGAAACATGCTACTACTGTTCTGTTGTCTGTTTTGAATCCTCACGTGACAACCCTGAAGCAGTGGCGCAAAGATCAGTAATGCCTCCTGTGCTGCCATCAACTCTAGACGAATGAGGAATCGCTCCCTTCCATCTTCCTCGAGCAACCTGGTCCTGACAGTGAGCTGCCCAACCCCTGCTGCCCAACCTCTTATGCCCCATACATACGTGAGGAATTTCCGTCGGAAATCCCAAGGGAAAAGCCGAGAACCTGCTCGGTAAGTTTTTTCCCCCCTACACACGAGAGGTTTTCCTGACAGGAAAACTGAGATGGAGCTTTGGTCGGGAATCCCGGCCGTGTGTATGCTTCATCGCAGTTTTTCCCATAGGAAAACTGCCAAAAACCAGCTGACTTTTTCCCAGCGGGAAAAAGGAGAGCTGGTTCTCTTTTTTTATCGGGTGTATTTTGGCAGTTTTCCTGTCTGTGAGGGATCATACACACGACCAGGATTCCCGGCCAAAAGCTCTCCTCAAAGTTTTCCCATTGGGAAAACCGGCTGTGTGTACAAGGCTTTAAACTCACATTGGAAGTAAGTGTGGTCATTTCTGTGACTAAAATCGGAAGGCCTTGCCTTAGGTTGCCCGGTTTAGTCCACCATGCCAAAGCTTGCTTGACAATAAAACAGGAAAGCATTATCTGCTGACAGAGAGCTCTTGTTCCACTGCTGGAGTAAAACAAACTAAAGGTGTTTGAGGTGCCATCAAGCCCAGGCCACTGTGGGGACTGCTGCGTGCATCTAGACCCTTATACAATGTCTTGCTGATATTGAATGACTCATCTTCAGAGCTTGGACCGTCGAGATTAAGAGAGATATATCTTCTTCTGAAGAAGTAGCTTTGTAGCACCTCCAGGGCCCTTGGCTAATGATTCAGAAGTCCTTGAAATACTTCCACTACTTTCCTTCTATCTTAAATCGGAGTCCCACCGAAAATGGAACTTCCGCTTTTCTGGTTCCTCCCCCCCCTCCAGTGTCACATTTTGCACCATTCAGGGGGTAGGGGGGAGCATATACCTGTCTAATACAGGTATTTGCTCCCACTTCTGGCAATATATCGACGCAGATTCTGTGGTGATCTACGCCATGTCCAGTCCCTCCTCCGTCCCCCCCCACTGTCTTCTGGGAGACATACATGTCCCAGAAGACAGCCAGGATCAGTGAGGACGTGCAGCATAACTCACGCATGCGCAGTAGGGAACCAGGCTATGAAGCTGCAAGGCTTCACTTCCTTATTCCCTTACTGAAGATGCCAGCGCCTGCACCTGGGAGCCGAGGGAAAGATCGGGTGAGGACATTGCGGGCGCCCTGGACATGTAAGTATCTTAATATTAAAAGTCAGCAGCTGCAGTATTTGTAGCTGCTGACTTTAAAAAAAAAATAAAAACTTTTTTTTAATTAAAAAGCGAACCTAGGTCATCTTCCTCTGCATATTCTTCTTTGGAAGAAGGTTGGTTGGCCTAAGAAAGTGTTTGAGACCAGTTACTGGCTTCGGAATTAAAACTGGACCTTGCCAGAATAGATGACCCTTGCACAAGCCAAGTCCAAACAGCTCTTTTAGAGTATTCTTGACAATTGTGTTTAGCATCATCTTAATCCCTGACTGCCTGAACAAAGAAGGATTCATACAGATATGCTCCTCTGCATCTTCTTTGGAAGAGTCTGAGGAGGGTTGATTAGCGTAGGAAGGCTCTAAAACAAGTTGACTGGTTGTGGATGGAAAACTGGCTGCAGAATACTGTAGATAATCCCTGCACAGGTTGAGTGGAAAGTGTCTTGACGATGTGCTTAATGAAATGGACAACCCTTTGGTCTTCATCATCTTCATCACTGACTACTTGAACAAAGCAGGATTCATACTGTCATGTTAATCCATATCTTCCTCTTTGGCAGAGTCTGAAGAGGGCTGCTTTTCCAGGGAAGCAGATGGCACTGTCCCCCACCTTCCCTGGTAGTGTTGGTCTTTTATTGGGGTCGGCATTTGCTTTTCTGTATAAACAGAAGGCAAAAACTATGACTATTAAACAGCAGGGCAGTGCCCCATCCACAAGGAAGCTCAGTATCCCAGTAATAAGGCAAATGTCCACTCCATTCATGATATTGCACTGCTCCTCAATTGAGAGTGATTTACACTCTCAATTGAGAGTGTCACCCCAGAGACCAGCAGAAGTGGCTCCCTAATAGCATGCATTTAGCATGTGAACACAGGGACCACATCCTAGTGGAGCAGATTGGATATCCCAAAGTTTATTCAGGATAGGTAGGTGACATGTGACAATTTTCTGGATCCTGTCCCTTCACAGGGTGAGTGGAATCTTGCACCCGCCGTGGCTGCCGACAGCCGCCGGCTGAGCTTTCTGGGGATCGTGATCGACTCAGAGGCGATGGAATGCAGGTTGCCGGGTGACAAGGTGGAGAATCTCCGGCTGGAGATCAGGGGGATGTTGGGGCGGAACAAGGTGAAGCTCAGGACATTGCAGTCTTTGTTAGGTAAGTTAAACTTTGCCTGCCGTATCATCCCTATGGGCAGGGTGTTCTGCCGGCGGCTGTCGGCAGCCACGGCGGGTGCAAGATCCCCGACTCATTTAATTTGCTTAACAGGGGAACTGAAGGCTGATTTGCAGGTGTGGCACACGTTTTTGGAAACTTACAATGGGGCGCTTTGGATGTCGGGGCCCGTTAGTAACTTCGACTTGGAACTGGTCACGGACGCGGCGGGTTCCACGGGTTACGGGGCTTTCTTTAAAGGACGATGGAGCATGGAGGCGTGGCCTGAATCCTGGGTGGCGACGGGTTTTAAAAAGAACCTGGTGCTGCTGGAGCTCTTCCCGGTGGTGGTTGCGATTGAGCTGTGGGGGGACGAGTGGCGTAATTTGAAAATCAGGTTGAACTGCAACAACATGGGGGTGGTGCAAGTTATCAACCGAATTTCCGGATCCTCGTTGCCAGTGGTTCGGTTGCTTCGCCACCTTGTGTTGCGCTGCTTGCAATGGAACATCTTTTTGTACGCTGTGCACATTCCGGGTGTGGACAACAGACTTGCTGAAGCTTTGTCTCGGTTTCAGTGGGACAAGTTTAGGGAGCTGGCTCCACAGGCGGACAGAGAAGGGCTCCCTTGCCCAGGGTGGATTTTGTGACTTGCGTTGAAATCGCAGCAGGCTGAATCAGGAGGTCGGTGAGTGGGCCAACATGGGCAGCTTACGCAAAGGTTTGGGAGGAATGGTCAGTATTTAAATGGCTGGGGGAGGTTGAGTTGGGGTGGTTGGTGGTGTACTATGTGGCCAGGCATATGGAGGGAGGAGGGTCGGTATCGACCTTGGAAAATAAGTTGGCGGGTTTAGCCTTTTTGTTTAAGTTAGAGGGTCGCGCCGATCTTACAAAAAGTTTTTGGATAAAGCAGGCGGTTAAGGGGTATAGGAGGAATCATGGTTGCAAGGATACGCGGAGACCGGTGTCGTTCTCGGTTTTGGATATCTGTGGGGTCCTGGGGAGATCTGCTCCTCTGGCTACGAGGTGAGTTTATTTCGGGCAGTTTTTGCGGTGGCATTTTTTGGAGAGTTCCTGGCGGTACGCCCGGTGTTGGGGGGGCCATTCCTGAATGCATGGGGATGGTTCGTTTGTATCAAGATTTCAATTTGTGGCAATATTTAGAAAGTGTCTGAGGAGGGCTGGGTTCGATGATTTGCAGTTTGCCTCGCACTCCTTCCGTATCGGGGCGGCTACTGAGGCGGCCCGGTTGGGTTGGATGAGGCAGCAGTCAAGAGGATCGGGCGCTGAGAATCAAGGAGGTTTCGTTCGTATGTGCGCCCACACATGGTGCTGGACTGAGGGCGGGGTGATTGGAAGGGTATGGTCTGTGGGGGAGGTTGCGGTGCTCCCGGATGATGTGGGTTTGGTGGGTTTATTCATGATTGTCACTGCTGCTGTTTTGTCTTTCAGATGGAGGTCATTCACGCATCGTGTGGATCATGGGGCATTTCTTTGTTTGCCGGGGGGCCAGGAGAACGGATGCTAGGCCAGAGGGCAGGCAGTTGGGGATTTCCAGGCGGGTGGCAAGGATTAGGTGGCTGGGGATTCCTGGGATGGGGTGGGGCAGAGTGCTGCCGGAGGTGCAGCGCTATGCCCTGCTCGACCGACCTCCCGATGTGTTGGTTTTATACGTATGGGGTAATGATTTGGGGGGACGGCCCATATGGGATTTGATCTCAGCTGTTAAGGCGGATGTCTTGACGCTCCGCGCGGCTTTCCCGGGTATGTTGCTTGTGTGGTCTGACATTGTTGCTCGTACCACCTGGCGCATGGCAAGATCAGTGGCTAGGATCAACAAGGGGAGGATCAAGGTGAATAAGGTGGTGGGGAGGTTTGTGGCTCGGCATGGGGGGTTGGCAGTTAGGCACACAGAGTTGGAGGTGAATGTGGGTCTGTACCTACTCGGAGATGGTGTTCACCTAACCGATGTGGGTATAGATTTGTGGGCACTGGGGGTGCAGGAGGGGATTCAGTGGGACATGCGGGTGTGGAGGGGCCCATAAGGTAAAGGGGGTGGTTTCCCTTCTGGGCTGTTGCGGTGTCCTTGGTCTTTGATGGTGACAGTTAACAGATGGAATGGAAATGGTGGGATGGGCCACCTCTGGGGTTATTCCAGTGGAACGGTTGTTGTAATATTAATATAGATATGTAGGTATTTTAAAATATTGTGGTATATGTAAGGCACAGTATATATAGTGTTACATACAGGCATTCAAGGTTAGACATCAAATGGTGTTTGCTGACCAAATCTTGTGGCCAAATGACACGTATCAAAAGGTACAGAGGACCCTTTGATGTGTTAATCGTATCTAAGACGACCTAGGTGTGTGAGATGGCCTGGTATTTCCTTACACACATAAGGAAGTATTTATTGATGGTATTTCGACTTAAGGGGGGGTATTCTTTCAATGGGAACATTTGGTTGACCCCCCCTCCAGTGTGAGACCAATATTTGAGGCAGTCAAGCTGGCATTCAGGTAATGTAGTCTTGTCACTCTATGATGAATATAGCACAGGTCTAGGAAAAGTTGGGATTCTGAAATACTCTGCTGGATTTGTATCGTCTGAGGACTTTGGACTTTGTATGTGATTGGAAGTTAATTAAATCTGCGTTCTCTGGAGAGCCTGGTGGGAGTTGCTGCGAAACAACATAATTTATAAACATCATACTAACATCTAAGATATCAATTATCTAACCGGAGTACTGGGCACTACACTATAAATTTTCACTACATTGGTGCCGTGACCCGGATATTCAAGATCGTGATGTGATTTGCAAAACAAGGAGCAATCTTTGAAATAAGGCCTAACAGCTATATGGGCCACGAATGTTTACTGAATCCTTTTCCAGTCATGGTCCAAAGTTATATTATCTAATTGTTTCATGGGGATATTTTAGAGGTTGGTGAAGAGAGATGTAACCAGTCTCAACTTAATATTTCATATGAGCCACTGTAAAGCATACGGTACCTCAAACCATAATGACGTTTAATGTTTGAATTATGAGTCAGTTCTAGTAGTTAGAACTGACTCAAGTGGGGGAATATGTTGTAGTATATGTTGTAATATTGATATATAGGTGTAGATATTATTATATATCACATCCCTCAGCTCAGCCACAGCCAATCACAGGTCACCAGGCGTGTCAACAGGTGCACGTCACACCACGGTGATCAGTATCCAGAATGGCTCAAGCTAAGAGTGGGGAGAAGGACCAAATGTATATCTGTCCGCACAAGTTAGTGGACATAAGAGAAAAGAACTAATTTATAAAAAGCAAAAAAGGGGAGAAAATTAATACTAGTGAGCTGGAAATGACACCAGCAGCATCTCCCGCACTTAATACTAGTGAGCTAGAAATGACACCAGCAGCATCTCCCGCACTTAATACTAGTGAGCTGGAAATGACACCAGCAGCATCTCCCGCACTTAATACTAGTGAGATGGAAATGACACCAGCAGCATCTCCCGCACTTAATACTAGTGAGCTGGAAATGACACCAGCAGCATCTCCCGCACTTAATACTAGTGAGCTGGAAATGACACCAGCAGCATTTCCCGCACTACAAATTCAAATGTCAAAATTACGATAGTAAAGCTAACATTATATATTGCTAAAATAAAATCATCACAAATACGTCTAATAAAAGCATAAATAGTGACTTATATCCAGTCTATATATAAAATTGTACATATATATAAAGGATAAACATATAAAAATAGAATATATATAAAAATCAATAAAATTAATTAATTAAAAAGCAATAGACCCAATCCTTCTAAAAATCGCTGATAAAACAAATCAGGTCTAACTCTACATTTAACACCTTAGGGCATAAGGTATCCACAGAAAAAATCCACTGGGTTTCCCTCTTAGAGAGGTCCCTGACCAAGTTAGAGCCCCTCCAAGGAGGTTTCAGATGGTCAACACCCCAGAATTTTAAACCACTGGGGTCTTTGTTATGGAACCGCTTAAAATGAAGAGAGACATTGTGGTCTTTAAAACCAAGGAGAATATTTGCGATGTGTTGCCCAACCCTGACCTTCAACTTTCGTTTAGTGCGACCTATATATATCAAGCCACACGGGCACTGAAGAGCGTAAACAACATGGGATGTATTGCAAGTAATGAATTCTTTGACTGAGAATTCCTTATTATTTGACGTAGACCGGAATTTTTCTACCACCCTCAGTGGTCGACCCGCTTCTTTACACGCTCTGCATTTTCTACAGGAGAAAAACCCGTCTCTATTCCAAAAGGATGAAGGTCTAGAGGGAGGGTATCTGCAACGCTAGAGGCCCTTCGATATATAAATCCCGGTTAAGATGGTAGAACTGCAGACAAAGTTCTATCCATCAAAAGGATATGCCAATGGTTGGAAAAAATTGCTTCAACCTCCCTGTATTGTGAATGGAACCCTGAGAAGAAGTTCCACTCGCGACCGGTGTAGTTTCCTGTGCGGTTATTTTCACCCAATAAATTTTCCCTAGGTATGGAGGCTAGATCAGAGATTATAGAGGTAAGTGACTCATCTCTGAATGAATGAAAACTTATATAGCGCAGCACATGCGAATTTAATCGTCTCTGGGCGCTTGTTGTTCCTGTCTCCTTTGGTATCAAAAGAGATGAGTCTTGATCTTTCTCCTGAATGCTAAGTGATTCTCCTCCAAACCCTCTATACCCTTTTTCAGTAAACTTATTCTTCACAACTTCAGCTTGCAAAAAATCACTGGCCCAGATTCAAGAAGCACTTGCGCGGGAACAAGTGTGATTTGCGCAGCGCAAGTACTGATTTGCTCCTATGCAAATTTGCGGCTGATTCTGTAAACCAGTTAAGCCTGAAATGCGGCCATTTTCCCGCGCACGCAGCCTAGCTGTTCCTGCGCAATTTTTGCGCAATTTTGCGCGGGGTGTAAGTTGCGCCTTCATGGAATTCCCTCAGCGAATATGCAAATTAGGTACTGCCGATGATTCAGAAACATGCGCGTGTGATGCGCATCTTGCGCTGGAAGCTCACAAGCTTTTTTCCCTGGGCAAACTTGCTCCTGTTAAAAGCAGGGGCAAGTTAGCAAAAGATGGCCAAATGTCATCTGAAGGAGCGCGCAACTTCAGCAGCACCTAGACAGACGATCTGAACAAGCAGAGCACCCACATTTTCGGGACCTCACATCTGTGCACCAACATGCCAGGGGCAGCTATGGTTCTTGATATTCTATTGACTGAGCCGACTCGTAGGAGGGCACGGGAGAGGGAGAAGGGGAGGGGTCCACAAGGGAGGGGCTTGCCCTGGAGGGGCTTGCCCTGGAGGGGGATGACGTGCTGGGCGGGGGGGTGGTGGGTTGCACAGGGATGGTGGTATCCTCCTGGAGGGAGCCAGAGTCCTCCTGGATGAGGAAAAAGGAATCCTCCTCCAATACCACTTGCTCCTCCATACTTGGCCCCGGTATGATCTCCTCCTGGACCAGCATAGCCAGAATGTCCATGGGGCCTGACTGGACCCCTGGCTCTGGTCTGGATGGGCTGGGTCGAGCCGCAGCCGAAGACGGCCCAGCTTCTTCTTCCTCATCACCACCTGTGGATGACACCAAAACGACATATTTTGCTGGTGCAACACACTTCTCATATGTTCACTTGTACCCCCTCCCATGATGCACAGCAGATATGAAAAAAAAATAATACTTACATCTTCACTTCTACCCACAAATATGTTCACTTGTACCCCCTCCCATGATGCACAGCAGATATGAAAGAAAAATAATACTTACATCTTCACTTCTACCCACAAATATGTTCACTTGTACCCCCTCCCATGATGCACAGCAGATATGAAAGAAAAATAATACTTACATCTTCACTTCTACCCACAAATATGTTCACTTGTACCCCCTCCCATGATGCACAGCAGATATGAAAGAAAAATAATACTTACATCTTCACTTCTACCCACAAATATGTTCACTTGTACCCCCTCCCATGATGCACAGCAGATATGAAAGAAAAATAATACTTACATCTTCACTTCTACCCACAAATATGTTCACTTGTACCCCCTCCCATGATGCACAGCAGATATGAAAGAAAAATAACTTACCAGTCCCCAAGTTCCCAACAGTGGAGTCGTACCCTTCAAGTCCCTCCACCTGCTCCTGCACGAACGTTTGTGCAATAAGCTGCTCCTCCTGATTGAGCCGGATCATACATCGCGGACCACCTCCCGAGCCACCGGTATACTTCCTGATAAGAGCCAGTTTTTCACGGACCCTGCGCCTCATATCATTTAATTTCTTCTGGATGTCATCCCAGGTACGCACTTCATTACCCAGGGCATTGATGTCCAGGGCAATGGCTTCATATATAGCCCTCCTTTGGGCAATGGTGGTGTTTGCCCCCTGGGCACCATATAGGACTTCCTTATGCTGCTGGAGTGCAGCAATCAGGATGTCCATCTCCGCAGCCACATAGTTGGCCTTCCTTTTTTTGGTCCCTTTGGGAGGTGCCATGTCTTGCAAAAGGGCTGAATTTCCTTGCTCAGGGGGGGTAGGAAAAAGCAGGATGAAATTCAGCAAAGAACCTGCGCAAGTCTGCTCCTATTTATTTGCTCAGTGCAAGCAGCTGAGCAGGATTTGCCCTGAAATTATGCTAGCAAACCTCTGCTGAGCCGCAAATTCCTCATTTACATAGGGGCACACCCACTTTGACTTGCACGGCCTTGCGCCCTCAGCTTTGCCTTAAACAGGAGCAAATTAAATGAACAAGCGATTCCTGAATCAGGTGGCAATTTGGCAAAATTGCTCCAGCGCAGAGAAATTCAGCTGAGCGGCTCAGGTGTAAGTAATGGGCAAATCTACCTGAATCTGGGCCACTGACTTCAGAACAGTTTCTTCTGACCCTAGTTAACTGGCCTTTAGGAATGTTGCGGAGCCACATTGGATGGTGTCCACTGCTCATAGGCAGGTAACTATTGGAGTCTGTCGGTTTGAAGAATACTTTTGTTCCCAACCTATTACCAGTTCTATAGATATCGACATCCAGGAAATGTATGTTTTTCAAACTGAATTCACTGGTCAACTTAATGTTATTTTCGTTGTCATTTAATTCTTGCAGAAACAATAGTAGTGTATCTGAACTTCCCTCCCAGATGAAAAACAGGTCATCTATATATATTTTATAGAATAATAGCTGAGGTCTAACTTTAGAAAAAATGGTTTTATCCTCCCACTCCCCCATAAAGAGGTTTGCTATGCTGGGGGCAAACTTGGCCCCCATAGCAACGCCTCTGCACTGGGAGTAAAAGTTGCCATCAAACCAAAAGAAATTATGTCCCAGACAAAAATCCAGAGCATTTCTAATAAAGACTTTCTGGTCATAGGGGATGTCATCACGCTGACATAGAGCCCAGTTGAGAGCAAGTAATGCATCCTCGTGTTGTATGACGGTGTACAGGGAGGATACGTCAGCTGTCACCAAGTATACTTCTCCCTTCCCTGTAAAATCCACCGTCTCCAGTAACTGTAAAAGACTATTGGTGTCTTTGAGATAAGCCCGAGTCTCGACCACACTCTTTTGTAGGAAGAGGTCCAAATATTGACCTAATCTGGATGTGATTGAACCAATCCCATTGACGATCGGTCTCCCCGGGGGACATAAAATGTCCTTGTGTATCTTGGGGAGTGTGTAGATCGTCGGGATTCTACCACTACTGGGAACAAGATATCTTCTCTCTCGGTTAGTCAGAACTCCTTTTCTATATCCCATTTCTATAAGACATTCAAGTTCATTCTCATACTGAGATGAGGGATCTTTATCCAATTTCCTGTAAGTATTTGTATCGTTTAACATTGTTGTTAGTTGACTCACATAGAACTGTTTATTAAGAATCACCACCCCCTCCCCCTCCTTATTAGCGGGTCTTATCACTATTTCTTTTCTTTGTTCGAGCATGGTGATTCCGTCTATGATATGTTGAGGGTTAACATCTTTTTTCGGAATAATCGTCTCAAGATCACGTATCACCAAACTTTTAAAAGTTTCAACCTGGTGATTGGCTCTATTTAAAGGATTGAACAGTGATTTGTTACGTAATCCACTATCTACTGCCACAGAGGCACTACTAGGTGTAGGTTGGGAATTCTTATTCAAGAAATATTTCTTCATGTTCACCTTGCGTATGAATTTGTGTATGTCAATAAACACATCGAATTTATTGATTGGCCTCTTAAGGCCACATTTCAAACCAAGGTGTAAGATGTTGGTCTCTTTATGTGAAAGGGTAGTATCACTTAAATTAAATATGCCACCTCTTACGGGACCCTTCTACTTTTTCTGGACTTTTCGTCCTGCTCTACAGCCTCTGATTCGTTTCTCCTTTGATCCGCTTGATAGGCATAATCTCTCTCACAATAGGTTGGTTCTCTCCAATTGGGATCTCTGGGGTTGTAAGATTGAAAGGGTGGTCTGCCCCTCTGGTTGGGTTGTCCTTGTTTGCGCCATACTCTCCCCCTCCCTAAAAAGGGTGCGGTGATTCATAATCGCCTCCTGTTCCATGCTCCCTTAAAGGTTCAAACCTATTTTGGAGCGGGACATGATGATACGTGTTGTGAGGTGGAGGATAATACACATTAGGAGGTCCTTCCCGTCGTGGACCAACATTTCTGACTGGTGTAGAGTGGTATCTAGAGGGACGACTAGGCGTATTATCTCTTCTCACATCATTACTATTCCGTACAGGGGCAATGGAAGGCTGACTAGTCATGGTCTCAGGTCGCCCATTATCACCATTGTTGCCAAAGATTCACACATTTAGATTTAAAATCTCCCATATCACAATGGAACTTTTATATTTTCTTTTTCTGCGTATCTTTGTCAACTTTTTTCAGCTTTTTCTTAATTTTTGTATTAAAATCTATGACCTGTTGCGATTCCTTAACCGGGTCTAATTTGGTCTTTAGTTCATTAATTTTCTCCTCTAAAATTGCCATTTTTTTCCGTTTCCGTTTAAGTACTAGATCTTGTAATTTAAAACCCATAGTAGTAAAAAATTCGTACCACTCATTCATGGACTCTGGATCATCCAAGCCATCTTGGGGTACAACATCCCAACGAAGACTTCTAATAATGATTTGTTCTTTTGTATACTGCTCTAATGTGCAGATGTCCCACCAAGTACGGACCTGTTTTTCTAATACATTGCCCAAAGCAGTCATAATACCATTAAAATTCACCTGTGCGGTGGTCTGTTCATTAAAAGAAAATATGTTTGTTATGTCTATAGTTCTATTACTCAAGAATTGTAAGACGTCCATGGCTGCCAAGAAAAAGTACAAAGATAATAAAGTAGTGTAAAAAAGGCCTATAATACACTGCTTAGCACCACTTGGATGAATACCTATACACACCTAGAGTAAAAGAAAAAAGATCTAAGTCTTAGGTTTACTGCTAAATGAATAGCAGACAACCTAAACAAAAGCAGCTGTTTAAAAAGAAAAGCATATATAAACAAGTACTCTAACACTTATTGAAAAGGTAAGTCCATTCAACAAAAATAAAGCACAACAGCGCTACTCTATAGGTGGTGTTATCACTTCCACCAAGCAGTCCAAAAATCAATGCTGAGAAGCAGATGAGAAATGTCCCAGGAGTGTTGAAAAAGAAAGAAAAATAGCAGCGTGCACCATCCACCAAAAATCTTCTTAATTCACCAGTTGTGATCACTCGCCCCGTCGGGGTTCAAACTCACCGCAATGAAATATATAATACGCCTTTCAGTGAATTAACCATGGATCTCAGCGGACAGCTTCTATCATGGAACCAGATGCTTTAAGGACCCTCAGGTAAAACAAGCAAGAACAGAAAAAGTCGCCATAGCGTAATTCAGCTTTTAATATGTAAAACCCTCAAGCTCCCCTTATATATTCAACGTACATTCATTCTATGGGTTTTAAATTACAAGATCTAGTACTTAAACGGAAACGGAAAAAAATTGCCATTTTAGAGGAGAAAATTAATGAACTAAAGACCAAATTAGACCCGGTTAAGGAATCGCAACAGGTCATAGATTTTAATACAAAAATTAAGAAAAAGCTGGAAAAAGTTGACAAAGATACGCAGAAAAAGAAAATAAAAAAGTTCCATCATGATATGGGAGATTTTAAATCTGAATGTGTGCATCTTTGGCAACAAGGCAATACGCCTCTGAGGGGGACAATGGTGATAATGGGCGACCTGAGACCATGTCTAGTCAGCCTTCCATTGCCTCTATATGCAATAGTAATGATGTGAGAAGAGATAATACGCCTAGTCGTCCCTCTAGAGACCACTCTACACCAGTCAGAAATGTTGGTCCACGACGGGAAGGACCTCCTAATGTGTATTATCCTCCACCTCACAACACGTATCATCATGTCCTGCTCCAAAATAGGTTTGAACCTTTAAGGGAGCATGGAACAGAAGGCGATTATCAATCACCGCACCCTTTTTTAGGGAGAGGATGGCGCAAACGAGGACGGGACAACCCAACCAGAGGGGCAGACCACCCTTTCAATCTCACAACCCCAGAGATCCCAATTGGAGAGAACCAACCTATTGTGAGAGAGATTATGCCTATCAAGCAAAAGCAAAGGAGAAACGAATCAGAGGCTGTAGAGCAGGACGAAAAGTCCAGAAAAAGAAGAAGGGTCCCGTAAGAGGCGGCATATTTAATTTAAGTGATACTACCCTTTCACATAAAGAGACCAACATCTTACACCTTGGTTTGAAATGTGGCCTTAAGAGGCCAATCAATAAATTTGATGTGTTTATTGACATACACAAATTCATACGCAAGGTGAACATGAAGAAATATATCTTGAATAAGAATTCCCAACCTACAACAAGTAGTGCCTCTGTGGCAGTAGATAGTGGATTACGTAACAAATCACTGTTCAATCCTTTAAATAGAGCCAATCACCAGGTTGAAACTTTTAAAAGTTTGGTGATACGTGATCTTGAGACGATTATTCCGAAAAAAGATGTTAACCCTCAACATATCATAGACGGAATCACCATGCTCGAACAAAGAAAATAAATAGTGATAAGACCTGCTGATAAGGGGGGGGGGTGGTGATTCTTAACCACTTAGCCACCAGCCGCCGTCATATAACGGCGGCAAGGTGGTTGCCTAACTGGGGGTGGACGTTATGTAACGTCCCCCAGCAGAATCGGTAATGCGCGCCGCCTCGGGCGCGCACACAGAAATTTCCGTGTGCGCCGGGTCTATGAGACCCGGCGCTACACAGATCACGGTAACTGACCAATAACAGCGGTCTTTTACCATGTGATCGCGCCGTTCAATGACGGCGCTATCACAATGTAAACACAGGAGGTCAGGTTAAGTTCATCTCCTCTCCTCTCCTCACACAGTATCAGCAGGAGAGAAGAGGAGATAAACTGTGAGTGTTGCTGACCTTACCCTTTGTAATAAGTGCCCCATAGTGCCACATCTGTGCCCATAGTGCCACATCTGTGCCACATCTGTGCCCAATAGTGCCACATCTGTGCCTAAAGTGCCACATCTGTGCCCAATAGAGCCACATCTGTGTCCATAGTGCCACATCTGTGCCAAACAGTGCCACATCTGTGCCCAGTAGTGCCACATCTGTGCCACCTGTGCCACACCAGTGTCACCAGAGCCACACCAGTGTCACCAGAGCCGCACCAGTGTCACCAGAGCTGCACCAGTGTCACCAGAGCCGCACCAGTGCCACAACAGTCCTATACCAGTGCCGTACCAGTGCTTCCTGTGCCCACCAGTGCCACCTGTGCCCACCAGTGCCGCCTGTGCCCACCAGTGCCGTCTGTTCCCACCAGTGCCGCCTGTGCCACCAGTGCCGCCTGTGCCACCTGTGCCGCCTGTGCCCACCAGTGCCGCCTGTGCCCACCAGTGCTGCCTGTGCCCACCATTGCTGCCTGTTCTGATAATCAGTGCACACCAGAGCCCCACCAGAGCCACCTGTGCCCACCAGAGCCACCTGTGCCCACCAGAGCCACCAGTGCCGCCTGTACCCACCAGTGCCGCCTGTGCCCACCAGTGCCGCCTGTGCCCACCAGAGCCACAGCCGTGCCACTACAGTGCACATAAGTGCCCAACTGTGTCCACCTGTGTCCACCAGTGCCACCACAGTGCTCTGCAGTACAGCCTCACCAGCCACCAGTATGGCAAAAAAAATCTTTACCGGTGAGCAGGCCTACCAGCGTCTACTAGCCATGAACGATGAGAGCAGCGAGGAGTCTCTGTCCGATTCGGATTCGGACTATGAACCCGTTATAGACAGTGGGTCTGATTCAGAATCTGAAGAGGAACGTGTGCCCAGGAAAAGAAAGGGTGCTGGCGTGGAGAAGCGGCCTACTCCCAGACGCGCAGGGCCGTCCACCTCAAGCGCTGTGCCGTCCACCTCAAGCGCTGTGCCGTCCACCTCAAGCGATGTGCCACTGCAACAAAGCCCAGGCACCAGTAGGGTGTCATCTCAGCCCCAAAGGGATAGGGGCCATGCCAGCCTTCCCTATGGCCTTCAAAACCCCCTGTGGCTTCCCCCTAATTCCGGAGCAGCAAATATCCCCCCTTTCACTGCCCAGCCAGGTGTCCAGGTGAACACCGAAATTTTTTCCATGCTTAATTTTTTTAATTTACTTTTCACCGAAGATTTGCTATCCTTCATTGTGGCCCAGTGCAATCTCTACGCACAGCAGTACATAAAAAGCAACCCTGGTTCCAGATATGCCCATCCCTTTGAGTGGAGAGAACTAACCGTTGAGGAATTCAACATTTTCTTAGGCCTAACTTTTACTATGGGACTTTAAAAAAAAACAATTGTACTCCTACTGGTCCACCAAACCCATTCACCACATGCCACTCTTCTCCTCCCTTATGCCAAGATCCCGATATTTAATAATTATGCGGTTCCTCCACTTTAACGACAATGCCCAGTGCCCTCCCCGAAATGACCCTGCTTTTGACAAGCTATAAAAAATTCGGTCACTTCTAAATTTTTTCGCGCAACAATTTCCCCAATTATATACCCCTGAACAGAACATATCCGTGGATGAGTCCCTTGTCAAATTCTCAGGCAGGCTGGGCATCAAGCAGTTCATCCCCAGCAAAAGGGCCCGATATGGGGTCAAAATGTACAAACTATGCGACAGAGCCACAGGGTACCTCTACTCCTTCATGGTGTACGAAGGGAAGGACTCCCAACTGCATCCCCCTGAATGCCCAGAGTATATCGGAGTCAGCGGAAAAGTAGTCTGGGATCTGATCTATCCACTCTTTGGAAAGGGATACCAACTTTATGTGGATAATTTCTACACCAGCTTGCCCCTGTTTCGCTGTCTTTACCTTAGAAATACCCCAGCATGTGGCACAATAAGACCCAATAGAAAAGGCTTCCCGCAAAAACTGGTGAATGAAAAGCTCAGACGAGGGGAGTCTGCAGCATTGAGGAACCAGGAGATATTGGCTGTCAGGTGGAGGGACAAACGGAACGTCCACATGCTCACATCAATCCACGACGACACCCACGTGGAAGTCCCCAAAAGAACAGGCCCAATCCAAAAACCAGAATGCATCTATGACTATAATTTGTTCATGGGGGGAGTGGACTTCAATGACCAGATGATAGAACCCTACCTGCCCACAAGAAAATCCCGCCACTGGTATAACAAAGTGTCCATTTATTTTTTTAGTTTGGCCTTTTATAATTCCTATGTAATCTACAAAAAATCATCAGAGAACCCCGTATCATATCTGGACTATCAAGAAGAAGTCATCACCGCCCTTTTGTACCCTGAAAACCCACCGGAAAATATTCGCTCTGATTCTGTGAGCAGACTCCACGAGCGTCACTTTCCTGAGAAAACCCCCCCCCCGTGAATCAGGCCACAGAAGTCAGAAGAAGTGCCGGGTGTGCTCCAGAAGAGGAATTCGAAGAGACACCACGTATTACTGTCCCGATTGTCCTTCCCAACCATGCCTCTGTATTGGTACATGTTTCCGCCGTTACCATACGTTTCTACATTATTAGGGACGTATGGTAAGCGCAATTCTCATTTCCTGTAATTTCCCCCCACACCCCTTATGCCACTGCACTGAACTGTACATACCTCTGCCTTCTCCGGAACCGACCATGGCCTGTTATACGACCACTCTTTTGCCTAACCCTAAACATACCTCTGCCTTCTCTGGAACTGACCCTGGCTTGTTATACGACCACTCTTTTGCCTAACCCTAAACTGTACCTACCTCTGCCTGCTCTGGAACTGACCCTGGACTGTTTGACCACGTTTTTTTGCCTGCCCCTTGGATTGATCTTTTACCCTGCTATACTAGTGGGAACACAGGGGTCTCACATATGTGAGGGGCTCCAGAATTGTTTTTCTGGATGAAAAAACAAATTTTCTCCAAAGAGATTTGGGTGGGAGAAGCCTCTACCCCTGTCCCCATTCTTTCCTGGCCTGCTACTTGGACCATGTTCCTACCAGGACGAATATTTTGGCACTGCTGGCACTGTACTGACTATGGACAATATTCCTGCCTGCTGCCTGCTGCCTGGACAATTCTATTCACTGTCGCTGACCAGTGATCACGTCTCTGCCTGCTGCCTGGATCAGGGTTCTCCTTCTGTGGACAATTGCACTACTAAAACCACAGGTAATCTTTTTTTTTTACCTATTACTCAGCAGAATGTATTTTAGGGTGTAATTCTTGGTATGTACATGCTGTGTTAGAAATATGAAAGGCCTTCAAAAATGTGATAGATTGTAAGGAAATTGGATGTGTAATTTATGTCCCTAGAACACCTGATGGTGCTTCTTGGATGTTGGGTCTCTATGTGGCCAGGCTGTGTAAAAGTCTCACACATGTGGTATCGCCATACTCAGGAGGAGCAGCAGAATATATTTTGGGGTGTAATTGTTGCTATGTACATGCTATGTGTTGGAAATATCCTATAAATGGACAACTTTCTGTAAAAAAAAATGCCTTTTTATTTTTTTCCACATTTTCCAAAAACATCTGGAAAAAAATAAACTGATCAAAAGACTCATTATGCCTCATAGATTATACGTTGGGGTGTTAGCTTTCCAAAATGGGGTCACTTTGTGGGCGTTTCCATTGTCCTGGTGCTCCAGGGCCTTCAAAAGTGTAATAGGTGGTTGAGAGATTAGATGTGTAATTTATGCTTCTAGAATGCTAGAAGTTGCTACTTCGGTGTTGGGCGTCTGTATGTGGCGAGGTTGTGTAAAAGTCTCACACATGTGGTATCGCCATACTCAGGAGGAGCAGCAGAATATATTTTGGGGTGTAATTGTTGCTATGTACATGCTATGTGTTGGAAATATCCTATAAATGGACAACTTTCTGTAAAAAAAAATGCCTTTTTATTTTTTTCCACATTTTCCAAAAACATCTGGAAAAAAATAAACTGATCAAAAGACTCATTATGCCTCATAGATTATACGTTGGGGTGTTAGCTTTCCAAAATGGGGTCACTTTGTGGGCGTTTCCATTGTCCTGGTGCTCCAGGGCCTTCAAAAGTGTAATAGGTGGTTGAGAGATTAGATGTGTAATTTATGCTTCTAGAATGCTAGAAGTTGCTACTTCGGTGTTGGGCGTCTGTATGTGGCGAGGTTGTGTAAAAGTCTCACACATGTGGTATCGCCATACTCAGGAGGAGCAGCAGAATATATTTTGGGGTGTAATTTTTTCTATGTACATGCTATGTGTTGGAAATATCCTATAAATGGACAACTTTCTGTAAAAAAAAATGCGTTTTTATTTTTTTCCACATTTTCCAAAAACATCTGGAAAAAAATGAACAGTTCAAAAGACTCATTATGCCTCATAGATTATACATTGGGGTGTTAGCTTTCCAAAATGGGGTCACTTTGTGGGCGTTTCCATTGTCCTGGTGCTCCAGGGCCTTAAAATGTGTAATAGGTGGTTGAGAGATTAGATGTGTAATTTATGCTTCTAGAATGCTAGAAGTTGCTACTTCGGTGTTGGGCCTCTGTATGTGGCCAGGTTGTGTAAAAGTCTCACACATGTGGTATCGCCATACTCAGGAGGAGCAGCAGAACATATTTTGGAGTGTCATTTGTGGAATATACATGCCATGTGAGAGAAATAACCTGTTATAATGACAATATGGTGTGGAAAAAAATCTTAATTTTGCAAAGAATTGTGGGAAAAAATGACAACTTCAAAAAACTAACTATGCCTCTTACTAACTACCTTGGAATGTCTACTTTCCAAAAAGGGGTCATTTGGGGGGTATTTGTACTTTACTGGCTTGTTAGGGTCTCAAGAAATGAGATAGGCTGTCAGTACATCAGGTATGATCAAATTGATACATTTTCAGTAATTGGTACCATAGCTTGTAGACCCTATAACTCCCACCCAGACTAAATAATATCCCATTTTTTTTTATTATTACCAAAGATATGTAGCAGTATACATTTTAGGCCAAATTTATGAAGAAAAATTACTTTTTTGCTAAATTTTATAATAGAAATTAAGAAAAATTCATTTTTTTACAAAATTTTTGTTCTTTTTTCATTTATAGCAAAAAAAATAAAAACCGCAGAGGTGATCAAATACCACCAAAAGAAAGCTCTATTTGTGGGAAAAAAAGGACAAAAACTTCATTTGGTTACAGTGTTGTATGACTGAGTTATTGTCATTCAAAACGTGAGAGCACCGAAAGCTGAAAATTGGTCTGGTTATTAAGTAGGTTTAAGTGCCCAGTTTTCAAGTGGTTAATAAACAGTTCTATGCGAGTCAACTAACAACAATGTTAAACGATACAAATACTTACAGGAAATTGGATAAAGATCCCTCATCTCAGTATGAAAATGAACTTGAATGTCTTATAGAAATGGGATATAGAAAAGGAGTTCTGACTAACCGAGAGAGAAGATATCTTGTTCCCAGTAGTGGTAGGATCCCGACGATCTGCACACTCCCCAAGATACACAAGGACATGTTATGTCCCCCGGGGAGACCGATCGTCAATGGGATCGGTTCAATCACATCCAGATTAGGTCAATATTTGGACCTCTTTCTACAAAAGAGTGTGGTCAAGACTCGGGCTTATCTCAAAGACACCAAGAGTCTTTTACAGTTACTGGAGACGGTGGATTTTACAGGGAAGGGAGAAGTATACTTGGTGACAGCTGACATATCCTCCCTGTACACCGTCATACAACACAAGGATGCATTACTTGCTCTCAACTGGGCTCTATGTCAGCGTGATGACATCCCCTATGACCAGAAAGTCTTTATTAGAAATGCTCTGGATTTTTGTCTGGGACATAATTTCTTTTGGTTTGATGGCAACTTTTACTCCCAGTGCAGAGGCGTTGCTATGGGGCCATGTTTGCCCCCAGCATAGCAAACCTCTTTATGGGGGAGTGGGAGGATAAAACCATTTTTTCTAAAGTTAGACCTCAGCTATTATTCTATAAAATATATATAGATGACCTATTTTTCATCTGGGAGGGAAGTTCAGATACACTACTATTGTTTCTGCAAGAATTAAATGACAACGAAAATAACATTAAGTTGACCAGCGAATTCAGTTTGAATAACATACATTTCCTGGATGTCGATATCTTTAGAACTGGTAATAGGTTGTGTAACGGACATATGCATGCTGCCGGGACAGTTATAATCTTCATGCAGGAGGACTACAAGGAACTGCATGGCTTGTCACAATTGGATGTACCACATTGTATTCTGAGCTCAAAGGGTTAATTGGACAAGTCTCTTTCACTGCTGAATGCTAATGTACCCTTCGCATAGCTAATGAGAACTCTCTCTTGTGTAGGTAACAGCCCCCCTGTGAGGTGTATGCTGATGGGGATTATGTGTGAGTGATAATTGTTTTAAAGGTTAATTGAATTCTATTGTCTGATCAAGTTAAGTTTAGGAGCCAAAAAGTTTAGCGGCTGATTGGCTCAAGGGAGTGTCATTTGTTTCTGTACAGTTTGTAACCAGATATAAGGAGGACAAATGTGGCATTAAGAGTTAGTCCTGCTTGACTCTGCAAACGTAGCCCGTCTCGTTTCTTGGAAGGGCGTTCGATGGGATATACCGGCGGTACCTGCATATCGCAGCTTGCCAGGGAAAAGGACGTCTCCAACGGCTGAGACCCTCTCACCAGTGGGTAGCCGTTACATTGGTTGGCAGCGGTGGGATGGTCCTTTTATCCAAAGAGCAAGTTCTGAATGGAGTCGCAGTACGCCAGGCTGAAAAGATCCACACTGAAAGATTTATTAGAGAGTCGTGGTAGGAGCGCCAGCAACAGACCACGGAGGGAGCTGATAGCTGAACTGCTGGAGCTGGACGAAATGGATGGATCCATGGAAGGAACGGAGCCCCTTGCACCGGTCAGCGAAGAAGATGTAATTACTGGGATTGTACAGCGGAGATTATCCTTGTATCCAGAAACGTCCGTGGAACTAATCAACCAGCTGTTCCGGGAAGCAAGGGAAGAGATACAAATGAAGAGGGGACAAGAACTGGAACTGGTAAGAGCGAGACAGCCCATTACACCTGCAGTTCCTACCCCCCCACCTGCTGCTACAGGAAAGAAAATACCGTTCACTGCATTTAAAGCTTTTGTAGAAAGTGAGGAGGAAATAGATGGATATTTGGCGGACTTTGAGAGGCAGTGCTCACTACACCAGGTATCACCAGACCAATGGGTCACTATTTTGTCGGGGAAATTGTCGGGCAAAGCCAATAAAGCCTTTCGGGTTCTCGCTCCTACCGCCAGCGCTTCCGGGAGTCCAAGAAGATGGCTGTGGACTCCCACATGGAATGGGCCAACCAGTTACAAAGGGTGGCATCCCTTTGGGTCCAAGGGTGCAAGGCCAACACCGGGGAGGAAGTATTGCAGCTGTTCCTAATGGAACATTTCTTCCAAGACCTGGCCGCAGACATACAAGACTGGGTACGAGATCGCCGTCCCGCTAACTTAAACGAGGCGGCTCGGCTAGCAGATGAGTACGCGGAGACAAGGAAAGTAAGCCAGGGTACAATGCGGCTGGCTCAGAAGGTAGAACCGCGTACTCCAACCGTCACCCCACGCCCAGAGTTTCGGGCTCCAGTCCCACCACGTCCTCAGGGGCCTAGCAACTACCCCCGGGATTCGCCTAGGGTGACGTGCCATCACTGCAGCGACACGGGACATATTGCTCGTTATTGCCCTTTGAGAGCTACAAATAACAACTGGAGACGCACAACACCCAACACAGAGGTCACTCCATCACGTCCCTCTGCGGCCCACTGCCTGGAGACCGAGGGGGTCCCTGAGGAATGTCTGGGAATTTGGTATGAGGCAGACCCAATACAAGCGGCCTCTCCGGATAACCGTCAGCATCACCGTCAGCAAGTACGAGTGAATGGACAAGTAGCACAAGGTCTAAGAGATTCCGGGACTACTATCACTCTGATTCAAAAACATCTGGTAAAGCCAGAGAACGTGTCCACTCGCACAGTTGCCGTCCGGATCGCAGGGGGTGCTGTATTTCGCGTACCCACCGCCCGGGTGCACTTAGACTGGGGAGCCGGGTCAGGAAAGACCACAGTTGGTATCATGGACAACCTACCTGCCGAGGTGGTGCTGGGCAACGACATTGGCCCTCTGACTTCGGCTTATTTACCTACACCTGCTGCTGCTTGTCCCGTGACCACCAGCGTTGCTGGAATCAACCCGCTTGCTGCTGAGAACCGGGTAAGACTACCTTCCCCGACATGTACTGTAGATCCGGCACAATATCACAGTCTAAAATGGGAATGTGACAAGTTGGCCAGTGAGAAATCAGAGATGCAACGACACTATGTCATGTATTATGAGATGTCCTGTGGCTTGAACATTGAAATGCACAAACAGGCGGAAATTGTCAAAAGATTAAATGGGATTTGCATCCAGGTGGTGCCGTATCTGTCCCAAGAGCATCAGCAACAGGTTTTGGGAGCCATTGAGAGAGCAAAGCAAGTGACTGTTCCAGAATTGAATTCTATTATCCACCGTCACCATCAGCTACCGACCTGGTAAGCCAATGGGAAGGCCGACGGACTGTCCAGGCAAACGGAACTTTTACCCTAACAGCAGACCGGACATCCCCAAGTTGATCCGAAAAAGATCAATCCGGGTCTGCCGGAGTGTTCCACAAAAGGGGAGTAGTGTAACGGACATATGCATGCTGCCGGGACAGTTATAATCTTCATGCAGGGAGGACTACAAGGAACTGCATGGCTTGTCACAATTGGATGTACCACATTGTATTCTGAGCTCAAAGGGTTAATTGGACAAGTCTCTTTCACTGCTGAATGCTAATGTACCCTTCGCATAGCTAATGAGAACTCTCTCTTGTGTAGGTAACAGCCCCCCTGTGAGGTGTATGCTGATGGGGATTATGTGTGAGTGATAATTGTTTTAAAGGTTAATTGAATTCTATTGTCTGATCAAGTTAAGTTTAGGAGCCAAAAAGTCTAGCGGCTGATTGGCTCAAGGGAGTGTCATTTGTTTCTGTACAGTTTGTAACCAGATATAAGGAGGAAAAATGTGGAATTAAGAGTTAGTCCTGCTTGACTCTGCAAACGTAGCCCGTCTCGTTTCTTGGAAGGGCGTTCGATGGGATATACCGGCGGTACCTGCATATCGCAGCTTGCCAGGGAAAAGGACGTCTCCAACGGCTGAGACCCTCTCACCAGTGGGTAGCCGTTACATTGGTTGGCAGCGGTGGGATGGTCCTTTTATCCAAAGAGCAAGTTCTGAATGGAGTCGCAGTATGCCAGGCTGAAAAGATCCACACTGAAAGATTTATTAGAGAGTCGTGGTAGGAGCGCCAGCAACAGACCACGGAGGGAGCTGATAGCTGAACTGCTGGAGCTGGACGAAATGGATGGATCCATGGAAGGAACGGAGCCCCTTGCACTGGTCAGCGAAGAAGATGTAATTACTGGGATTGTACAGCGGAGATTATCCTTGTATCCAGAAACGTCCGTGGAACTAATCAACCAGCTGTTCCGGGAAGCAAGGGAAGAGATACAAATGAAGAGGGGACAAGAACTGGAACTGGTAAGAGCGAGACAGCCCATTACACCTGCAGTTCCTACCCCCCCACCTGCTGCTACAGGAAAGAAAATACTGTTCACTGCATTTAAAGCTTTTGTAGAAAGTGAGGAGGAAATAGATGGATACGCTTCTGAGCGCGAGCTACCGGGGACAGGGGAATTTTAATTTTTTTATTATTATTTTTTCTTTTTTATTTTACTTATTTCTTTATTTTTTACACTTTTTTTTACACTTTTTTTTTTCAATCGCTTTTATTCCTATTACAAGGAATGTAAACATCCCTTGTAATAGGAATGTGTGTGACAGGTCCTCTTTAAGGAGAGATGCAGGGTCAATAAGACCCCACATCTCTCCTGCAGGCTGGAAAGAATGAGATCGTGAAAAAAAATTCACAGATCTCATTCAAACTAGCCGCAATTGCGGTTTGTTTACTTACGGGGACCCGGGCGTGACGTCATCACATCGCACCCGGGCCTCCGACGGTCATAGAGATGACTGGTGACCAGATGGTCACCAGTCTTCTCTATGGCAAACATCCGGCGGACGGCGATCATCTCTCCGGGCCCCCGGAAGCACCGGATGGCGGCGGGAGGGGGGGATGTCCCCTCCCGCCGCCTGTAAGAACGATCTAGCGGCGGAACCGCCGCTATGATCGTTCTTACGGTGTGCAGGATCGCCGCCGCTAAAAAATGATATCTCAATGATGCCTCCGGGTGCAGGCATCATTGAGATATCCCCCCGCAAAGCCCATCACATCATATGACGTCCACCCAGGATAACAGGTCCCCGTTTTGGACGTCATATGACGGCGTGCGGGTGTCAAGTGGTTAAGCGGTTTCATAACAAAGACCCCAGTGGTTTAAAATTCTGGGGCGTTGACCATCTGAAACCTCCTTGGAGGGGCTCTAACTTGGTCAGGGACCTCTCTAAGAGGGAAACCCAGTGTTTTTTTTCTGTGGATACCTTATGCCCTAAGGGGTTAAATGTAGAGTTAGACCTGAATTGTTTTATCAGCGATTTTTAGAAGGATTGGGTCTATTGCTTTTTAATTAATTTTATTGATTTTTATATATATTCTATTTTTATATGTTTATCCTTTATATATATATATATATATATATATATATATATATATATATAATGGGGGCCATTCCAATGGCAGATCTTGGCTGAACAAAAAAAAATTTGGAAAGAAAAATTCTAGCATTTTTCTTTGTTTGATTATTTTCTAATTTGGGTTTATTGTAGATTTCTCCTAGGTTATCATAGTGCCATGTTTATTTTCCTGTACTAAATACTCATCATTGTCAATGTAAACACCGCAAATCTAGATTTGTTCTTTTAGGCAGCATTGATATAATAATAAGCCACACATTGTTGAGTCTCCAAAAATATTTATTGTTTCACATTTAAAATGTGTCATTATTTTTTTTATTTTTTCATAATCCAAAAATATCTTAGAATTTTTTTTTATTTTTTTTTATCAAGAAATATATCTTGGGCTAGAAATATTTGTCAACATAATTTTTTTTTTTTTATATTTTTTTTTGTTATTTTTTTAGAGATATCTTTTTTTTTCTTAGATATCTTTTTTTTTTTGGTGTATTTTGTTTAAGAATCCCCAAATTTAAAAAATTCTGGTTAAAACGCATGAACAATGACCAACTTTTTAGCATTTGTCATTGTTCATGCGTTTTAGCCAGAAAACTAGAGATTCCACTTTAAAAAAATGTAAAACCAAACATACATATAAAAACAAAGAAAACATAACATTTTTTTTTTAAACCCTCCCCAAAACATCCATTACATTTTTTAGTCTTCGCTCCACCGTTTTTGTTTTTTCTCTCATCTGCCCCAAACATATATGGATGTCCTCGATTTCAGCCCTGCAGGCCAACACCTCTCCAATTAACAGCTGGGCACTGTATGGCCCAGATTCACAGAGAGCGGGCGCACATTACGCCGCCGTAGCGCAAACAATGTACGCTACGCCAACACAGCGCAGAGAGGCAAGCATGGAATTCACCAAGCCAGTGCTCCCAACGCTGCGCTGGGTTTCGAAGGCATACGCCGGCGTAGGTGGAAGTGGGCGTGAGCCATGCAAATGAGGCGTGACCCCATACAAATGATGGGCTGAACGCCAGACAGATACGTATCACGAACTGCGCATGCGCCGAGACAAGGACGCATCCCCCTGCGCATGCTCACAACCACGTTGGGAAAAACTGCCTAAACTACACCGGATCACTGCGTACGACGTGAACGTAACCTACGCCCAGCCAGAAACGTCCAACGTAAAATACGCTGGCTTGTGTTCCCTGGTGCAGACCTTTGCATGTCTGCTGCTGGGTTACACCTCCTTTATGGGGCATAACTTTACGCCGGACGTACAACTTACATGCACTGCGTCGGGTGCATGTATGTTCGTGAAATTTGCATATTTGAATGGCTAATCAATGGGAGCGCCACCATGCGTCCAGCCTAAATGTGCGCCCACCCTACGCTGGCTTAGGCAAGTTACATCGGCGGGATGAAGCCTGTTTTTAGGCGCATCTTAATTTGTGCGTCCAGCGCACAGATACGACGGCGCACATTTGCACTTACGTCGGCGTATCTGTTATACGTCGACGTAACTGCTTTGTGAATCTGGGCCTATGTATCCAAGCCACCATCACCAGCACGAAAACCTCCTGAAATTTGGAAACAAACCATGCATTAAAATTATGCAGGCCTACATCTATTACCTGAAGCTGTGTTGTATGACACTGACCTGTTGTGGTGGCAGTTTCCACTTCCTCCACATCCCGCGGGGTGGGGTTTCTCTGCTCCCGTCTGGAAGCTTGATTGCGCCCTATGAGATTGTAAAAAAGGGAAACATGATTCAAATAGATTAGAGGCCTGAAAGAGGAATATGAATCATTCTTTTTATAAAGTGTGCACAATTGTCTGTTTTTACAATCCTTCTAAGCTTAACACAGGATTGTATCCATTACCAAAGCTGCTACATTTCTCTATCTTTGGTCAAGTTTTCTACATGGAAACACACCAAGTATCCACTGGATCACCTGTGTGTGACACCCTAAAAAGGTTGTTCTTGTGGCCAACACTTGTGCTACTGAGTCCATATGTGTAACCAACTGCTGAGCATACTCTCCTTTTACTGTATATTGACTTAAGTTGGATTATTCAAATCTAGTTAAGAACACATCTACATTAAAAAAAAATTGGTCTCACATAAATAGATCAAGATGTCTCACGTTTCATGTTTGTGGATACGATAATTGGTCGTATGAGTTCATTCGCTCACTATTAATAAAATACGATATTTTTGTCTGATACATTGTAAACTACAATTTGTTAATGCCTAAATAGGCATGATGACATTTCCTAAACACTGTATCAGACAAAAAGATCGTATTTTATTATTAGTGAGCGAATGAACGACGACTCATACGACCAATTATTGTCCCCACAAACATGAAACTTGAGACATCTTGAACTGTATATACAACCTGAAAGAAAAAGCGCATGCCGCACAATAATACAAAACTAATCAGAGTACACATGAAAATTACTTACGTCTTCTAATGACTTTTTTAATCTTCTCTATTTGCTTTGGCTCCCTTAATTTTAGGTCAGACCACCTTTTGCGGAGCTGTTCCTTTGACCTGCGCACCCCAAATTTATGGTGGAGACTCTTCACCACTTTCTCCATGTCAGAGCCTGTACTCACCGAGACCGAGATGCTGAGGGCGGCTCACCTTTGCGACCCTGTGCAGACCACTCCCTGGAGTTGGGACAGAGGAGGGATGGCACAAGGAGGCACCGGTGCCGGGAGCTGGCAGGCAGACTTGGTGCAGCTGACAGAAGCAGGGCAGGTGCAGAAGACTGGAGACAAGCGTTGGTCAGGCAGGAACTGGTAGGTAAGTCTGGTAGGGTCCACAGGAGATGAAGGCAAATCCGAGTCACAGGCCGAGGGTCAAGGGCAGGAGAGTTCAGAGGGAGTCCATGAGAGCAAGCCAAGGTCAAGGGGCAGGAGACAACAGCAATCCAGGTAACATTAGCCAAAGGGTCAGAGGTTCCAGGTGAGAGGAGAGTCGTCAGGAATTCCGGGTCAAAACAGGCAGGTACGGCAACAGGTAAACACATAGGAGCTGAAGACAAACCAGCAACCTGTTCAGGGAAGGCTGCTGGTTTAAATAGGAGTGTCCGGCCTCTGATTGGCCCCAGGGTTGCCGCATACCTGCACGTGCGCGCTTCCACGCACACGGCGTGCTGCCGTACCGCGCATGCGCGGGAGCTCAATGGAGCCGGGAATGGAGCCCTGACAGTCCATGATTTGGGCCTTCACCTTGTTTGGATTCTTGTAAGGGCCATGTTTTCCGTCGTAATCCTCCCTCCTTAATATTACCACCATTTCCACCATCTCCTCAAACGCCTTATTTGTGGCCTTGTACTTCCTGCTCCTGTATCTGGTGTGTGCTACCGCCTGGCTTCGCTCCTGGCTTGAGGTTGCCACTTGCCGAGTGTCCTCCATGTTGTATTGCATTAAACGACCGAGAAGGGGTGGGGAAAGTACTAGAACGTTCGCCAGGGGCGGGGAAATGTGCGTAGCTTCACGCATGCGCAGTGTACAAAGGGATACCGCGCGAGTGAAACAGTTGTTCACAGTCTGTGGAAGAAGGCGGAAGAAACGATCGTGTACTACGACGGTACGTAACTTCATTTTGGACTTTATGATCAGTGGATGAGTTTGTGGGCTAGATATATATTAGCATTCAATTTGCATCTGTCATGATTTGAAAAATGTGTGTGATTTATGAAGACAACAAATAAACTACCTTTTTTTATACACAGACAGAGCAAAGCCAGATGGAGGAAGAGCCCACAGGGAGCCAGGGGGAGGCAGGCCTAACTGTAAGACTGGAAGTGGCAGAGCCCATTGGGAGCCAGGGGGAGGCAGGCCCCAGTGGCAGACAGGAGGCACGGCGTGATACCATCTCACGTTTTCCTTCTCTCTGCACTCCCACGAAAAGGGCCAGGAGGCTTATTCAAATGGAGGAGGAGACCCAGGCCCTGATTCGCAAGGCAAATGCGGCCCTCCGAGAGCAACCCAGCGAAGAAAAGGGTTTTGCAGCGCTTATCGCAACCAAGCTCCATAATCTGGAGAGGGGCCAGCGTGTGCGCTGTGAAACCCTCATCTTTAAGGCCGTAAACATGGCCATGTTGGGGCAGCTCGATGACGACACCAACATTGTGCTTATCGCTCCTTCTGTCCTTGCTGCTCCTCCTGCTCCTAGTCCTGCTCCTGCTCCTTCTCCTCTTCCTGAGCCTGCTCTGGGTCCTGCTCCTGGCACAACCTCACCTACAGGAACCCAGCCTCCGAGGACTCGGTCTGCAGGGAATACTGCAGGGAAGACTGCAGGGAAGAAGACAAGCAAGTCTAGGCGATGAGCGATGTGATGCCCCGGCCCCCTAATGATCGAAATTTTTGTGGTCACATCCTTGTTTGTTTGCTTTGGGGATCTGCGTCTTTACAAATGCAAGCAGGCTCTCCAGTGCTGCCTTCCTGGCTTCTTTGTTTTTATTAAGTTTGCTTTTAGTTTGCCATTAGTCTTTAATTTCTCATACTTTTATTATACCAGAATAAATGTTTTTTTTTGTTTACTGACAAAATTTGACCATGTGTTTTTCTTTAAAATAGAGAGATCGGTAGTTGGAGCTAGTTGGAGCACAGCAAAGAGCCTGCTGCAAAGTATTGCATCAAAAATTGTAATTACACGTCCCTGTTAAACAGGGGCAGAAAAATTGGACCTTACGCACTGGTGCTGGTGCCACAACACTGCAACCCCCCACAGATACTCCAGTTGGAGAGCAGCAAAGAGCCTGCTGCAAAGTATTGCATCAAAAATTGAAATTACACGCCCCTGTTAAACAGGGGCAGAAAAATTGGGCCTTAGGCACTGGTGGCGGTGCCCAGAACCAACAATGTTCTTACAAGCTATCAGCAAGATCATTGAGGAGAAAAAGGATATTCAGTCAGCATAACAGGATAGTCACTCAGCATCAGCATAGGCAGTCTCCAAGGGATCTGACATTTCAAAAAAATTATTCAGTTACATCAGCATCAGGTGCTTGGTAGCTGGTGGTGATCCAAGCCTGATTCATTTTTATGAAGGTCAGTCGATCAACCGAGTCGGTGGAGAGGCGCATCCTGTGATCAGTCACAAAGCCTCCAGCAGCACTAAATGTGCGTTCTGAAAGAACGCTGGATGCAGGACAAGCCAGTAGCTCAATTGCGTACTGTGCAAGCTCTGGCCAGTGATCCATCCTCAAGACCCAGTAAGCCAGAGGATTTTCGGTGGGAAAGGTGTCCAAGTCTGATCTTGCCCCTAGGTATTTCCACACCATGTAAAACAGACGCTGGCGATGGTTGCTGGAACGGGTCATACCTTGGGGCTGCGGACTAAAAAATTGTCTGAACACATCGGTCAGACGGCCACCTTCTCCACCGCTCCTTCTGTGACTCACCGAAGCCTCAGCAACACGTTGTCCAGGACCAGATTTGGTAAACCCACAAATCTCTGGGAACGCGTTGCACAGACCTTTCTGCAAGGCCTCCCGAAGACGTTTCATCTTCTGCTCCCTCTGCGACGGCAAGATAAGGTCCGCAACCTTATTCTTGTAATGTGGATCAAGGAGAGTTGCCAGTCAGTAATGATCCCTCTCCTTGATCCCACGAATACGAGGATCCTTACGCAGGATTTGCAGGATCAGGGAGGCCATGCAGCTTAGGTTTGCTGAGACATTCGGTGCAGAGTCCTCTGGGTCACTGAGGACGACAGGATCCACAGCCACCTCATCCCAGCCACGTAAAAGTCCATGGGTTCCTTGGGACAGTAATTGATCCCTTGAAGACTGCTGCTGATGCTGAGTGCTAAGCTCCACCTCCATGCTGATACAATCCTCCTCCTCCTCCTCCTCCTCCTCTTCTTCATCCTCTGTGTTAGGTGGGCAAGCAGGACCACTGTCTGGATAAAGGGGGCCTTGAGAGGTAAGTAAGTCCTCCTCTTCCTCCCTCTGTTCTGCCTCAAGGGCCCTGTCCATTATTCCACTTAGCGTGTGCTCCAACATGTGAATAAGAGGGACAGTCTCACTGATGCATGCACTGTCACCATCCTCGTGGCCTCCTCAAATGGTGACAGGACAGTGCATGCATCCCTGATCAAGGCCCACTGGCCTGGGGAAAAAATCCCAAGCTCCCCTGACCCAGTTCTGCTGCCATATTGGCACAGATACTCATTGATGGCCCTCTGCTGCGTATGCAGCCACTGCAGCATGGCCAACGTAGAGTTCCACCTGGTGGGTATGTCACAGATTAGGCTGTTCTTGGGCAGTAGACATGTGCGTTCCCGTTCGTAACGAATGGATTTTCGTACGAATTTGTTAGCTTTCGTACATTCGTATCAATTCGAACATACGAAAAGCTAAAAAGAACCAAAATACGAAAATTACGGAATTACGAATAAGCAAAATAACGAACAAGCGAAAATACGAACGTATGATTGGACAATCTTACTAAAATACGAAACAACGAAAAAAGCAAAAGAACGAAAATTACATCTGTAACGAACGATTTGTATTCCGTATTTTAAATCCTTTGTCTGTTCGTATTTTCATTCATATGTTCGTATTTTCATTTGTGTGTTTTGTAAATCCATTTCTTTGTCTGTTCGTAAATTTGTGTACTTGTATCATTCTTTCAAATGGGCACTGGGCAGTGTAGTTAGTGAGTGATTAGATGTCACGTGTACTGTTTTGTAAATCATTCGTACTTTCGTAAGTACATCGCAGTTATTCTTAACTACTTGGAAATCTCGTAATTTACTTTTGTTTTCTAATTGGCGGCAATAGCCTCCGCCCCTGGACGCCATTTTGAGAGGGTGTATGAGTGCGTGGTTTGGCGAGGGAGGAGCAGAGAGCAGGGCAGAGGTGGGATTGTCGAATTTGTAGTTTTTCTTTTTGTGTGGTGGTTTCGGTTTGCTATCTTTTGGGCAATTATAATCATGTATGGGAGTGAGAATGGACATGTGAGTGTTGTGAGTGAGATTGTTGGTGTTAGTCAGTGTGTTGATGTGAGAGTTGTTGGTGTGACTGAGAGTGGAGGAGAGGTGTGGAGCGGAGGAGATGAGTGTAGTGGAGGAGAGGCGTGGAGGGGAGAGGAGGCATGGAGGGAAGAGGAGGCGTGGAGGGGAGGAGAGGAGTGGAGTGGAGGAGAGGCGTGAAGTAGAGAGTAGGCATGGAGGGGAGGAGAGGAGTGGAGTGGAGGAGAGGGGAGGGGAGGAGAGGAGTGGAGGAGAGGCATTGAGGGGAGAGGAGGCATGGAGGGAAGAGGCGGCATGGAGGGGAGGAGAGGAGTGTAGTGAAGAAAAGGCATGTAGGGGAGAGGAGGCATGTAGGGGAGGAGAGGAGCGTAGTGGAGGAAAGGCGTGGAGGGGAGAGGAGGCGTGGAGGGGAGGAGAGGAGTGGAGTCCTCGAGGAGAGGAGTGGAGTGAAGCCGAGGCATGGAAGGGAGTGTGGAGGTGTAGTGGAGCGGGAGCATGGCCAAGAAAGGAGACATGTGTCCTCTCCTATGTTAGATAGTGCGGACTCAGATGTGCAGCAAAAAAAGCGAACCAAGAGACAAAAATCAAGGGAACCCGTATATACCCAAGAGAAGAATGCTGCATTGGTTGCAGCAGTTTCAAAAGAAAAATTGACACTCTTCTGCCAATCCGTGCCAGCATCTGAGAAGTCAGCAGCCTGGGAACGAGTCCAGGACTCCGTGAATGCAGTCTCCAAGTTTCGCAGGCCCACCACTGGCGTCAGACACAGGTAATTATTATTCAAATATTCTTTCACTCTTAGGGCCCTTCAGGGCTATCTGAATCTAGCCCAATATTTCTATAACCTGTATGGTTTAGGAGATATTCGCCCTGCATACCTTGCATGGCATGCTACGTTACTTACAAGGTAAATATCTCATAATGAGCTAGTATGCTGTGCATACTAGCTCATTATGCCTTTGCTTTACAGGTTTTTATGTTTTACTGGGTATAAAAGCGATTCAAAGGATTTTAGAAGTAGGATATCAAAAGTACTACGAGAATAAATTTAGGATACATATGCCCTTTTTACCTGCCACTTACTGGGACCCTTTTAGAACTTTATCTTCAACCTTGACCCTTCACTCTTTCTTCCGTCTTTAACAGAAAGCTGTATTCCAGATCCTCCAGCGTCGGCTTCTGGCAGGACCATTGCTCCTCCTCAGGGTAAGTGCATAAGCTGGGAAGAAATAGGACACACCACTAACACCATTATCATCATCATTCATCTATCTGCACCTTATTTACACATAGGCATTTTCCCTCTGTTTTCCGGGGTAAAATGTGCGTGTCATATGCTGATAAATACGTTCTATAATAAAGAAAAAAAACACAATTTTTGTTTAAGGCATTTTCTGCCTCTGCTATTTTAAATTGTATTTACTTCTATAAAGGTTATTTTATTAAATCAGATTTGACTTTTTTTACTTTAAAGTCAATAGAAAAACAAGTCTCGCTATATAGGATATAAATGCAATGTGTAGATTTAGCTAAATAAGTTGTAATTGATTTTTGGTATTCTCTCTTAATCATTAATACAACTTATCCTCCCTCCCCAACTCAATCTTTCATATGCTCCATTATTCATTATTACTACTACTTTTAAGTCTAATCTCACAAAATTCATTACTATGAACTAGGGCTGTGGAAATTAACTATTAATTCATCGATTAATCTAAAAAATTTTTGATCGATCAAAATTCTTTTGATTGGTACTCACCTCTCCGCCTGAAGGGCTCCTTTGCTGTGCCTTCATATCTGCATGCCGGTGGGACCTTACTATCTGCCACACGCAAGGGCTGTTACACTTCCCTCTATCACTTCCCTCTATCAACCTGGGATTCTACAACCATCCACTGGGAGTTGTGATAGTTCCCTTCACGGGACATCTACATGCCGATGGACTGATGTTAACCCCTCCTCATCTGGATTCAGCAGTGGCATCGTTGTACACATTTTTATACCAGTATCATACTTAGCTACATGTTTTTATGACTCCTTTTGCTACTGTTTGGTATTACTCGCACAATTTTTACGTATTTTTACGTTTATGTAGCTACATCGGTTTTATCTCCAGTGCAATATTTATTTTGTTACCTACTTGAAGACTATAAAAGTTTTAATGCTATTCCCATCGAGCGCTGCCTTAGGCCCCGTACCCACGACCAAACATGTCTGCTGAAACTGGTCGGCGGGCCAGTTTCAGCAGACATGTTCGGTCATGTGTAGGCCCGAGCAGGCAGGATTCCAGCAAACATTTGCCCGCCGGGCCTTTTCCCAGCGGGCAAATATTCCTGGACTTGTTTTAAAACAGTCCGCTGGAATCCTGCCCGCTTGGACATGTTCGGTCGTCTGTACAGACCTACCGTACATGTCCGAGCGCCCGCCATCCTTCGCATGCGTCGAATGACTTCGATGCATGCGTGGAAGCATTCAACTGGCAGGCCCTCCCACGTTACCGCATCATCGTCGCGACGACGCCGCGGACACGCCCCAGCGTATTGTTTACGCGCGGATTTCTGTACGATGGTTAGTACAGAAATCCCCGGCCAGACATGTACGGTGAAAATGGTCCGGCGGACCGCTTTCATCGTACATGTTTGGCCGTCTGTACACGGCCTTAGTGTGTTTTTTGTATCCTGCTATCCATTTTTCCAGTGGTTGGTAGCTCCACTGGGAAACTTTGGGTCTGTTTGTGCGTTATAATTAATCGAATTTAGTCGATTAATCGATTAAAAAAACAAACGAATAATCAAACACAAACATTTTGATCAGTAACAGCCCTACTATGAACGCTATCATCATTCATCAAACTTTGCCTATCTCATCTATTTCAGATCAGCAATACCAGCCTGAGAGGAGAGTACAGTGCAGCCCGCACTCGCCTGTTCGTATTTCGGAGAGGCTGGAGATTCAGCCAGACATTAGTACCCCTATCATTCCCCCGACTCCTGATTTCTCCCCCTGGCCCAGAGAAGGAGAAGAAAGGCCAAGGTTCATTCATGCTGCCACCTCATGCCCTGGTGCCACCTACTGCTGTACCGCCTGTGCCAACTGTGCAGGAAATCATTCTGAGGGAGCTTATAGAATTAAGGCGTGACAACAGAAGACTACAACGGAAGGTCCAAAGGCTTACCCGGCTTACCCGACAGCAAACTGACAGTTTAGAAATTATTTTGGCCCGGTCAAGCCAACAACACAATTAGGCATTGGAGCCAGTTAGAATTACGGTACTTGAAGCTATTTCCAGACACACTGCTCCAATGCCTGGGAGCTCCGATGAAGATTTAAGCAGCAGAGAACAGCCTTCTTCTGAAAACTGAAAGCTAGACCTTTCTCTGCCCCAGGACCCATGCCATCTCAGCTCACATTGTTATGCATAATTTATGTTTTTACAGTTCCTTGATTTTGTTTGAAACTTTTTTTTATGCTGCCAAGTTACTACCTACCCAGCATGTCATTTCTAAAAAAAAATTTTTTTAGTGAAAATAAAACTATTTTTGGTGTAATACTTTGACAGTTTTTTTTTTTTACAATACATTACATATCTGGTTAATTAATAACTCATTCAAACACACACACACATATGGTAATCATTTATAATTTCTCATAATAGTTAAAGGAACCCGCTTAATTTCGACTTCCTTAACTATTTAGATTTTATTGTGCCTCACTGCTCTTACTGATCTTTTGACATATGTCAATTGATTTCCAATTTGTTTGAATAAGTGGGGAACAATATATTGGACAAGTACTCCTGCAAGGGGCTGTTTATTTAACGTTATGAGAGTATGAAATGAATGTTGTTGCATGAATTGAATGGTACCAATTGTTACAATTTTTTTATTTTTTGCATGTTTTCATACTAATATAGTCATATGACATTTTACAACGTAGACACTTGGGATAGTTGAGCAAAATCTGATTTTAGATTTGAGTTGGTCTAATATTCAAAAATGTTTACACACCTATGTAAACAAAAATAAAATACTAAAACATTTTAAAGTATATATGTAATTAAAGTAATAAAGTTTATAAGGCGCCAATTACTCTAGGAGAATTAGAACATGCAGTGGCAGGGATGTCAACTCAAAAGTCACCAGGCCCAGATGGGATGCCCATAGAGATCTATAAAAGATATGGGGATATCCTGCTACCAGAACTCCTAAAGACACTAAATTGGGCATTGACTCAGGGAATACTTCCCATCTCTATGAAAGAAGCTACTATCATTGTCTTGCATAGGGAGGGGAAGGATCCAAGAGAGGCTTCATCTTATCGCCCTATCTCACTTCTATGTACTGACGCGAAGATCTTGGCCAAAGTGTTAGCAACACGTCTTAACCGGTATATCCAAGGGCTTATACATCCTGACCAATCCGGCTTTATCCCCAATAGGTCAACCAGTACCAACATCAGGAGAGTGTTCCTGAATATGCAAATTCCAACAGAGGGAGAGGGCTCTAGAGCCGTCTTAGCCCTGGATGCTGCCAAGGCTTTTGACAGTCTGGAATGGGACTACCTATGGAAGGTCCTAGAGAAATTCGGGTTTGGCCCCAGGTTCATGAGTTGGGTGAAGTTGTTATACAATCAGCCAAGAGCAAAAATTAAAATCAACAATGAATTTTCAGAAATTTTCCAACTAGAGAGGAACGCGACAGGGCTGTCCCCTTTCTCCCCTTCTGTTCGCTTTGGCGATGGAACCATTGGCTATTAAAATTAAGAAAACTAAAGATATACAGGGGTTCCACAGACAGACTATAGAGGATAAGATCGCACTGTTTGCGGACGATGTCCTCTTCTTTTTGGGAGACGTTGAAACCTCATTAAAAAATGTGATCAAAGTAGTGGGCGAGTTTGGTCTATTTTCCGGGTTGGTTATTAATTGGGAAAAGTCAGCACTACTGCCAATTGACCCCTTGGTGCCCAGATACCTCAGGGAATCCCTCAGTTAAAAGTAGTAGTTATGATGAAATATCTCGGGATATGGATCACGAGGGACATTAATAGCTTTGTCCAAAATAACTTAATTCCTCTTTTGTCTAAATGGGAACATAAAAGAGATGTCTGGTGTAGACTACCATTATCCATAGCGGGACGATGCAATCTGATAAAGATGATATGGCTGCCCCAGTTACTCTATATCCTCCATAACTCCCCAGTCTGGATAGCTCAAAAATGGTTCAAAAAGATAGAATCCCTCTTCAGAGAGTTAATTTGGAAGAAGGGACAAGCTAGGATTTGTCTCCAGACCATGCAGTTACCTGCTAAAGAGGGGGGAATGGCAGTACCTCACCCGAAAACATATTTTCTAGCCTCACAGCTACAACAGCTTGCGAACTGCGGATTGGAGGGAGGGGGGAAATTCCGCTAGATTGATGCTAACTGGGGCACCACATAGGACAATAGTGGAGGCACTTGAGGCGGGGTCGTTCGTCCATAAATGTCCAACTATAAAACTTAGCCTTAAAGTGTGGCAAAAAACAAAAGCATTGATGGGCTACAAGGGAATAACAATATTCGCCCCCCCTCTGGTGCAATCAAAACTTAAGAGAATTAAAAGACATTGAGAGATGTAAAGAATGGGAGAGACAAGGGATAAGCCGCTTAAACCAACTGTACAATGGAGAACAGATGAAATCCTTCGCAGACTTGCGACAGGAATTCAATATAACAAATAAAACATTTTACAGATATCTACAGATACGACATGCTATCCAAGACCAGTTTGGGTTACAACCCATTGTATGGTCCTCGGCCCCCACCCTCCTGAAAATAACCTCTTCAAAAACAACTAAAGGCCTGATATCTGAGTTGTACTCTAGAATAGGAGCTAAAACCATAAGTAGGGCAGGCCCCATCAAGAGCAGGACAGGATGGGAGAAAGACTTAGGTCAAATGACCACGGAACAGTGGAGTGCGATCTTGAGGAGGGGGGTATTGGTTTCGATTTCCCCATCTCAGAAGGTATCACACTTGTTCCTCTTGCATAGAGTATACTATACCCCCAGGAGAATGTTTAATCTCAGGTGGAGAAGTACTGACGAATGCCCAAGGTGCAGAGCGACAGACAATCTTATCCACATGATGTGGAAATGTCCTAAGCTATTTAGATACTGGGAGGAGGTGGTCACCATAATAAATAAAACTTTTAAAACTAAGCTAGAAGCTGAGTCTAAGATATGCTTGCTAGGCAGCATAGAGGAAAATAGAGTGCCAGCCAGTTCCCTTGAAGTGGTACTGAGATGCCTCTTCCAGGCGAGGAAGTTAATTGCGTTGAGGTGGCAGGCCCAGATGCCACCCACTGTCAAATCTTGGGTTAATCTTTTTAAGGTTTATTTTTAATGCACACCCACTGACTAGATGAATCTTAGCGACAGCAGAGAGAGATAAGGGAAAAAATCCTTCTGACCTGATGTGCCTTGAGGGAGCCACAGTGCAACTTCCTGATTGGTTGGGAAGACAGTTCCATGCTCCCACACAGCACTGCATGTCAGAGGGAGGATTTGAGATCTTACTTTTTTCGGTGAGATTGGAAATAATCTACCGGTTTTGGAGGGAGTACTTGCAACTTGCCCATGCCCAAGTGCTGACTAATCGGCAGTTATACTATCATTGGTATAGGTGTATATTATATATATCTATATACACATCGATAATAACAGTGGTGTGCACTGGTAAGACTTACCTGTGAACTGAAGTACTTGATGACTCATATAGAATCAAACATCAAGAACTAGGGGTATTTTCACTAAACTGTGAAAGAAAGAAGTCGATAAACTGAAATAATTAATGGAATAAAGTAAAGGGAATAGGGATAAAAAATGATGAGCCACTTACTTGTTTGTGGGTGCACTAGGGTAAATCAGTTCCATTCTTACATTCCATAGTATGGGGAGAGGTCTGTGCCTTCCCCATCCCCCAAACCCTAACGATTTTCTCGTAGCTGGTAGCAGGTGCAGTCTTCATGTACAACACAGTAGACAGAAAGATGAAACAATACAATGGAATACCACTTTTTGTTGGAGTATTGGTATCCATTTGGTTGTGGGAGTATTGGGACTCGGAGACACAGAGTACGGTAAGTGCAGGATTTATTTTATTTTTTTTATCTTAAAAATAATAATAAAAGAAGGAGCATCGAGTATTGTGTGTATATGCACTATGCATCCAATAGCAACTCCAAAAACTTGAACCCAAAAATAATATAAAATGATAATGATGATCCAATCAAATGCAACTTCTGTTGAATCATAACAATCTCTCTCAACTGGTGGATAATTTAGAAAAAATATTCAAAGGAATGGATGGTTTTACTTCAATTCAACCTGTTCTAAGACTAGAATAGATGCCAAATAGAAAAAACACCCTCAGAAAAAATATAGTGCAGGTTATGTATCTAAAATGGAATATGTTTAAGATGAAAGTTATCACTCAGTCAAAAGTAGAGACAGAGAGCCTGGGAAGCCGGGATCAGTCTCATGGTTTTAGTTCATGGATTGGACTCTTTTTGGGTTTATAATCATTACTTTTAGTGTGGCAGACTGATAAATCTGAAGTGGTCCGAAATGAACTGCCTGAACATTTTACTTGTGATGTTTTCCCAATCCCAATTCACATCAAAGAAAAGGTGATGATATAAAGGCCAAAAATAGACCATTCAATAATACCTTGAGACTGATCCCAGCTTCCAAAGCTATCTCAGCTCTCTCTAGTTGTTTTTCACTGAGTGACAACTTTTATGATGAGAAACAAACATATTCCTTTAATTTGGGATAAATATCATGACCTGTCCTGCAGCTATATTTGGTTTTGGTTATGTTGAATTTTATATTTGGAATCTAATTTTAGAAGAGGTTGAATTAAAGATAGACTCATGGCACATAGATTATGGTTGAAGTTCAAGACAAAGTAGCAGTTAACTCTCATAGTCTAGGGCAGGGTATCCCAGTTTTGAAATGTTAACTTTCAAGAATGCCATCTGCTCCATCAGCTGTGGAGCCAGTTGGGATCGTTGCGGGGAGAGAATATTCCCAGTGATCGAAAATACCCGCTCACTTTGGACTGATGTTGGGGGGCAGGATATAAGCTCTTGGGTTACATTGGAGAGGGCAGGCCAAATACGCTTCTTTTAATGCCAATATTGTAAAGGCTCTGTAGTAGCAGGCAAATTTGGCTTGGAAAGATAAGCCTTCACTGTAGCTGATAGAAAATAAATGGAATACCCACGCTTAGGATAAGAGGTGGGAAATGTAAATAATGTAAATTTTAAGACTGCGGCCCCCCCTCTTTTGTATCCCCAAGAGGATACAAATAAAAAAAGGAATAAAATTGGGGTGTGGGGGTAGTGGCGCTGTCTGTTCAGTAGCCACTGGCTAAAGAGAAAAAAAAGACACACGGCAATATATATGCAGTAATGCACACTAGTTCCACCAGAGATGGCGTCCACCAGCCTGGAATTAAGATATAATGCTAGGCACAGCTGAGTATATCTAAACCAAAATATGAAGCAGCATCTAAACCAAAGTAATGTAACTATATAGTGAGTCACTAGAGTGGAAAACTGTTGCTAGTTAGACCAAACATACTATGTGGATAAAAATAGGCGCATATGTGTGAAATAAATGCAAATAAAAATAAATTGAACTAGAACTCCGCTAGCAAAATATAAATATATGTGAACCTAAAGTGAGAAGTCCTGTGATGCCCGTAGCATAATAGTTAAATATAAATATAGTATGCGCACAATTGTGCAAAAAACATCAGCATATATCACCAAAAAGTATTGAATCCTGTGATAACCAGAGTTGGATATATGTACCCAACTATGTTGGATAATGAAAATTGTAACACAAAAACACCAAAAAGTGAAACCAAAAAGTCATAAAGTCAATCCAAAAATATGTGTAAAAAATGTCACAAAAATCAGCAGTAAAGTGATGAATCCTCAAACAGTTAATTGAAATTCAAATTCAACTTGAGTGCAGTAATCAACTTCAAACAGTGCTTCTTGCTGTGCTGGGTGATCACACTATGCAGTTTGTGTAAGCGCGGAGGTCCCGGTGCTCCCCCACTTGGGTCCCCACTCACCAGAAGCCCTCACCCCTGCAGGGGTAGGGTGCAAAACACGCTGCGATGTCTCTCGATCCCAATCCTTCCTTCCCTGCAGAGGCGTTGCTAGGGGGTGCGGGGGGTGCGGTCCGCCCCGGGTGACACCCGCTAGAGGGGTGACACCATCCCGATTTAAAAAAAATAATATATATATTTTTTTTAGCTGACATGTGGGGGGGGTGCAGTGATGCAGGTTGCTGTGTAATGTAAAGGGGTGCAGAGGGCTGTGTAGTGTAAAAGGGTCCAGAGGTGCAGGGGGCTATGTGATGTAAAGGGGTGCAGAGGTGCAGGCGGCTGTGTAATGTAAAAGGGGTGCAGTGATGCAGGGTGCTGTGTAATGTAAAATGGTCCAGAGATGCAGGGTGCTATGAGATGTAAAGGGGTCCAGTGATGCAGGGTGCTGTGTAATGTAAAGGGGTCCAGTGATGCAGGGTGCTGTGTAATGTAAAGGTGTCCAGAGGTGCAGGGTGCTGTGTAATGTAAAGGGGTCCAGAGGTGCAGGGGGCTATGTGATGTAAAGGGGTCCAGTGGTGCAGGGGCTGTGTAATGTAAAGAGGTGCAGGGTGCTGTGTAATGTAAAGGGGCCCAGAGGTGCAGGGTGCTGTGTAATGTAAAAGGGTCCAGAGGTGAAGGGGGCTTTGAGATGTTAAGGGGCCCAGTGATGCAGGGTGCTGTGTAATTTTAAAGGGGTCCAGTGATGCAGGGTACTGTATAATGTGAAGAGGTCCAGAGGTGCAGGGTGCTGTGTAGTGTAAAGGGGTCCAGTGATGCAGGGTGCTGTGTAATGTAAAGGGGTCCAGTGATGCAGGGGGCTGTGTAATGTAAAGGGGTCCAGAGGGCTATGTGATGTAAAGGGGTCCAGTGGTGCAGAGGGCTGTGTAATGTAAAGAGGTCCAGAGGTGCAGGGTGCTGTGTAATGTAAAGGGGCCCAGAGGTGCAGAGTGCTGTGTAATGTAAAGGGGCCCAGAGGTGCAGGGGGCTATGTGATGTAAAGGGGTCCAGTGGTGCAGAGGGCTGTGTAATGTAAAGAGGTCCAGAGGTGCAGGGTGCTGTGTAATGTAAAGGGGCCCAAAGGTGCAGGGTGCTGTGTAATGTAAAAGGGTCCAGAGGTGAAGGGGGCTGTGAGATGTAAAGGGGGTCCAGTGATATAGGGTGCTGTGCAATTTTAAAGGGGTCCAGTGATGCAGGGTACTGTGTAATTTTAAAGGGGTCCAGTGATGCAGGGTACTGTGTAATTTTAAAGGGGTCCAGTGATGCAGGGTGCTGTGTAATGTAAAGGGGTCTAGTGATGCAGGGGGCTGTGTAATGTAAAGGGGTCCAGTGTTGCAGGGTGCTGTGTAATGTAAAGGGGTCCAGAGGTGCAGTTGTGGAGAGGGGTACACAGTAGTAACACAAAGATATTGAAGGATGCATAGGTATGCAGGGGGCACAGTGGGGTGTTTTTACATTTTAACGTGGGGGGGGGGTGCCAGATATTGGATCCGCCTCGGGTGCCAAATGCTCTAGGTACGCCCCTGGCCTATAGGCTCCTGAGATGTGAATTCCGGTTCTGGAGAAAGAGAGGTGGGGGGAGGGGACAACGAAAAATGGAGAGAAAGAAGAAGGGATAGAACGAACAAGAAAGATGGATAGGGAGAGAGAGAAAAGGGGAAGAAAGGAGAACAGAGAGCAAACAGTAGGGTAAAAAATATTTGAAAAATGTTATGGGGGGGGGGGGGGTGACACCAGATTTTACCGCACCAGGTGACACCAACCCTAGTGACGCCACTGCTTCCCTGAGCTCTCTGGGAACGACTTCCACCAGGTGGCAAAGATCTTCCTAATCGTTCAGACTCCTCCAGAAAAAAAGACAGGCTCCCATAGCGTGATATGTAAAAAACAGGATAAGCTTTATTGCACTGCCACTAAGAGCTTGGCGTGTACAAACAGTGTATAGTATTGCCCATAAACTAATCAGGACAAGGATAATTAAAAATAAAATTTAATAAAAAATAAAAAATTTGAAAAAATAAATAAAAGATGAGCTGTCTGCGATATTCGCAGATGTGCAGACACGGCACTATCAGTCCGGTATGTATGTGGCAGCAGCTGCCGGACGCCGTTCGTTCCACTGAGCTAGTTAGCTGTTCCACCCGGAAGTGCGTGTAACCGCTTTACGCGCGTTTCGTAAGGTAACTTCTTCTGAAGCGGGTACACGCATACCTAAGCTTAGGAGATAAATAGAGGACGTCATATGAGTTAGCCCTCCCACATAAAGGTGACAGCCAATCAGATTTTTAGAACCAATTTCCCACCGAATGCAGGCTAATTTAGCAGGCACCCCTGGAGATCCTAAGTGAACATAATGACATCCTGAACCATCACAGCTTAGCAGGGTTTAAAAAGCCTAATAACATATCATATCTAAAAACAACCATAAAAATTGACATATATCAGTGCCAGAATTTTTCAGGGCTACGTACATGAAAAGCACCTGTATTTAGGCTATGAAAGTAAATATCATATAATGTTAGAAAAAGATATTCCCACCACATTAAAGAGCCCTCTGTCCTAAATGAAATAATTTAATAAAGTAAAAATAAAAATGAATAAAAAGGTGGAATTTGTAGAACATTTGGCTAAACCCGCTAAGTGGTTACTATAATGTTTGCAGGCATACCTGCTTGCTATAAATGCCTTAGTATAAATATGACATCCATTAAATATAGGTATGGAGATGGGTATACTTAAGTTTACAGAAGAGTAAAGTACAGTATTAGTATATTATCAAGTGTATGGTAGTCACAGGGTTTGTGTAAAGGGACAGAACCCACCAGAGTTAGGTGGGAGATTCCGAGAGATAATAGAAGCCAAAAGTAAAAATAATCTGGGTTCAGCTTCTAGATAACAATAATGTATTCAGCAAGATGGTATAAAAATCTTAGCCCCACACAATGTGATGTTAAAAAATGTCACACCATTGGTGCAGTCTAGAGGACCGAACATTGTAACCTCAATTTCATCCTACGTTAAACCTCCCGGGAAGGGATACATAAAGAAAGTACCCGATTAATAATCATGCTCTGAGACTGCAAAGGTGCATAGCTCACTAAAGGTAGATTCAAAGAGAGGTGTATATAAAAACAAAATTTTCTACCATAGGATAAGAGTGATACCTAGTATCCAATTAACAGGACCAGCACGTTACCAATAGGTATTGGTTAGTAATCCATAGAGTGGACTAAATAAGTCCCTGTAACCTGTAATATTAAGGTGGATGTTCTCCTATCCACAAGGGAAACCACAATGGCCCCATAAGGCAGGGAGGGGAATATAGTACAATAACACACTGTACCTTCCGGGAGTGGGTATCCCTATAGTTAATCCATTACAGCATAGATGTTCCCAAGTAGGGAGATCAAACTCTACCCAATTAGATAACTCTCTTCAACATCCTGTCTGTGGTTTAAAGCAATAAGGGAAGTGGGTTCCATAATAATCCATGGTCGGGGTCAGTGGAAGAAACTTTGAGTATCCATGATCTGTATATTAGATTGCATTACTCCGTATAGGGTACCTTTAGGGTAAATCTTGTATTCAAATCTACGGCCACCAGTATTGGGGCCTAAGTCGTGGAGATGGTGTTGGTTCAAGGGTTTGCTAGAAAGCAGTTCAGGTCAATATCAATATTTAACCCATGAGGCTCCAGGGACCCCAAACGGTAGATCCAACTGGTCTCGTTCTGTGAGATGGCAGTGGTTTTGTTGCCTCCTCTCCAGTTGTCCTTCACTACATCAATACCGTAAAAGATTAGCCCCGTGGGGTCTTTATGATGGAATTCATTAAAGTGTCGAGAAAGATTGTGCTTGGGAAACCCCTTTCTAATTCTGTTGATGTGTTCTCGAATCCTCACTTTTAGTGGTCGAGTGGTTCTGCCCACGTATTGTAAGTGGCACGGGCATTCGATGATGTAGGTTACGTGGGTGGTATCACAGGTGATGAGTTCTTTAATTTTATACTCCTTGAAGTCAGTTCTTGACTTGAAACTCGTCTTTCTTCTGGGTTGTGGTTTACTGACCCTGCAGGCTAGGCATCTCTGGCATTTATAAAAACCTTTCAATTCAGGGCAAATGGAAACAGGTTTTGGTGGGTCTATCACATTATGCACAAGGTGGTTCCGCAATGTGGGGGCCCGTCTGTAAATAAAGGTGGGTTTTTTAGTCAAGATGTTGTTCAAAGTATGGTCTTCTTTTAGAATTGGCCAGTATTTCTTGACTATATTTTCAAAGTCCCTGAATTGTGAATTAAACCCTGTAATCAAAGCCACACTGATGTCCTTTTGATTGGGCTTATTGTGGTGTACCAGCAGTGTTTGCCTATCCAGGTTTTTTACTTCTTCTTTTAGTTTTAACAGATGGTCTACAGTGTATCCTTTTTCTTTGAAACAATCAATAATTACATCAGCCTGGTTTCCATAGTCGTCAATGGAGTTGCAATTTCTACGAAGACGCAGGAGTTGGCCTTTGGGTATGTTGGCTTTCCACCTCTGGGTGGTGGCAGCTGGAGGATGGGATGTACCCGTTACGATCCGTGGCTTTGAAAAAGGTTTTGCTATGTAACTCAGAGCCACACTTGAAGATCTGGAGGTCGAGATAATCTATACACTGAGTATCCCACTTTCCTGTAAAGGTGAGCCCATATCTGTTAGTATTCAAATCTTGTAGGAATTCTTGTAATGTCTTGGAATTCTTGTAATGTCTCAGCTGTACCATCCCATAATATAATGAGATCGTCAATATATCTCCGATATAATTTGATCTGCGGGATGTTTTGATTGTAAACGTATTCTTCCTCCCAGCAATCCATTAACAAGTTTAGCGACACTAGGGGCATAACATGCCCCCATCGCCACGCCCTTTGTTTGGACATAGTAGTTCTTCTTATACCAAAAATAATTACATCCCATCGCCATTGTTAGTCCCTCGATGATGAAATTGATCTGTTCTTGTTTAAGCCCGGAGTTTTGATGCAGGGCTTTTTCCACTCCCCTTACGCCATCTGTTTGGGAGATGCTGGTATATAACGAGTTGACGTCTATGGTTGCTAATAGCAAGTTTTCCACCCCGCTGATTTGTTGCAATTCATTGATAAGTTGTAGACTATCACGAAGGTGTGATCTGCCTTCCCTCATCATCGGTTTTAGGAAGGTATCCAGGTATTCCCCCAGCCGGGAGAAGATGGAATTTATCCCACTTATTATGGGTCTCCCTGGGGGTTTATCCAACCTCTAATGTATTTTTGAAGTGTAATAAATGACCGGTGTCTTCGTTGAATTCGATATAAGATAATCAGCCTCACTTTTACTCAGTATCCCCATAGTTTTGCCCTTTTTGACGTATTTTTCCAGTTTCCTGTTGAACCGCTGCTTGGGGTTTCCTTTGCGCTTTTTATATGTATTCTCCAGTCTAAGTAGATTTTCCATCTCATTCTCGTAGTCACTTTTATTAAGAATTACCAGTCCACCCCCCTTATCAGCTGGCCGGATTACTACTTTGTTTCTGTTCCCTATTTCCTTAATCGTTTTCCATACATTTTTATTTTTATGTTTGAACTTCCTCTGGAGTTTCCTCAGATCTCCTTCCACCATCTTTTTGAAGGCTCCTATGCATTGGTTGCCTGATATATTAGGACTAAACGTTGAGTTGTTCCTAAGGTCAGTTTGGGTATATTCAGATGGCTCCCGTATGTTTCCTTCTGTGTTATTCTGGAAGAATTTTTGTAGATTGAGTTTCCTCAGAAATTTTTGGAAGTCAATGTATACAAGTGGGGGAGCACCGGGACCACCGCGCTTACACAAACTGCATAGTGTGATCACCCAGCACAGCAAGAAGCACTGTTTGAAGTTGATTACTGCACTCAAGTTGAATTTGAATTTCAATTAGCTGTTTGAGGATTCATCACTTTACTGCAGATTTTTGTGACATTTTTTACACATATTTTTGGATTGACTTTATGACTTTTTGGTTTCACTTTTTGGTGTTTTTGTGTTACACTTTTCATTATCCAACATAGTTGGGTACATATATCCAACTCTGGTTATCACAGGATTCAATACTTTTTGGTGATATATGCTGATGTTTTTTGCACAATTGTGTGCATACTATGGCCCAGATTCTCGTACATCGGCGCATCCTTATGCGGGCGTAGCGCATCCAATATGCGCTACGCCGTCATAACTTAGAGAGGTAAGCTCCGTATTCCCGAATCACAGGCGTTCATTTTTGCGCCGGCGTAGTGCAAATTCGTGGGCGTAAGCGGTCGTAAGTGAAAGTAGGAAGGAAGTGGGCGTGATACATTTAAATGAACCGTGACCTTATGCAAATGATGGTCTGAACGGACGGCGCATGCGCCGTCACGTGACCGGGTGTCCCCCGCCCCTATGCGCATGCGCACAATGCGATTGGCGAGTTGCTCCAACCAAGTGCATAAATACGCCCAGACATGCGCCCATCGTGTGCAAAAGTACACCTGTTAGTTTACTGTTGGTGGTGAGCTTACTTTTGCAGTGCTTTGCCATGTCTGCTGAGCGTACAAGGAGCAGGAAAAAGAATTTCTCTCATGATGAGAGGGCCATCATTCTCGCAGGCATGGAGAGGCACTATGACCGCCTCCATGGGTCCAGGAGTAAAACTACAAGCAAGGGGCGAAGGGATGAGATCCTGCAGAGGATAACTGATCAAGTGAATGCTGTGGGCAATGAGGCGAGGAGGCCCCATCATATAGGCAAAAAAATAAATGATCTTAGGAGGAGGGTCAAGGAAAAGATGGCCCTCATGGCGAGGCATGCCGGGGGCACTGGTGGGGGACCTGCCTCAAGGATCCGTCTGACACCAGATGAGGAGGTAGTTGCCCGGTGCCTTACCAGGGTGCAAGTTGAGGGAATGCCGGGCTATGATTCTGTTCATCCGCCCTTGAGGACAGGTAAGTGTTTATTTCAACTATCTGGTGTGTAGCATGTGTGTGGGGGGGGGGAAGGGAATATGTGTGTGGGTCCACCAACATGTGAATGTTTTGTGTCATCCACAGGTGTCCAGGATGAAGCTGGCCCGTCTCGTGCCCCTGCCCGTCCCACACCATCCCCTGATGCTGATGTCCCTGCCCGTCCCACACCATCCCCTGATGCTGATGTCCCTGCCCGTCCCACACCATCTTCATCTGATGAAGATGCCCCTGACCCCCAGGGAAGGCAAGCGGCATTGGTGGAGGAGAGTGGTGGTCACGCCTCCATTGAGGAGGTTCTGCAGGATGCGGAGCATTTGGGGGAGGAGGTGTCACTGTCCCTTTTCATGGAGGATTTGGGAAGCTTGGCTGGTCCATCCCGGACCTCAAGCCCACGATCCTCCATATCCTCGGACTCCATCTCCAACCCAGCCACTCCCTCTGTCTCCATCCCCAACCCACCCCCTCCATCTAATCCCTCCCCCTATGCCAGGCCTGAAGCCTCTCGTGGACCAAGGAGGTCAACGCCGAGAACCAGGGGGGTACCCGAGTTGCTGTCTGTGACCCTGACCACTGCGCAGGAAGACCAGACCCACCTTATGGGTGCGATGGGCCAGGACTTCACTCGAGTGGCTGACAGCCTTGGGGAGAGGGGACATGTCACTGATGTGATTCAGGACATTGCAGGCAACACCACTGCAATTATCACCTGTTTGCGGGATCTCGAAACCACCACAGCAAGCCTGGTGAAAGAGGTGCAGACCCTAAATGAGTCCGTCCAGGGGCACACAGCTGCCATTGTTGGTGTTCAAACCGAGACCAATAACCTCCTGAGGAGGATAGCGGTGGCATTAGAGGGCAGGCCTCCTGCCCCGGTGGATGCTCCTCTGCCTGATGCAACCCCCCCCCTCAACCAGGCAGTTGAGGAGCCGGGGCCGGGGCCGTGGCCGAAGGCAGGCCAATTAGTTATTTTGTCTTTATGATTATTGCTCGGGTAAAGAGTTATTTTCTTTATTTTTCTAAGTATTGCTCTGGTAAAGAGTATTTTAATTTATTGTTGACAAATGCACACGGTGAGGCGTGCAGAATAGTGTGACTGGTGTGAGAATGGGGGGGGGGGTTGACACTCCTGCCAGCAAAGGGGTGTCACCCTCTGCCGTGTGAAAGGTGTATGAATGTACAGTAACATAATTGGAGCCTTGGCGCGGCGTTACTTCTCCCTAAAACCATGTGGTTTGATTGGGTCTAATCCAATTCGATGTGCATGTGGGGGGGGTGTGCTAGGGACCACAGTGGTGTGCACGCGTGCATTCACATTGTGCCATTTTTAATGTGTGTGTTTAACGTTCAAAGAGACGTTCAACGAGGCATCTCCTGATTGCTGATCCCTCAGCAGACGAGGTACCCTCAGGCAGGGGGGGGATTGTCGGGTTGGGGGCTCAGGTCATCACGTAGTTCAATCTCCAGGCCCTTTCTCACTGCGAAGTTGTGCAGAATGCAACATGCCCCGATGATCTGGCACACAAAGTCTGGGGAATACAACAGGGTCCCCCCAGACTTATCCAGGCATCTGAAACGGGACTTCATTTGGCCAAAGGTTCGTTCCACCACTGCACAGGTACTTATGTGTGCAGCATTGTAGTTTTCCTCTCCTGGGGTTTGTGGGTTCCGGAATGGGGTCATTATATGAGGTCCAAGTGCATATGCCGAGTCACCTGGAAGGGAAAAGACAGGAGGATGTTAGTCATGCATGTGTCCCTCGTAATGTCTGCGTCATGGGGGGGACAGTCATACCTGACACCCATGTCACTCACCAACCAGCCAGCTGTCCCCATACACGTTCTGGTCAAACTCCATTGGGATGTCGCTTTGGCGGTAGATGAAGCTGTCATGACAGGATCCGGGGTGTTTGGCACGGACGTGCCATATGAGGCCATGGGCATCCACGATCACCTGGACATTGATAGAATGCCAGAGCTTCCTATTGCGGAATAGGTGCTCTGTGTCACGGGGGGGCTGTAGTGCCACATGGGTGCAATCAATGGCCCCGATGGTGCGTGGGAATCCTGCAATTCTGACAAAATCTGCCCTTGCCTTATTCCGCTGGACCTCCTGGGTGGGTCTGACGATTTGGTTGGACATGTGTCTCAGGATTGCGGGGACAACCTGGTGCACACATCTGCTCATGCTGGTTTGTGACATCCCAGCCACACCTCCACTTGTGCGCTGAAAAGATCCAGTGGCCAGGAAGTGGAGTGTTGCCAGGACCTTGATCAGTGGCTGCACTGCATGTGAGCGGTGTGTTGGGCTGGTAAGGTCATCCTGCAGGATTGTGGTTATTTCCTGGATGGCTTGAGTATTAAATCTGAAGAGGCGATACACCTCTGCTTCCCCGATGGCCAAGACGTCTAATGGCGTTCGGTAAAAACGCTGCCGTGCCCTCCTCCTTCTCCTCATTCTAAGCGCCTGGGCGCACACTAGTTGTGCTATGACCATGCCTGCCCCTGGCATGTTGGCATACAGAAGTCTTGTCCTGCAAGTGTGGTTGCTCAGCTCGTCCGTAAGGGTGCTGCTAAAGCTGCTCTCCAGCTGACCTGCACACGTCTGGTGCAAAGTTGCCCCTGCTTTTATGAGGGGCAAGTTTACACCGGACGAACAGCTTACGCGCACCGCTCGTAGCCTGCGTCGGGCGGTCGTACGTTCGGGAATCTCCGTATATCCCTCATTTGCATATTTGATTATGAAATCAATGGGAGCGCTGGGCGTTCTCGGCGTAAATGTGCGCCTACGCTACGCCGGCGTACAAACGTTGCGCCGATCGGAACAAGACTATTTTCTGGCGGACCTGGTTCTGTGGGTACGGCGCACCGATACGACGGCGCATCTGTACAGTTGCGCCGCGCATATCAAGGTGCCCCGGCGTAACGCCTTTGAGAATCTGGGCCTATATGTATATTCAACTATTATGCTACGGGCATCACAGGACTTTATCTCACTTTAGGTTCACATATATTTATATTTTGCTAGCGGAGTTCTAGTTCAATTTATTTTTATTTGCATTTATTTCACACATATGCGCCTAGTTTTATCCACATAGTATGTTTGGTCTAACTAGCAATAGTTTTCCACTCTAGTGACTCACTATATAGTTACATTACTTTGGTTTAGATGCTGCTTCATATTTTGGTTTAGATATACTCAGCTGTGCCTAGCATTACAGTATATCTTAATTCCAGGCTGGTGGACACCAGCTCTGGTGGAACTAGTGTGCATTACTGCATATATATTGCCGTGTGTCTCTTTTTTCTCTTTAGCCAGTGGCTACTGAACAGACAGCGCCACTACCCCCACACCCCAATTTTATTCACTGTAGATGAGATACCACTCTGTTCCCTGAGAGGCGGTCTCGTGGGTCCAATCAAGCGATCTAATGTCTGTGCCCAAATTGCATCTGCTCTGGTTGTCTTGGCAGCAGTGTTAATGATAGGTGTTGACACAGTATCATCGGCAGGCTCCTCCTGTTCTTCCTCCTCCTCTAATGGCATAAATAATTGTCTTTGCCTGTCATACACCCTCACAATTAATTTATCCCTCCAGGTTGTTAGTACATGGCTGTGCATGGGCATTTTGCCCTTGATTCGAGGATCATATATTGCAGCGAACATTAACTCAGGGCAAGCTTCTATGAGGTCATTAATCCTTCTAGTTAATTGAGCCTTAAGCCTCATTAGAAGTGCAGCAATGTCTGCAACTAATGCGCCAGCAGGTAACACCTCTCTTTTGCTGAGAATCTCATCCAGCGTAATGTTTAGATTTGTGAATAGGGGAATAACTTAAGACAAGATAGCGTTCTCTCGGCTCTAGCTTTCTGTGGCAGCGCGGAAGGGACTAAGCACTGCCACCAACTGATCAATGATTGTCCACTCCTCCCTGGTTAATGCTCTAGGTATGCCTATATAATGTTCATGGGACATGGCATGAATTGCCTTTTGCTGCTCAAGCATTCTCTCCAGCATTTCTAAAGTGGAATTCCACTGTGTACTTATGTCCTGCTTCAAGCGGTGCTGACTAAGGCCATAATTAATTTGCTCTTTTCGTAACATGTGGCTGTCTTTCACACTTCGGTGAAAATGGCCTGCTATCTTACGACAGGATTCAAGAATTGATGACAACTTTTGACTACTGTCGTCATCCAGAGCAGCCTTAACGACAAGATGCAGGACATGTGCCGAGCAGCGAACTCCTACAAATCGCCCATCGCGCAAAGCCTTGATCATGTTTGCAGCTCCATCTGTTAGCACAAACCCTAACCTTGGTTGCATGCCTGCTTGTTCTCCAAGCCACTCTGCCACCATTTTTTGTAGTGCATGCAAAATATTATGAGCACTGTGTTGCTCATCTAGAACCTCTGCATGCAATAGGAACGAACGGTGCCCCTGCTTGGGAATTACTGCCCCAGCTCCTGTACTTCTTGACCCTGGTTTTTGTTTGGTAGGTTCAGAGACATTGGGCTGCCACCAGTGCGCGGTGAGTGACAAAAAGGCATGCTGGCCACTGGGAGCACTCCACAAGTCGGTGGTAAAATGCACAGCCACAGACTGGCCAGCAGCTCTGCCCAATTCCTTCTTCAATGCCCGCACCCACAAATTGTACAAAGAGGGTACTACGTAACAAATAATGTATTAACCTTCAAAAATGCAGAAAAATAAATAAAAATCTCAGACAGTTATAAAAAAAAAGTGCACACACTCTGTCCCACAAAAGCAATAGCATAAAATGTTTTACAATTGCAGGAATTGGAAATAACGGATTTTAATCCTTGCTTATTGCCTAATATACTTTGTTTCCTTGTAATAAATCCTGCACTTACTACTAGACACTCAGACACAGACACTCCACTCCCTCAGACAGTCACGAGACCCTGACTTGTCTCCTCCTCCTCAACTGAATCTAAATAGATTCAGGAATGCAGCATTGCATTGTCATTGTGACTCAGCAAAAAGTAAACTCTGGTGATTGGCTAAAATATAAGTAAGATGACTCACTCATAGCTAGCACTGCCCATTCAAAAGAACGATTCAGGAACCCAGATTTACAAAACATACGAATGAAAAACGGACATACGAATTACGAATAAAGAAGCAAATTTACGAATACACAAACTAAATAAGAAATTACGAATACAAACAGACAAAATGTATTTACGAAAGTACAAAATTACGAATCCATTAAACGAAAATTATTATCTAACAAAATTACGAATTTCGAATCAACGAAAATAAGTTAGACAGATTTACGAATCATTCAGTATAAACGAAAATAAAACTGTTACGAAAATACGAACGGGTCCGAATAGGAAAAATTGAGTCTTACGAAATACGAACGGGTCCGAATAGGAAAAATTGAGTCTTACGAAATGACGAATCTACGGAACAAAGTCTGCACACAGACTTTCCTAGCCTGCTTCCTGTACAGGTTCCTGTAAGCCCGGGTACTTGCCCAAGAACCGCTGCACCACCAAATTAAGGACATGAGCAAAACAGAGCACATGGGTCAGTTGTCCCTGTCGCAGGGCAGAGAGGAGGTTGGTGCCATTATCGCAAACCACCATTCCTGGCTTAAGCTGGCGTGGCGTCAACCACCTCTGAGCCTGCCCCTGCAGAGCTGACAGAACCTCTGCCCCAGTGTGGCTCCTATCTCCCAAGCACACCAGCTCAAGCACCGCATGGCATCTCTTTGCCTGCATTCCTGCGTAGCCCCTCGAAAGCCTACGGAGCACCGCTGGTTCCGAGGACACATCAGCACAGGAAGAGGCCACAGAGGAAGAAGAAGAGGAGGGGGTGGAGAAAAGAGGTGTGTCACAACCAGTAGTAGTATTTTAGAGGCGTGGTGGCGGAACAACCTCCAACACTTCTGAACCTCGCCCTGCGTCCTTCCCAGCTGCCAGCAGAGTCACCCAATGCGCCGTGAAAGATAGGTAACATCCCTGTCCATGCCTGCTGGACCATGAGTCAGCGGTAATATGCACCTTACCACTGACCGCCCTGTCCAGCGAGGCATGGACATTGCCTTCCACATGCCGGTAGATAGCCGGAATCGCCTTCGTGAGAAAAATTGGCGTTTGGGAACTTGCCACTGAGGTACTGCACATTCCACAAACTAACGGAAGGGGGCAGAATCTACCAACTGAAAAGGCAGCAGTTGAAGTGCTAGCAATTTAACTAAGCTAGCATTCAACCGCTGGGCATGTGGATGGCTGGGAGAGTACTTCTTTCGGCGCTGCAGCAGCTGGGACAGGGAAATTTGCCTGGTACAATCTGCCATCAGTGTACCGATAGTAGATTGCCCGCATGTACTAGGCTGTGACACACCTAATTCTATACCTTCAGTTCTATCAGTGCAGGATTCAGAGAGGACTGAGGGTATAGTGGGGTTGGAGATCCCAGATGATGAGGGCCAAGGGGCGGTCCGCTTTGTTCTTTGGTGTGGGTCTTTGAGGTATGCTTGCCAACGAACTGCATGGCAGGTTGACATATGTCTGGTCAAGCATGTGGTGCCCAAGCGGGTGATGTTTTGGCCACGTGAGATACGCTTGAGACATATGTTGCAAATAGCAACGGTGCTATCTTATGCACTCATCTCAAAAAAGGCCCACACAAAAGAACTTTTTGGAATAAGGCTGAGACACAGCTGTGCCCTGCACATGCGTAGCTCTGCGTTGTAATGCAGTCGGTGTGCTGCCCTTAAGCTGGCCCCTGGAGGGCATCCTCCTCCTCCTTCTCTCTCCTATCAGGCACCCACGTAGAGTCAGTGACCTCATAACCCCCTCCCTCCTCATCACTGTCGAAAACCTGGCAGTATGCTGCAGCTGGGGGAACATGACTGCCAGATTGCTGTCCTTCTTGGGCACCCCCTTTCTCTGGGCTCACGTTACTGCATTCCTCTATCTGTGTACCATCATTGGAGCCTTCAAAACACTGCGCATCCTCATGCAGCATGTACCCAACACTGTGTTCAAACAGTTCGGGGGACACCTCAGAAGGACATGGTGGGGCTAGGGAAGGAGTTAGTGATGCCATTGAACAGAGGGAAGAGGACACCTTGGCAGCTACTTTGCCAGACAAAGTAACCTCAGCCTGGGTGATAGAGGATGAGGAGGATGAGGACGGCTTGGTCATCCACTCGACCAAGTCTTCTGCATGTTGCGGCTCAACACGGCCAGCTCCCGAAAACAAGGACAAGCGTGTCCAACGGCCACGTGCTGATGAGAATGCACCATGTCCACGACTAGGGATGAGCTTCGAGTTCGAGTCAAACTCATGTTCGACTCAAACATTGCCTGTTCGCCTGTTTGGCGAACAACGAACAATTTGGGATGTTCGCGGCAAATTCGAAAAGCCGCGGAACACCCTGTTAAAGTCTATGGACAACAAGGAGAGGCAGAGAGTCACGAGGGCAAGCAGGCTCTGCGTCTAGAGGTAACATTGCTGGTCGTGGATAGGGATGAGCCAAACACCCCCCTGTTCGGTTCGCACCAGAACTTGCGAACACGTTCGTGTGAACTTTAGAACCCTATTAAAGTCTATGGGACTCGAACGTTTGAAATCTAAAGTGCTAATTTTAAAGGCTAATATGCAAGTTATTGTCCTAAAAAGTGTTTGGAGACCTGGGTCCTGTCCCAGGGGACATGTATCAATTCAAAAAAAAGTTTTAAAAACTGCCATTTTTTCGGGAGCAGTGAATTTAATAATGCTAAAAGTGAAACAATAAAAGTGAAATATTCCTTTAAATCTCGTACCTAGGGGGGGTGTAAAGTTAGCATGTGAAATAGCGTATGTTTTCCGTACTTAGAACTGTCCCTGCACAAAGTGTCATTTCTGAAAGAAAAAAAATACATTTAAAACTGACTTGCGGCTATAATGAATTGTCGGCTCTGGCAATTCAGAGAGCATTCATTCATTAAAAAAAAGCATGGGGGTCCCCCCAAATTCAATTACCAAGCCCTTGAGGTCTGGAATGGATATTAAGGGGAACCCCGCCGTCAATTTAAAAAAAAAGGACGTGGGGTTCCCCCCAAATATCCATTCCAGACCCTTCAGGTCTGGTGTGGATTTTAAGGGGAACTCCACTCCAAATTTTAAAAACAATGGCGTGGAGTTCCCCCAAAAATCCACACCAGACCCCTTATCCGAGCACGTTAACCTGGCCGGCCGCAGAAAAGAGGGGGGGACAGAGTGCCGCTCCCCCTCTCCTGAACCGTACCAGGCCACATGCCCTCAACATGGGGAGGATGTCCCCATGTTGATGGGGACAAGGGCCTCATCCCCACAACCCTTGCCCGGTGGTTGTGGGGGTCTGCGGGCGGGGGGCTTATCAGAATCTGGAAGACCCCTTTAACAAAGGGGACCCCCAGATCCTGGCCCCCCCCTATGTGAATTGGTAATGGGGTACATTGTACCCCTATCATTTCACGATGGAAGTGTAAATAGTTGGAAAAAACACACACTGTAGAAAAAAGTCCTTTTTTAATTAAAAAAAAGAAAACAAATCCAGCGGTGGTAATCCACTCGGTCCCGGCTTCCTGCTCCAACATTGTCTGTATCCAGCGACGGGTGATCTCCTCTCCGGTCCAGCAATGAGAAGATCAACCGGCATCCAGAGCTCCAGAGCACAGCATCGGACACAGCCCAGCGGAATGACGCAGCTGGAGCTTTGACATTTCTTATATAGGGGAGGTGGGGCCACCAGTCATGTGACCCCGCCCCCTCTGACGCAAGGGGGAAGACTGGGCTTCCCCAGTGACGTAGCAGAGGGTGCGTCAGAGGGTGCGGGGGCACGTGACGGGTGGCCCCACCTCCCCTATATAAGAAATGTCAAAGCTCCAGCCGCGTCATTCCGCTGGGCTGCGTACGGCAGAGAGAGGCGACCTCCGATGCTGTGCTCTGAAGCTCTGGATGCCGGATGATCTTCTCATCGCTGGACCGAAGAGGAGATCACCCGTCGCTGGATACAGACAACGTTGGAGCAGGAAGCCGGGACCGAGTGGATTACCACCGCTGGATTTTTTTTATTAATAAAGGACTTTTTTCTATGGTGTGTGTGTGTGTTTTTTCCAACTATTTACACTTCCTTTGTGAAATGGTAGGGGTACAATGTACCCCATTACCAATTCACATGGGGGGGCAGGATCTGGGGGTCCCCCTTGTTAAAGGGGTCTTCCAGATTCTGATAAGTCCCCCGCCCGCAGACCCCCACAACCACCGGGCAAGGGTTGTGGGGATGAGGCCCTTGTCCCCATCAACATGGGGACATTTTTTTTTAAATTGACGGCGGGGTTCCCCTTAATATCCATACCAGACCTGAAGGGCCTGGTAATTGAATTTTTTTTTATGAATGAATCCTCTCTGATTCGCCAGAGCCGACAATTCATTATAGCCACAAGTCCGGTTTTAAATGTCTTTTTTCTTTCAGAAATGACACTTTGTGCAGGGACAGTTCTAAGTAAGGGAAACATGCGATATTTCACATGCTAACTTTACAGCCCCCCAGGGACGAAATTTAAAGGAATATTTCACTTTTATTGTTTCACTTTTAGCATTATTAAAATCACTGCTCCTGAAAAAACGGCCATTTTTAAAACTTTTTTTTGCATTGATACATGTCCCCTGGGACAGGACCCAGGTCTCCAAACACTTTTTAGGACAATAACTTGCATATTAGCCTTTAAAATTAGCTCTTTAGATTTCAAACGTTCCACCGGGGATGGCGTGCACGTGAGAACGTAACGTGCTCGCGGGTGGGGGCTGTGAAGAGCTATGGGATTGCCAGGTGGAGGGACGGATCGCACCAAATGAAGGGGGGAGACGGCAGCCTCCATACCGCACGCCGCATCGCGCTACCTATCGGACCCGCTCGGATACATTGCGGGTGCAGAGGTGACGTGCCGCACCGCACCGCAGCACCAGACACCGGGGCTCACGAGATCAGCCGGAACGAGGACAGATAGCCGGCTCGAAGTAGGAAGCGGGACACGCGGCGGGAGGAGGGAGCCTGCCGAGCCCGAACCCATACAGCCCATATAGAAGGAAGGATACCCTCGCTCCAGCTGTGCCATGTAATAAGGTTAGCTCTGGGCAACCCCCATACAGAGGACAATGAGGAAAACGGGTGTACGGAGGTAAGGTAGGGGGTGAAGTAAAAAGGAGGGATTAAGCATACTGTCAAATACTGCCAAGCCTGCTAAAAGAAAGCTGTAAAAAGGTTTGACACGTTCTATCCACTATCTACCACTTTGAGAAAGTAAAAGACTGTATGGTGCACTAAGCGATGATAAAACCGAGTGTAAATACTCACAATCAAGTATACAGCTATACATACCTAGGGGAAGAGATAATGCCAAATTACTAAGGAAAACTGTAGAAGGTCTGTTATTAACTATTCACTGCCACATGCTAAGTAACATTTACATTGTATATGGTGCTCCTAAAGTTTGATGAAAACGGAGTGCAAGAACTGTCTGATTAATTTTAAATTTAACTTAAGTGAACGGGACTGCGCAAGACAAAAAGCTTATAACATTAAACACAGTAATACACGGTATGAGGAATAAGTGAGAGAAGATCTGTATTGCGTTTTGGGGATAAGAAGGGGTCAAAAAGTGACCTTTAATTAAATAACAATAAGCATTAAAAAAAAAAAAACACGTAATCCCTCCCCCCCACTGTATAAGACACCATATACAGTGTATTAAAAGTGGCCCCCCTTTTTACATAATGTATTTCCTGGGCTGAGTGTTCAAAAATGAAAAGCGTGTCCCCAGAAATGTTGATATGAGTCAAGTGGATCTACAAAGGTAGGATATGATCTGTGCAACTTAAAAACTTGGACATTGGAATCAATAGTGGGAGCTAATGATGACAAATGATGACTGAATGATAACCAGCTGAGCGTATTTCTTTTTTGTCCCGGAAGCCTGCATAAAAAAAGGGGGGGGGACTGGAAAAAAAAGGGGACTATTTGAAATCAGCAGTCACAGCTTATTGCTAAAACCTCACTTTAAGATTGGGGGGAGAAATGGACCCACCTATATCCACTACAAAACAATTTAAATTGATTTAACTGACACATACGCTCATGACATAAAATTCCAATCGCAGCATATTGGGTGAAATATTGAAGAGATCATTTATTTGGGGATCCCCTTTTCTCCATTTTTGCTCCGAAAAGAGGTCACTGCTCACGTTCAGCCCGAGAGCATTCCTATTCCCTGGCTTTAAATACCCAGATAAGCAGACTATCCGAAGAACTGACTGTCTGTATACTTTTCCTGGATTAAAAAGAGGGAGTGGGGGATAAAAAGGAGAAAGAACTTTGAAGAAATCTGAAGCTCAAAAATTGTTTCTCTCCATAAGCCCCATAAACAAATGGTTAGAAGGTGACCCTCTTATCCCCTCTCTCTTTCCCTGCCCTCTATGTATATAAATATTGGGTATATTGGTATATTGATAAGCGCCGCTCAAATTGTTAGAACCTCTGAAAACTGAGATAATATTAGTAGGGTAAAGTAGGGGAAAATAAAATTAAAATAGCAAATCCCTACAAAGTAAACCTCTGGTCCAACCCAGTCCGGCACTCCATACCGGTCTTTCCCTTTATACTGGATTCAGTATTAATAGGTCGGGAATAAGAGGTCAAGCTGGGGAAGAGAATCAGAAGGAAGGAGACTAACATGAGCAGAATGACGAGTAGATCAACAAAAGGGGACCCCCAACTACTCCAAGCAATATAACAGCAACAAGCTCAATAAGGCCATTCGTGACTAGAGGGGAAAGCCCGCGCGTCCCTGGTGTCCAGGGAGCAACAAAGCAACAACAAGTGAATAAAATCAAAAAGGCCGAAAATAAGAAACCCCAGAGCGATATCTCTAGAGAAACATCTATAGAATTAAGAGAGGAAGGGCCCACAGGAAGTGGACTGGAAAGTAGCAGGATGGATGAACGAAGTGCAGACACTCAGTCCCCCTCAAAGGGAGAAATGGCAGAGATGCTGTTAAGATTGGAAAACGTGATAAAAAGTGAAATACAGAACTTACGGACTGATTTTGGCCACATGCTCTCCAGAATAGAAACAGCAGAGGAACAAATAGAGAAACAAGAACAGGAATCAAATACACTAAAAGCCCAGATCGACCAGATTCAACTACAACAGAGGCATATTCTCTACAAATTGGAGGATCAGGAAAACAGAAGCCGGAGACAAAACTTGAGGATAAGATCTATACCAGAGAAGAGGGGCGAGGACCTCAGGATAATAACGCAGACGATATTTAATCCACTACTGGAAAGAACAATAGACAATCCAATTAGGATCGAAAGGGTTCATCGAGTAGGAAATCCGAAAAGAGTGACTTCCGAGCGAACAAGAGATGTCATAATAAGGTTCCGATTCTATGAAGACAAAGAAGCAATTTGGAAGAAGCTGAGGGGACAACCCCCGATAGTGTTTGAAGGGACGGAGCTGCAGATTTTCACCGATGTGGCCCCAGAAACCCTGGCAAGGAGATGGTTATTAAAACCGCTCTTAAAACAGATGATAGACCTGAATATTAAGTATAACTGGGGTTTCCCTGCTTGCCTAATTGGAACAAAAGAGGGGAGATCTGCGACACTAAGATTCCCAGAGGATTTAAATGAATTTTGTAGGAAATTCGATATCCAGGTCCCCGACCTGCCAGGTTGGGGGTAGGAGGGGAAGCGGAGGTGGGAGGGAGAGGGGAGGAGAATGGAAACACCCTCCTTTCTCTTTGCTTTCGCCAGTTGCACTTTTTTCTTCTCTGGGCTTCTTTTGATGCCCCCGGTTTTCTTTTTCTTTTGTCTCTGGTTTGGCTTTCCCTCTGATTTTTGGCTTGGGTTCTGCCCCCCCCCCTCTCCAGGGTGGAAAAACCGGGAGGGGGGAGGCAATCTCAGACCCCACCCGGAGTGATCTGAACCAAGACATGGAAGATGGTTCAGAGGTCTTTAATAGGCCAAATAGTGGGAGGGAGGAGGGAGGAGGGAGGGAAGGGAGAGGGGATGGGAGGGAGGGGGGGGAAGGGAGGGATGGGTTGGAGGGAGGGAAAAAACCCTATCTCACCAAAACAACCAGAAGAGAGCGTAACCCGAAGAAAGGAAAACAAAGATGCCAGTGATTAAATGCCTATCCTATAATGTAAAAGGCCTTAATAGCCCAACCAAGAGACATAAGATACTAAAGGAATTGAAAAGGTATAGGACAGACATTGCCTTTTTACAAGAAACCCATCTTACACTAGGATCAAACATAAAGATATACTCCCCCGACTTTCCCAGATGGTACTATGGAGATACCATTTCCAAAAGAGCCAGAGGGATAGCAATTGGAATAGCGAAGGGGATTCGGTTTGAACTAATAGATAGAATGACAGACCCGGAAGGGAGATTCCTCTTTCTAAGAGGGAAACTGGAGGAGATGGAATACACCCTTGTAAATATATACGCCCCGAATACCTCCCCGATGAAATACCTGCTGGGAATATTAGGGAAATTAAAAGACTTTAGGAGGGGTAAGTTAATATTGGGAGGAGATTTAAATTTTTGTATGGATCCGAAAGTAGATAAGACGCACCAGACACTAGAAACCCAAGACACACAATTGAGAAAGGTAAAAGAAAGCTTGCATAGAAATCAGTTAGTGGATACATGGAGGATCTTTAATCCAAGCCAACGAGATTACACGTTTTATTCCCTGGTCCACGGGAGCTATTCTCGGATTGACCATATTCTGGTGGACCATAGAATGCTGGAAATGGTGGTCGAGACAAGAATAGAGACCATGACGCTCTCGGATCATGCTCCCATTAGCATATCCATAAACATCTCAGGGAGTCATAGGCCTTATCAAAACTGGAGACTCAATGAGGAACTAATAATCGAAGAGAAAAGTTTTTTGAGGGTCAAAAAAGAATTAGAAGAGTATTTTAAGACAAATAAGACAGATGGAATCTCGGTTGCAACACTATGGGACGCCCATAAGGCGGTGATAAGAGGGGCCCTGATCTCTGAAGGAGGAAGAAAGAAGAGAGTAGTAAAAGGGAAAAACTTATAGGGGAGATCTTTAATCTTGAACAAAAACACAAGAAAACGGGAAAGCAACGAGATATATCTTTGAATCTAGTTAACAAGCGAAACGAACTTAAAGAACTCTTAGAACAGGAAACAAAAAGGGAATTTAATTTAATAGCAAGGGAAACATATAGGTGGGGAAATAAAACAAGCAAACACCTAGCTCGGATGGTACAAAAAAGAAATCAAGGAATTACATAGACAAAATTAAAAACGAAAAAGGCGAGGTCTTGCAAACAACAAAAGATATTGCAGAAACATTCAGATTATACTATGAAAAATTATACTCGGTAGAACAAAATAACTGGCAAAAGGGGGAGAAAGAAAATAAGATCACAACATTTTTAAAAGAAGCAGGAATATCAAAAATTGGTCAAATGGAGGCAGAAGGGATGGATAGGCCCATTACAGAAAATGAAATTAAACTAGCATTAATTCAAAAAAATGGGAAAGGGGAATAACATTTAAGCACTCACATTGGCCCACATCCGAAATAGTAATTCAAAAAAAGAAGATTGTACTACACTAGGTAGTGACATGGCGGACTTTAAAGGGCAATCACAGGGACATTTTTAGTTATAAAAATAGAGTTTAATTACAAAATTATAAATATACAAATAAATTTCATTTCAATAAAATGTTGACAAAAAAGAACATAGATACATATTTGAGCAATAGAACGTCTCGCCGACGCGTTTCGCCTTACGGCTTCTTCTGGACGAGTTGTATGGTTTTATAACAGGGAGGTATTGCTACTTGCATGTGTCAATTGAGTTGGTGGCCATCCGCATCCATCACAGATCATTGGAGTGGTACCAAAAGATAAGTTCGTGAACCAGGTAGAAGGAGAAAAGAAGATCTCCTGATGGTATAAGGGGCCACAATGGTAGTAGGTGATTGGTTCTCAAAGTAAGTGCAAAAAAGCAAAAACCGGGACCAGCAAGGCAAAAGACAGGTGGAAAAAACCTGGAGGGAAAATAAATTCCGTCACCAGGCAGCCACACTGCACTGTCCAAAATAAAGGGCAGACCGGAGGGTTTAGAAGCCTTGCAGCCTTAGAGGTGGTGTGTGTCCCGGGGGGGTAGCAGCCTGTGCTCCGCAGTGCACAGGCTGCTACCCCCCCCGGGACACACACCACGAACTTATCTTTTGGTACCACTCCAATGATCTGTGATGGATGCGGATGGCCACCAACTCAATTGACACATGCAAGTAGCAATACCTCCCTGTTATAAAACCATACAACTCGTCCAGAAGAAGCCGTAAGGCGAAACGCGTCGGCGAGACGTTCTATTGCTCAAATATGTATCTATGTTCTTTTTTGTCAACATTTTATTGAAATGAAATTTATTTGTATATTTATAATTTTGTAATTAAACTCTATTTTTATAACTAAAAATGTCCCTGTGATTGCCCTTTAAAGTCCGCCATGTCACTACCTAGTGTAGTACAATCTTCTTTTTTTGAATAAACTAGCATTAACAAGTTCAGCCTGCAGGTAAAAGCCCAGGCCCAGACGGCTTCACAGTGATGTATTACAAAAAATACAAGGAGATCCTCCTCCCAAAATTATGCCAGTATTTTAACGGCCTTGGAAGAGAGCATAAATTAAGTAAAGAAGCATCAGAGGCAACCATCACCATTATTCCAAAGGAAGGTAAAGACACTGGAAGCTGTTCAGGGTACCGGCCGATATCTCTACTGAACACAGATATAAAATTGTTTGCAAAGGTACTGGCCGGAAGAGTTAGACAGGAAATGACAAAACTAGTACACCCGGATCAAACGGGTTTTGTTCAAGGTAGAGAGGGGAGAGACAACGGAGTAAGAACACTCTTGATACTCCAAAGAATGAAGGCAATGGGATCCCCAGGTCTACTCCTGTCGATAGACGCAGAAAAAACGTTCGACAGGGTAGACTGGGGATTTATGTTGCTTACTCTAAAGGGCATGGGGTTTGGACAGAGAATGATGGATTGGATTGCCGCCCTTTATATGTCTCCCACGGCCAAAATAAAGATAAATGGTAGTCTATCTCAAACTTTCTCAATGAAAAACGGTACAAGGCAGGGGTGCCCTTTGTCGCCACTCCTGTTTGTGCTTTCATTGGAACCTCTATTGGCCAGGATCCGTAACTGCCAAAAAAAAAGGGGGTTAAAATTGGAGAGGAGGAACACAAACTCTCTGCCTTTGCAGACGACGTCCTCTTCTACCTGGATAAACCCAAAACATCAATCCCAAACCTATTAAATCTATGCAGAGATTACGGGGAAATTTCGAATCTCAAAATAAACATCACCAAAACTGAGATTATGAGTATAAATATAAATAAACTGGAAGAGCAATTCCTGAAAGCGAAGTACCATTTTGCCTGGGTCAAAGAACTCAAATATCTAGGAATATTATTAGCAAATTCTATTAAAAAAATTTATAGGATAAACTTCATTCCCTTACTAAATGAAATTAAAATAGAAACAAAAAGGGTGGAAAATAGAGCAATATCATGGATAGGACGAATCAATTACTGCAAAATGGTTATTTTACCTAAAATCTTATATAAATTTCAGATGATTCCCATAGCCCTCCCGAGAGCATATTTCTCTGCACTAAAAAAATTAATTATGAATTATATATGGAGAAATAAGAAACATAGGATATCACTCCAGACCCTAAAACAACCAAAAAAAAGGGGGGATTAGCGGTACCGGATGTTAAAGGATATTACGACGCAGTGGTAATGACAAGAGTGGTGGAGTGGGCCAGAGCCAATAAAGAAAAAAGGTGGGTCAATCACTAGATTGCGAGGGGGGAGTGACCGGAAGGAGATGGAGTAGAGACAGATACTCTCCACACGCTGCACCACGCTCCTCCGCCCGACCATGAGTGAAGGAATCTTTCTCATTTTCCCCGCCTGAGATTCCCTGATTGAACCTGCCACTTCCCACTTTGCATCCAGCCTGCACTCAGCCTGCTCACACTCCGGTTAAAGGGGTTATAGCGGCGCGGTGGAGTACAACGGACGCCCGGACTATAGACCAGCCGGATTGCGGCGGAAAGGACCCAGGGCATGAGGAGGGAAAAAGCGCTGACTAACCCACCTGGAGAAGAGCCGCATAGGGTGCCATCGCGGGGTGAGCGGTTGCTTAAACCGTCGGGACCACCAGCTCCGGGCAGGCAGAGTCATCCATCCCAGCCAGAGATCCAGAGGTATTTCCCCTTGACACGGTCGGCTTCGAGTAAGCATCGCGAGACCGGGTCACATGATAGTGTGACGTGTGGGGAGACGCCAGCTGTAGCTCTCTCTGTCTCCCCAACTGTGTCTGCAGGGACACGTACGCTGTCTACAGGAGGAGAGGAGATTAGAGAGAATGGAGGTCTGAATCCGCAGATGGAGCTGAAGGAAAAACAGAGGGAAAAGGAGCAGTTTCAGACCCAGCCCTTACAGATCTCACAGGGAGACCATGAGACTGAGCTAAGTGTATTAAAAGCTATGCTGCAAGCTCTCCCCACAAAGGCTGACATGGAGGCACTGGTCAAACGCATGGAGGAATCCCACCGTAAGGATTTGGAGGTCGTACGGGAAGAAGTCCAGCAGATAACAGATAAGTTGGAAAGAGATGAACTGTTGTTGTCTAATTTGGATACACGAGTTACAATAATAGAGCAGACATATAAGGCAAAAATATCCCAGGTTGACCGTATTCAGCTTAGGTTGGAAGAAATGGAGGACCGTAGCAGACGCAAGAATTTAAGGTTCAGGGGGTCCCAGAAACGGTGGAAAAGGAGAACTTACAACTAACGATAAATGGGATATGCACTCAGTTGGTGGGCTCACCGCCCCCTCAAGGGTTTGAGTTTGAAAGGTTGCACAGAGCCTTGGGTCCCCGTCCAACGAATTTGGATAGACCGAGAGACATAATCGGGTGCTTCCATAGATATGCCCATAAAGAGTTGGTCAGTAGAGCAGCATGGAAGGCGGGGGGGTTGGATTTGAAGGGGCACAAATAAAAATCCTCCCGGACTTATCGAGAGCTACACTACAACGAAGGGCCATGTTGCGTCCGCTACTGGACAAAATAAAGGGGGCAGGAGGAAGCTATAGATGGGGTACCCAATATCTGTTACAGTCAAACGAGGGGCTGAATCTTATCTTGTACAGCAACACGAGGACCTACCTGGTTTGTTTAAATTTATGGGAATAGAGCCAATAGAAATTCCAGATTGGCTACAGCAGCTATCAAATATCAGAAAATAAGGCCAGGAGAAAACAGAGGAGAGACTGAAGAGCGGGGGGAAACCCTGGAGGGTGATTAGGGGGTTTCTTGCTCCCGGTCCGGCCCTCCCCCCCCTAAAAAGTTTTTTTTTTTTTGGAAATATGGATGGATTTCTTTTTTGCCTCCCTACTACTGCCAGGTTCCTCCACCTGAATTGTTAATTGCACAAATTGCACAAACTGCACTAACTCACAATTAGACACAGAAGAGATAAGAGATAAGAAGAAACACATTTTTGAAAACTGAGATACGGGACACGAATCACAAGATTAAAGGAGGAAGGGGGGGTTTTATTTGTATTTTTTACTAAATGACTATTTTTTTTGGGAGGGGGGAGGGAGAGTGGAGGGGAGGGGGAGTGGAGGGGGGAGGGGTTTTTTTTGTGTGTGGGGGGGATTTATAGTATTAAGGAGTAAATATATATATATATATTTTTTTTTTTTTTGTCACAAGAAATCAGTCTCATAGGACTCACAGGAATTATTGGACAGTATCTGCTAGAAGTGAGAAATAATGTGCCTAAGAGAGTTATAAAAAGTAAAGATACAAAGGAATGTGTAGAGGTACAGATGTAGGTAGAAATATGCAGATATGTATACACCCCTTTTTTTTTTTTAAACACAATAAGGGGAACGTGGGGGGACTGGGGTAGATGGTGGGGAGAAGGGGGAGGGGGCCGGGGGGGAGCGTGGGGTCCTATTTCTTTATTAAGCCTCTTACGTTACATATGGTGAAGAAAGGGTGAGGTCAAAATAAACAGTACAGTTCTTCTTTCCCTTTCCCCCCCCCTTTTTTTTTTTTTCTTCTCTCCCTCTTCAGAATGAGACTATAGTTATAAAGGCGGAGTCTCCGTCTAGGTCTCTCATCCCCCCCCCCCCCCCCAAAAAAAAAAAGAAAAAAAAAAAGAGTAAACACTATTTTAACCCAAGGGATGGGTATTAGATATGAAGAAATATTAATACTAAATAATCCGGGGAAACTAAATACATAGAAAGGCAGGAAGGGGGTGGAAGAGAGAGAGGGGGGGGAGGGGAGAAGGGGAAGGGATTGAGAGATAAGAAAGCAGTGAAAATAAGGGAGCTGGAAGTGGGAGGGAAAGGGAAGGTGAAGGGGAAGGGGAGAAAAGGGAAAGGGATGGAGTAAAATGGTCAATGACGGTCGGGGGAGGGATGGAGGGAAGCGGGGTGGAGCTACTTGATCGCTCCGTTATTCCCCCAGAGTAGGTATACACCCACGGTGATTACTGGAGAAGGATCCAGTCTTGGGTGTTTTTTTTCCCTTAGGGACATAGGGGGAGGGGGAGGAAATAGAGAAGGGAGGGGGGGTGACTGGGTTTTTTTTTTTTTTTTCCTCTCCTTCTCTCGAGATGGGGACAATAAAAATAACCTCTCTGAATGCGAGAGGACTGAATATTCCTGAAAAAAGGAAAATGATTTTGAAGGATTTAAAGAACTGGGATACAGATGTAGCTTTTGTTCAGGAGACCCACTTCAGGGGGGGGGAGCCTGCCATACCTCCAGAATAGATTTTTTCCTCACGTATACCATTCGATGAATCAAGAGGCGAAAACTAAGGGAGTATCAATTTTGATCTGAAACCGTGTGATTTGGACTCTACAAGATAAACGCCTGGACCCGAATGGCAGGTTCCTTTTCCTGAAGGGTAGCATAGGAGGGGTTAGGGTTACCTTGGCCTCGCTGTATGCACCAAATATTAAACAAGACAGATTTATTAAAGAAGTTCTTACAGAACTGGTCGAATTCTCAGAGGGAAAATTAATTTTGGGAGGGGATTTCAACACCACGTTGGATGCCAGAATAGACACATCCTCAGGGACCTCGTCGACACCAAGGAGTGTCAGAAGGGGGATAATAAAGAAACTGCATGAGATACAACTAGTGGATGTGTGGAGGATTTTACATGGAGAGGAAAAAGACTATACCTTCTTCTCTAACCCGCATCAGGTATATACCCGTGTGGATATGTTTCTTGTCCCTCACTATTTGATCACTTCGGTAACAGAGACAACAATTGGGAACATAACGTGGTCAGATCATGCTCCAATTAGTCTATGTCTCTCCCTTTCTAACGAGGTATTTGCCCAGGATAGAAACTGGCGCTTGAATGAGGGGCTGCTGCAAAATTCAGAAGTCAGGAATGATGTGGCTAAGGAGATTGCAGCATACTTTCAGGTCAATGACACACCAGGAATGGTATGGGAGGCTCATAAGACAGTCATCCGGGGAATCCTGATAAAACATGGATCTTATTTGAAAAAAAAACGAGATAAACAGATCAGGGAGATACTAGAGGAAATTCAAAAACTAGAACTCCAACATAAAAAAAAACAATTTCCCGAGGTTGGGAGAAAGCTGGGACAAATAAGGAGGCAAATCTTAGAGATTATGCGGTATAAAGCTAAGGCAATTATAAAGAGAGGCCAATTATGAGTTGGGGGATAAATGCAGTAAATTACTTGCAGGGAAACTTAAGGAAAAGAATAGGTCGGTATATGTTCCACAGACCAAAGGGAAAGAAGGACAGCCTAAAAAAAAAACCTAGAGAGATAGCCCAGACATTCGGGGAATATTACTCGGCGTTATACAATTTACCAACAGTAGGGGACAAACAGCTGGAGATAGAGGAATATTTATCTGTGGCAGGCATACCTAGACTGCCATCTTCAGTCCGAAAGAAGCTAGAGAGTCCTATATCTGTGGAAGAAGTAGGGGAAACTTTAAAGAAAGTGAAGTTAGGGAAATCTCCTGGCCCAGACGGATTCTCGGTAAGTTATTACAGGGAATTTTCCACGATATTAAACGGACAGATGGCAAAGTTTTTTAATGCAATCGGAAGTACGGCGGTATTCCCCCCGGAGGCACTTCTGGCTCATATTACTGTCATTCCTAAAGAGGGGAAGGACCCGGCCGAATGTGGCAGTTATAGGCCTATTTCATTGTTAAACGCAGACCTAAAACTTTTCTCCAAGATAATAGCGTCTCGGCTTCAACCATGGATAGCAGAGTTAGTAGATATGGACCAAGTGGGATTTATCCCAGGAAGGGAAGCTAAAGACAATACGACTAAAATACTTAACCTGGTGCATTATGTTGGAGAAAAAAAAATCCCCTGTGTGTTTTTGAACACCGACGCAGAAAAAGCGTTTGATAGGGTGAGCTGGCGTTTTTTGGAGGAAGTACTGAGACAGGTGGGAATAGGTGAACAGATGGTCAGATGGATTATGAGTGTATATACATGCCCACGTGCCTCAGTAAGGGTTAACGGAGTAATATCACCCCCTTTTAAAATTACAAATGGAACAAGACAGGGATGCCCCCTATCACCCTTGTTGTTTGCCCTTACACTAGAGCCCCTATTAAATAGGATTCGACAAAATGTAGACATTCAGGGAATCCAGATGGGAGATCAGACACATAAAGTAGCAGCATATGCGGACGACCTGCTTTTTTCAGTGACCAATTGTTTTTTTTTTTTTCTGGGGGGGTGGGGGTTTTTGGGAAGGGAGGGAGATTAAGATGAGATATGAACGAAGATGGACTAGGAAATAGGTACTGATAGATGAAAATGTGTGGAATATGTATTCACAGTTGTAACATTTTGTGTTGTTTATTGGAGAAAACAAAATAAAAGATATGTAAAAAAAAAAAAGAAAAAAGGTGGGTAAGTCTAGAAAATGAATTAGCACAGGCGAGGTTGGACAAGATAATTTGGAACCCTCCCCAATTTAGGACACTAGATAAAAACGCACATGAAATAACAAAAAATGCACTTAAAATATGGGACAATGTTTATAAAAAAATCGAGAAGGAATATAACTCACCTCTTATAGCACTAAAAAATAACGATTATTTTGCACCAGGTAAAACACAGGTAGGGGGTAACTGGATCAAAAAGGACACTGCACAATTAAGGGACATAACGAATGATGGCCACATAATAACACTGCAGGAGTTAAAACTTAAAAAGAATTTAATGGAAATTAATGAATGGAGGTACCAGCAGCTCAAACATTTTATCCAGGACCTCCCTTGTCCGCTGAGAGCGGGAGACCAGTTAACAGAATTGGAAAAAATATGTTCCACAGAAAGATCTAAAGGAACTACTTCAAAGTTATACAGGATCCTACTGAAGATGGATGAGCAGAACATACCTCCATTCATTAAAAAATGGGAAAGGGAACTCGGAACACAGCGGGATAGGGTCACAATAGATAAAATGTTGGCTCTGACACACTCCTCTGCGGTAGACAGCCGCACAGCGGAGATGTGCTTTAAATGCATATCCGGATGGTACATGACCCCGGATAAGTTAAGAAAATTTAGGGAAGAACAGACAGGAGAGTGCTGGAGGGGCTGTGGATCACCAGGAAATATGGCACACCTTTGGTGGGGATGCCCCAAGGTTAAGAGGTATTGGGAAAAAATTGTGGCCTGTGTGGAAGAGATCACAGGGAAACAGATCAAGATGGACCCATGGGTCATCCTGTTTCATGGGGGGGAAGAAGGCATAAAAAGCTACAGGAAAACGCTTGTACCGCATCTACTCAATGCCGCTAAGAGACTCATTCCAAGGAAGTGGCAAGAAGTGGAGTGCCCCTTAATCTGGGAGTGGATAGATGCCGTAGAAGAAACTTACAGAATGGAAGAACTAAGGGAGGGCATAGAGGGTAACAACATCTTACAAATCATGATATGGGATAACTGGAGGACTTCCAAGAAATCATGGAGTTACGCAGAAAAATTAAGGGTAGATACTTAAAAGATATATTAGATGAAAATTAGAAAGAACTAGAGGTATAAGAGACTGTTTAAGGTGAGATAGGGGGGGTGGGGGGGGGGGAGGATAAGAGGGTGATAATGTAATTGTAATCTTTTGTGCTTTTCAAGTAAGAGGAGTGATATTTAACAAATATCTATAATATATATATACATAAAAAAAAAAATCAAAAAAAAAAATATATAATATATATAAAAAAAAAAAAAGGAAGAAAAAAAAAAATATCTTTCACACAAGAAGAAGCGACACTAATGATGCAAAACCAATATAGAGATGCAATGGGCTGGTACGCAGAACATGAGCATATAACGCACACTCTATGAGGTTGAGTCTGAAGTGAAAAAATAAATAAATAAATAAATAAATAAAACAAAAAAGATTTCAAAAGTTCGAGTCACATAGACTTTTTAATAGGGTTCTAAAGTTCACACAAACGTGTTCGCAAGTTCTGGTGCGAACCGAACAGCTCGGCTCATCCCTATCCACGACCAGCACTGTTACCTCTAGACGCAGAGCCTGCTTGCCCTCGTGACTCTCTGCCTCTCCTTGTTGTCCTTTCAGACATTATAATGGCCTGCAGAGGACAAAGGCAGTACACACACCTTGTAGCTTTAGGTGCAAACTGCAGAGGACACAGGAAGTACACACAAAGTAGCTTTATATGCAAACTACAGAGCACACGTGCAGTACACACCAAGTAGCTTTATGTGCAAACTACAGAGCACACTTGTGCAGTACACACCAAGTAAATTTATGTGCAAAGTACAGAGCACACGTGCAGTACACACCAAGTAGCTTTAAGTGCAAACTACAGAGCACACGTGCAGTACACACCAAGTAACTTTATGTGCAAAGTACAGAGCACACGTGCAGTACACACCAAGTAGCTTTATGTGCAAACTACAGAGCACACGTGCGGTACACACCAAGTGACTTTATGTGCAAAGTACAGAGCACACGTGCAGTACACACCAAGTAGCTTTATGTGCAAACTACAGAGCACACGTGCGGTACACACCAAGTGACTTTATGTGCAAAGTACAGAGCACACGTGCAGTACACACCAAGTAGCTTTATGTGCAAACTACAGAGCACACGTGCAGTACACACCAAGTAATTTTGGCCCAGATTCTCGTAGATCGACGCATCTTTATGCCGGCGTAGCGCATCTCAGATGCGTTACGCCGACGTAACTTAGAGAGGCAAGCTCCGTATTCTCTAATCAGATGCGTGCATTTTTGCGCCGGCATATCGTAAATTTGTCGGCGTAAGACGGCGTAATTCAAAGTAGGAAGGAAGTGGGCGTGATCCATTTAAATGAACCGTGACCCCATGCAAATGAATGGCCGAAAGACCGGCGCATGCGCCGTCACGTGATCGCATGTCCCGCGCCCCTCTGCTCATGCTCACAACTACGCCTGGCGTAATTCCTAAGTTACGCCGGCCCACCATTTACGCCCAGGGCATAAATACGCCCAGACATGCGCCCGTCGAGTGCAAAAGTACACCTATTTGGTTTGGTTTGGTGGATATACTTTTGCGCTCTGATTGTGACCATGTCTGCCCAGAGTTCTGGGACCAGAAAAAAAAATTCTCCCCAGAGGAGAAGACCATTATCCTTGCTGGCATGGAGAGGTACTACGATCGCCTCCATGGGTCCCGTAGCAAGGACACAGTAAGGGCAGAAGGGACGCGATCCTTCAGAGGATCACTGACCAAGTCAATGCCGTGGGCAATGAGGCGAGGAGGCCCAAACACATCACCAAGAAGATGAATGATCTTCGAAGGAGGGTGAAGGAGAAGATGGCCCTTATGGCAAGGTATGCCAGGGGCACTGGTGGTGGCCCACCCTCTAGGGTCCGTCTGACTCCTGACGAGCAGGTTGTTGCTCGCTGCCTTCAGAGGGAGCAAGTGGAGGGAGTGCAGGGCTACGACTCAGTTGAGCCGCCCTTGAGGACAGGTAAGTGTGTTTTTTCTACTATCTGGTGTGTAGCATGTGAGGGGGGTGACGGGAATATGTGACAAGTGTGTGGGTCCACCAACATGTGAATGTTTTGTGTCATCTGCAGATATCCAGGAGGGAGCTGGGCCATCTGGTGCCTCTGCCTGTCCCACACTATTCCCTGATGATTCTGCCCCTGACCCCCTGGGAAGCCAAGAGGCATTGGTGGAGGGGAGTGGTGGCCAGACCTCCAGTGATGAGGTCATTCAGGATGCAGAACATATGGGTGAGGAGGTGTCCCTCTATCTCGAGGAGTCGTCCATCTCAGCTGGTCCTTCCCGGAACGTCAAGCCTCCAAACCTCAAGTCCCTCTGGCTCCATCCCCAACCCACCCATTCCCTCAAGTCCCTCTGGCTCCATCCCCAACCCACCCACTCCCTCAAGTCCCTCCCCCTATGCCAGGCCTGAAGCCTCTCCTGGCCCCAAGAAGGCAACCAGGAAGACCAGGGGGGTTACGGACTACCTGCCAGTGACCCTGACCACTGCCCAGGACACGCAGACCCGCCATATAGGTGAGATGGCCCAGGACATGAGGTGAGTGGCCGACAGCCTGGACTCCAGGGGACACATCACTGATGGTCTGCAGGACGTGGCAGGCAATACAGCAGCTACCCTTGTGGCAGAAGTGCGGACCCTGTCGGCGGCCGTCCAGGGCCACACAGCTGCCATTGAGGCTGAGGGGTTACGCTCACAGCAGATGCAGGCAGAGACCAACAGCATTCTGACCCGCATCGCTGTGGCGTTAGAGGGCAGGCCTCCAGCCATGGTGGATGCTCCTCCACCTGATGTCCCCCCCCACCGTCAACCAGGCAGTTGCGGAGCCATGGCCTTGGGCATGGCAGTAGCCAGGGCAATTAATTTTGTTTCGTTTTTATTTAATTTCTCTGGTTAAGAGAGTTTTATTTATTTAATTTCTCTGGTTAAGAGAGTTTTATTTATTTAATTTCTCTGGTTAAGATTTTTTTTTTGTAATAATGCACACGGTGAGGCGTGCAGATTAGTGTGACTGGTGTGTGAATGTGGGGGGGGGTGTCACTCCTGCCGGCAAAGGGGTGTCACCCTTGGCCGTGTGAATGTGATATGAATGTACTGCAATATATTTGGGGCCTTGGCGCGGCATTGCTGCTCCCAAGTCCTGCTTGGTGGACTTGGGCTAATCCAATGTGATGAGGATGTGGGGTGTTTGCTAGGGACCACAGTGGTGTGCATGCGTGCATTTTCCTTGTGCCATGATGAATGTGTGTGTTTAACGTGCAAAGATGCGTTCCACGAGACATCTCCTGACTGCTGATCCCTGTCTGGTTCAGGGGTCAGGTCATCACGTATGTCAATCTCCAGGCCCTTTCTCTCGTCAAAGTTGTGCAGAATGCAACATGCCCCGATGATCTGGCACACAAAGTTTGGGGAATACAACAGGGTCCCCCCAGACTTATCCAGGCATCGGAAACGGGACTTCAGGATGCCAAATGTGCGTTCCACCACTCCACGGGTACGTATGTGTGCAGCATTGTAGTTTTGCTCTCCTGTGGTTTGGGGATTCCGGAATGGAGTCATGAGATGGGGTCCAAGTGCATATGCAGAGTCACCTGAAAGGGAAAAGACAGGAGGATGTTAGTCATGCATGTGCCCCATGGGGTCAGACAGTCATGCCTGACTCCCATGTCACTCACCAACCAGCCAGTTGTCCCCGTACACGTTCTGTTCAAATTCTGTTGGGATGGTGCTTTGACGGTATATGTAGCTGTCGTGGCTGGACCCTGGGTGTTTGGCACGGACGTGCCATATGAGGCCTTGGGCATCGACTATCACCTGTACGTTGATGGAATGCCAGTGCTTTTGATTGCGGTATATGTGCTCTGTGTCACGGGGGGGCTGTAGTGCCACATGGGTGCAATCAATGGCCCCCACGGTGCTTGGGAATCCTGCAATTCTGACAAAATCCGCCCTTGCCTTATTCCGCAGGTGCTCCTGGGTGGGTCTGATGATGTGGTGGGACATGCGTCTGAGGATTGCGGGGACAACCTGGTGCACACATCTGCTCATGCTGGTTTGTGACATCCCAGCCACCACTCCACTTGTACGCTGAAAAGATCCACTGGCGAGGAAATGCAGTGTTGCCAGTACCTTGACCAGAGGCTGCACTGCATGTGAGCGGTGTGTCTGGCTGGTGATGTCATCATGCAGGGCTGTGGCTATTTCCTGGATGGCATCAGTGTTGAATCTGAAGATGCGATACACCCCCGAATCACCCATGCCAAAGATGTTTATGCGCATTCGGTATATCCTCTCCCGTGCCCTCTTCCTTCTCGCGCCTGGGCGCACACTAGTAGTGCTATGACCATGGATGCCCCTGGCATGTTGGCATACAGAAGTCTTGTCCTGCAAGTGTGGTTGCTCAGCTCGTCCGTAACAGTGCTGCTGAAGCTGCTCTCCAGCTGACCTGTACACGTCTGGTGCAAAGTTGCCCCTGCTTTATGAGGGGCAAGTTTAGGCCGGACGTACAGCTTACGCGCACCGCGCGTAGCCTGCGTCGGGCGGTCGTACGTTCGGGAATCGGCGCATCTCCATCATTTGCATATTTGAATAGGAAATCAATGGGGGAACGCAAGATGCTCCCGGCGTAAATATGCACCTACGCTACGCCGGCGTAGAAAAGTTACGCCGGTCGGAAGAAGCCTATTTTCAGGCGTATCTGGTTCTGTGGGTACGGCGCATAGATACGACGGCGCATATTTACACTTACGCCGCGCATCTCGAGATACGCCGGCGTAACTTCTTTGAGAATCTGGGCCTTTATGTGCAAAGTACAGAGCACACGTGCAGTACACACCAAGTAGCTTTATGTGCAAATTACAGAGCACAAGTGCATTACACACCAAGTAGCTTTAGGTGCAAACTACAGAGCACATGTGCAGTACACACCAAGTAGCTTTATGTGCAAACTACAGAGCACACGTGCGTACACACCAAGTAGCTTTATGTGCAAACTACAGAGCACAAGTGCAGTACACACCAAGTAGGTTTAGGTGCAAACTATAGAGCACAAGTGCAGTACACACCAAGTAGGTTTATGTACAAACTACAGAGCACAAGCGCAGTACACAGCAAGTAGGTTTAGGTGCAAACTACAGAGCACACGTGCAGTACACACCAAGTAGGTTTAGGTAAAAACTACAGAGCACAAGTGCAGTACACACCAAGTGGGTTTAGGTGCAAACTACAGAGCACAAGTGCAGTACACACCAAGTAGGTTTAGGTGCAAACTATAGAGCACAAGTGCAGTACACACCAAGTAGGTTTAGGTGCAAACTACAGAGCACACTTGCAGTATACACCAAGTAGGTTTAGGTGAAAGCTACAGAGCACAAGTGCAGTACACACCAAGTAGGTTTAGGTGCAAACTACAGAGCACACTTGCAGTATACACTGTTGGGTAGATTCACGTAGGGGCGCCTAAAATTAGGACGGCCTAGCCTACTTTTTTTAGGCTAAACCGCCGTAAATTATTTAGATTAGAAGTGATTCTCAAACCACTTACCGTAGCCTAAAACGAGCGGGCGTAAGCGCGCCTAATTCAAATGACTGGGAGGGGGGCGTGTAGTATTGAAATGAGGCTTGACCTCACGTTTTTCGACGTTTTTGCGTACTGCGCATGCGCCGGGCAACTGCATTTCCCAGGGCGCATTGCGGCTAAGTACGCCGTACGGCCCTATTGATTTCTACGAGGACGTAAACGACGTAACTCCCGATTCGCGGACGACTTACGCAAACGACGCTAAAAATTCGAACCTCGCGGCGGGAACGGTGGCCATACTTAACAATAGTTAGTCCACTAGAGCATAGCTCTAAATTTAGGCGGCCTATCCCTTACGGAAACGACGTAACTCGACGGTGTAGGCCCGGCGTACGCTCGTTAAACGTCGGGAATCGGCGTAACCCCTCATTTACATAATCTTGGCCGGCCGCAATGTAAGCGCCACCTAGCGGTAAGCCAGAACTTTGCAATCTTAGATATGTTTCTGTTAGAGAATACACTTAAACATAGGTCGGCTTAGATTCAGAGTTAGGTCGGCTTATCTGTAGATAAGCCGGCCTAACTCTTTGTGAATCTACCTATAAGGCCGCATACACACGATCAGTCCATCCGATGACAATGGTCCAAAGGACCGTTGTCATCGGTTAACCGATGAAGCTGACTGATGGTCTGATGTGCCTACAAACCATAGGTTAAATAACCGATCGTGTCAACATGGTGACGTAAAACACAACGACGTGCTGAAAAAAACGAAGTTCAATGCTTCCAAGCATGCGTCGACTTCATTCTGAGCATGCGCGGGTTTTTAACCGATGCTTTTGTATACTAACGATCGGTTTTGACCTATCGGTTAGGCGTCCATTGGTTCAATTTTAAAGCAAGTACCTATTTTTTTGACCGAAAAGATAACTAACCGATGGGGCCCACACACGATTGGTTTGGACAGATGAAAACGGTCCTTCAGTCCGTTTTCATCGGTTTTGACCGATTGTGTGTACGCGGCCTAAGTAGGTTTAGGTGCAAATTACAGAGCACAAGTGCAGTACACACCAAGTAGGTTTAGGTGCAAACTACAGAGCACACTTGCAGTATACACTAAGTAGGTTTAGGTGCAAACTACAGAGCACAAGTGCAGTACACACCAAGTAGGTTTAGGTGCAAACTGTTAGGTAGATTCACAAAGAGTTAGGCCGGCTTATCAGTAGATAAGCCAGCCAAACTCTGAATCTACGCCAGTGTTTGTTTAAGCGTATGCTCAAACAGAGATACGCTTAAACAAAGCTAAGATAGGACGGCTTGCGCCGTTCTATCTTAGCTTGCAATTTTTCTGCTGGCCGCTAGATGGCGCTTCCATTGCGGCCGGCGTAGATTATGTAAATTAGCTTGTACGCCGATTCCCGAACGTACGCCAGGCCGCCGCAGTTGAATTACGTTGTTTCTGTAAGGCCTTAGGCGGCCTAAAGTTATTCCACCTATGAGGTGGAATAACAATGTTAAAGTATGGCCGCCGCTCCCACCGCGAGGTTCGAATTTTTTACGTTGTTTGCTTAAGTCGTCCGCGAATCGGGAGTTACGTCGTTTACGTACACGTCGAAATCAATAGGCCCGTACGGCGTACTTAGCTGCAATGCGCCCTGGGAAATGTAGGCGCCCGTGTAAAGTGTAAAATAAACGTCAAAAACGTGAGGTCAAGCCTCATTTCCATACAACACGCCCCCCTCCAACCAATTTGAATTAGGCGCCCTTACGCCTGCTCGGTTTAGGCTACGCCGCCGCCGTAAATTACCAGGTAAGTTGATTTAGAATCATTACTAGCCTAAATAATTTACGGCGGCATAGCCTAAACAGGCTATGCTACGCCGCCCTAAATTAACGCCGCTGTACGTGAATCTACCCATGTAGAGCACAAGTGCAGTACACACCAAGTAGGTTTAGATGCAAACTACAGAGCACACTTGTAGCAAGATTCACATAGAGATACGAAGGCGTATCAGTAGATACGCCGTCGTAACTCCGAATCTGCACCATTGTATATTTAAGTGTATTCTCAAATTGAGATACGCTTAAATGTAGCTAAGATACGACCGCTGGCGCCGTCGTATCTTAGCTGTCTATTTTCGCTGGCCGCTAGAGGCGTGTACGCTGATTTACGCCTAGAATGCGTAAATCAGCGAGATACGCCTATTCACGAACGTACGCTTGCCCATCGCAGTAAAGACACGCCATTTACGTAAGGGGTTTTCAGGCGTAAAGATAAACCACCAAAAAGATGGAGCAGCCAATGTTAAGTATGGACGTCGGAACCCCCTGCGCCTGCTCACAACCACGCCGGCACAACTGCCTAAGCTATGCCGGATCTTCGCGTACGCCGTGAACATAACGTACTCCCAGCCAGACACACGTCCAATGCACAATACGCCGGCTTGTGTTCCCTGGTGCAGACCTGTGCATGTCTGTTGCCGGGTTGCACCTCATTTATGAGGAATAACTTTACGCCAGACGTACAACTTACGCGCATCTCACGTAGCATGCGCCGGGCACACGCACGTTCGTGAATCAGCGTATTTCCCTCATTTGCATGTTTGAATGGCTAATTAATGGGAGCAGCAACATGCGCCCAGCCCATATGTGCACCCACCCTACGCCGGCGTGTGCAAGCTGCGTCGGCGGGGTGTAGCCTGTTTTTAGGCGCATGTTGGTTCGTGGGTCTGCCGCACACATACGCCAGCGCACATTGGCACTTTCGTCGGCGTAACGTGTTATACGTCGGCGTAAGTGCTGTGTGAATCTGGGCCTAAGTAGGTTTAGGTGCAATCTACAGAGCACAAGTGCAGTACACACCAAGTAGGTTTAGGTGCAAACTATAGAGCACAAGTGCAGTACACACCAAGTAGATTTAGGTGCAAACTATAGAGCACAAGTTCAGTACACACCAAGTAGGTTTAGGTGCAAACTGGTGCCGCCGGGTCTGCCTCCCCTCCGCATGCACAGCAGCAGTGTTGGCCTCTACTGCACCTGCCAACCTCCTCACCTCCGCCGTGAGGACTGCTGTTGCAGCCTGCTGCTCCCCCATGCAGGTCACCATCAGGGCTGGTGCAAGGATTTTTGACACCCTAGGCGAAGCCTCATTTTGACGCCCCCCCCCCTCGCGCACACACCATTCGCTCCCCATATGTACCCCCCTGCACATCTGTCCCCCCTCCCCACATACACACCAGTTCCCACTCAGAGAGGCCCGGAGCAAAACAGCAGGACATCAGCGCAGGGCCGGCCATGACGGGGTTAAAGAAAAACCCTGCCATGGTCGGAGGGAGGGGTCAGTGAGGAAGGAGAGCGGTGGGAGGGAGGTTATATATTTCCCCTCCCACGCTTCCCGGGTAACACGTGGGGAGAAGTTTCTTTGCTGCTGGGGACTTGCTGCTCTGCCAGAAACGAAAAGGGGTGAGGTAGGCCGCGATCGGGGAAAATTTTTACAGTTTTTTCGGCGTTTTAGGCCAGCGCTGCTGGGGGAAGCTAGGCTCTGCCAGAAAAAAAAAAATGAGCGCCGCTAGGCCGCAGCCGGGGACTCAATTTTAAGCACACCCAGCGGCCTGTAACATGGCTGGGGTCGAGGCTATGCTCGCCCAGCTCAGGCAGGAGGCGGATCGCCGCGGTGAGGGGTGGCTGCAGTCTATGCTGGGGCTGCTCCTCCCGCACGGGGACACGGGGAACGATTCACCCATCCGGGGGGGCGGGGGGGGCGCATACTGCCACCCAGAATATAGCCAGCAATTCACCCGTCCGGGGGGGGAGGGGGACACCCCGCGATGCAGGGTGTCCCGGCCTCCGGCACGCTATTCCCCGGGACCGTCCACCCGGTCCCACAGGAGAGGGGGTAGCCCCATCCGGGCCGTCTCGGGCCCACCCGCAAAACGGACAGCGTCGGCGGCGGGGGGGCGCCAGGAGAAGGACACCGATCGGCAGCGGGGAACGGGGAGGGGGCGGCCAGGGGGCTCCAATGCGGCGGCCAGGTCCGCTCGGCGAGAAGATCAGAGGGATGCGGGCTCCAACCCCGGTTATGCACCGGTGGGCCGAGAGCCTCGGCAAAGCACATCTGTCCCTGCGGTGGCTAGCTCTTCAGCATCCGCGGCTAGCCACCTCCAATCCAGCCCCGTGGTGAGGGAGCGAGGGGGAGGGGAAGACGACAGAGTGTCCGAAGCGCCGAGAAAAGCTACGCAGAAGTCGGTGCACGGGTCCAGGGCGCGCAGCGAGAGTGAGTCCAGCTCTGGGCCCGCGGCTCCCAGCCCCGAGTCGCCTGGAGGGCTTTCATCTGGTGAGGAGGGTCGGCATGGAGATCGATCGGAAGGGGAGCTGTCGGAGGAGGAAGTTGTGCCCAGGACGGAGGTCGCAGCGCGGGAGCCAAGCCGGACGGCTGGTGGGATTGCTTCCAGACAGCCCGGTGAGTCGCTTTTGGCTTTGCCTTCTATTTTACAAAATGTGGGGGTGTTAGCGGGGGGACGGGGGGGGGGGGTCCCCGTAGTCGAGGGGGGGTGCCCGCAGGGGTGAGTAGTGGTGATTCTGGTACACTGGGGGATGCGGGTTTGCACCGGTTCCTGGCGGGTTTGGAGACGTTGGTTAGTCAGCTGAAGGGTGGGGTCAGCCCCGCCATTAGCCCGGCGGCAGCATGGGGAACGGCGGGGGGATCCGGGGTTACGGCACCTGCAGTAGCGGTCGCTGTGCCGGGGGCTGTGGTGCCCGTGGACAAGGGACAAGAGGTAGGGGCAGTGGCGGCAGGTGTCGTGGTGCCGCCTACGGAAAAGGGGGATGCGGGGGTCGATTCCGCGAAGAAGAGAGAGTTGGTCCGGTTGGCGGACGCGGCTAAAGGGGAGGTTTACACGTGTTGGGAGGCACCGCTGGGTTCGCATTTGAAGCCGGAGGTGCGGGAAAAGATTTGGAAGAGTGAATATGTAGAGATATTCGCGTTGTTACCGCTGGAAAAGTTTAACCTTGATAGGGTTAAGCCGGAAGAGTCCAAGAAAGAGGACGAGGAGAAGAGGAGGTATAGGCTTATACCTAGGACTTTTGCGAATTGGTCGCAGGCCTATTCGATCATGGCGAGCGTGATCGGTGAGAAAAACCCCGAACATTGTTCGGCGCTTTTCAGTTACCAGGAGGCGATTAGCGAGGCCTACCGGTGTTACGGGGGCACGGGGTGGCTCCGGTATGATGAGCAGTTCCGGCAACGCCGGGCTATCAGGCCGGATATTAGGTGGGACACTAAGGACATTGGCCTTTGGATGCGGCTTATGTCGGCCCCACGGACGTCCACGCCGTTTTTTCAGGGGGGGGGCGGTGGAACCTCTTCCCCAGGACAGTCGGCCGGAAAGAAGAAGGGGGTCTGCTGGCAGCAGAAGGTACAGTGGGTCAGGCAGGAGAATGGTCAGACGATCCGTAGTCAGGGCAGGCGGCAGGCAAGGAGAAACAGGTACAAGCCGGGTGATCAGGAACAGGTACAACAGGAACAAGGATACAAGGGTCACAGGGGGCGCTGTAGACAGGTCAGCAAGAAGTGCAGGGATCAGGATCCTTTTGAATCCAAGTTTGGCGCCAAAACGGCGTCCTCACGTGCACGCGCGCTGCCGCCGCCGGTGCGCGCGCCTGTGCGCATTACGGTGCGCGATTGTGCCGCGATTGCTGGTGCGCGCGCCCGTGCGCGCCGAAGTGCCGCTACTGCCATCTAGTGGCCGAAATTGTTCATGACATATGGTCTGACATTGTGGGCAGGTCTTCATGGCGGATGGCTAGATCGTGGGAAGGTGTGAACAGGGCCAGGAGAAAGATTAATCGGGACGTGGCTAAATTTGTGATCCGGAACGGCGGGTTGGTGGTTAGACACCCTGAGTTGGAGGTGGATACGTGGAGGTATCAGCTGAGAGATGGAGTTCATTTGACCGACGTGGGGATTGACATGTGGGTGTTGGGCCTACAGGACGGGATACAGCGAGCATTGAGGGTGTGGAGGTGCGCCCAAAGGTAAGGAATTACCTTTGGGTGCTGGTGGCGGGTGTTTTGGACTTTGCAGGAGAAGAAATTACCCTGAAGTGGATGCCATTACCCAGAGGTGGTATGGGTTCTGAAGGGGCTGTTAGTCCAGTCTACCAAGGTCAGTTGGTCGTCTCTGAGTCAGTTTTTCGGCTTGAGGCCTAAGACCAGAGTTAGGTACTGCAGTGCTCATAAAACGTTTTAGAATGGTTACAAGTGTGTTAATGTCCCTGCAAAGTCCAGCACCAGCAGGGTTAAAATGTTGTATCTCAGGTCTAATAAAGGTTTATGTGTGAAAATGTTATTTAATGTTATTTAATATTTAAAAGGTTATTTAAAAATAAATGGAGGCTGCTACGGCCAGTTTTTTACTCCAAAGATTACAGTAGTGGTGTCGGTTATTTATTAAGGTAAAGGTTGAGTAAAAATGTGGGGGCTTAGCAGATAAGGGGTTAATGTATTTATACCATAGTCATGTACCTCCCTGCACATATGTTTCCCCCACACCAGTTCCCACTTTGTACCCCACTGCACATCTGCCCCCCCACACCAGTTTCCACTCTGCCCCCCCCCCCACACACCTGTATCCCCCCACACAAGTTCCCACTCTGTACCCCCCTGCACATGTCCCCCCCACACCAGTTCCCACTGTGTACCCCCCACACCTCCCCCCCCCCCCCACACACCAGTTCCCACTGTACCTCCCTGCACATCTCTGCCCCCCCCCACCAGTTCCCACTCTGTACAAACCCCCACACCTGTCCCCCCCACACACCAGTTCCTACTGTACCCCCCTGCACATGTCCCCCCCACACCAGTTCCCACTCTGTACCCCCCCACACACACACCTGTCCCCCCACTCACCAGTTCCCACTGTACCCCCCCTGCACATCTGCCCCCCCACACCAGTTCCCACTCTGTACCCCCCCACACACACCTGTCCCCCCACTCACCAGTTCCCACTGTACCCCCCCTGCACATCTGCCCCCCCACACCAGTTACCACTCTGTACCCCCCCCCACTCACCAGTTCCCACTGTACCCCCCCTGCACATCTGCCCCCCCACACCAGTTACCACTCTGTACCCCCCCCACACACACCTGTCCCCCTACTCACCAGTTCCCACTGTACCCCCCTGCACATCTGCCCCCCTCACACCAGTTACCACTCTGTACCCCCCCACACTCACCTGTCCCCCCACTCACCAGTTCCCACTGTACCCCCCTGCACATCTGCCCCCCCCCACACCAGTTACCACTCTGTACCCCCCCACACACACACACACCTGTCCCCCCACTCACCAGTTCCCACTGTACCCCCCCCTGCACATCTGCCCCCCCACACCAGTTACCACTCTGTACCCCCCCCACACACACCTGTCCCCCCACTCACCAGTTCCCACTGTACCCCCCTGCACATCTGCCCCCCCACACCAGTTACCACTCTGAACCCCCCCTACACACATCTGTCCCCCCACTCACCAGTTCCCACTGTACCCCCCCCCCACACCCCCCCCCCCACTCACCAGTTCCCACTGTACCCCCCCTGCACATCTGCCCCCCCACACCAGTTACCACTCTGTACCCCCCCCACACACACCTGTCCCCCCACTCACCAGTTCCCACTGTACCCCCCCTGCACATCTGCCCCCCCACACCAGTTCCCACTCTGTACCCCCCCACACATCTGCCCCCCACACCAGTTCCCACTCTGTACCCCCCCCCACACTCACCTGTCCCCCCACTCACCAGTTCCCACTGTACCCCCTGCACATCTGCCCCCCCACACCAGTTACCACTTGAGGCTTGAGGCCTAAGACCAGAGTTAGGTACTGCAGTGCTCATAAAACGTTTTAGAATGGTTACAAGTGTGTTAATGTCCCTGCAAAGTCCAGCACCAGCAGGGTTAAAATGTTGTATCTCAGGTCTAATAAAGGTTTATGTGTGAAAATGTTATTTAATGTTATTTAATATTTAAAAGGTTATTTAAAAATAAATGGAGGCTGCTACGGCCAGTTTTTTACTCCAAAGATTACAGTAGTGGTGTCGGTTATTTATTAAGGTAAAGGTTGAGTAAAAATGTGGGGGCTTAGCAGATAAGGGGTTAATGTATTTATACCATAGTCATGTACCTCCCTGCACATATGTTTCCCCCACACCAGTTCCCACTTTGTACCCCACTGCACATCTGCCCCCCCACACCAGTTTCCACTCTGTACCCCCCCCCACACACCTGTATCCCCCCACACAAGTTCCCACTCTGTACCCCCCTGCACATGTCCCCCCCACACCAGTTCCCACTGTGTACCCCCCACACCTGCCCCCCCCCCCCACACACCAGTTCCCACTGTACCTCCCTGCACATCTCTGCCCCCCCCCACCAGTTCCCACTCTGTACAAACCCCCACACCTGTCCCCCCCACACACCAGTTCCTACTGTACCCCCCTGCACATGTCCCCCCCACACCAGTTCCCACTCTGTACCCCCCCACACACACACCTGTCCCCCCACTCACCAGTTCCCACTGTACCCCCCCTGCACATCTGCCCCCCCCACACCAGTTCCCACTCTGTACCCCCCCACACACACCTGTCCCCCCACTCACCAGTTCCCACTGTACCCCCCCTGCACATCTGCCCCCCCACACCAGTTACCACTCTGTACCCCCCCCCCCCACTCACCAGTTCCCACTGTACCCCCCCTGCACATCTGCCCCCCCACACCAGTTACCACTCTGTACCCCCCCCACACACACCTGTCCCCCTACTCACCAGTTCCCACTGTACCCCCCTGCACATCTGCCCCCCCACACCAGTTACCACTCTGTACCCCCCCACACTCACCTGTCCCCCCACTCACCAGTTCCCACTGTACCCCCCTGCACATCTGCCCCCCCCCCCCACACCAGTTACCACTCTGTACCCCCCCCCACACACACACACCTGTCCCCCCACTCACCAGTTCCCACTGTACCCCCCCCTGCACATCTGCCCCCCCACACCAGTTACCACTCTGTACCCCCCCCACACACACCTGTCCCCCCACTCACCAGTTCCCACTGTACCCCCCTGCACATCTGCCCCCCCACACCAGTTACCACTCTGAACCCCCCCTACACACATCTGTCCCCCCACTCACCAGTTCCCACTGTACCCCCCCCACACCCCCCCCCCACTCACCAGTTCCCACTGTACCCCCCCTGCACATCTGCCCCCCCACACCAGTTACCACTCTGTACCCCCCCCACACACACCTGTCCCCCCACTCACCAGTTCCCACTGTACCCCCCCTGCACATCTGCCCCCCCACACCAGTTCCCACTCTGTACCCCCCCACACATCTGCCCCCCACACCAGTTCCCACTCTGTACCCCCCCCCCACACTCACCTGTCCCCCCACTCACCAGTTCCCACTGTACCCCCTGCACATCTGCCCCCCCACACCAGTTACCACTCTGTACCCCCCCACACACACACCTGTCCCCCCACTCACCAGTTCCCACTGTACCCCCCCTGCACATCTGCCCCCCCCACACCAGTTACCACTCTGTACCCCCCCCACACACACCTGTCCCCCCACTCACCAGTTCCCACTGTACCCCCCTGCACATCTGCCCCCCCCACACCAGTTACCACTCTGAACCCCCCCCTACACACACCTGTCCCCCCACTCACCAGTTCCCACTGTACCCCCCCCCACACACACACCCCCACTCACCAGTTCCCACTGTACCCCCCCTGCACATCTGCCCCCCCACACCAGTTTCCACTCTGTACCCCCCCCACACACCTGTATCCCCCCACACAAGTTCCCACTCTGTACCCCCCTGCACATGTCCCCCCCACACCAGTTCCCACTGTGTACCCCCCACACCTGTCCCCCCCCCACACACCAGTTCCCACTGTACCTCCCTGCACATCTCTGCCCCCCCCACCAGTTCCCACTCTGTACAAACCCCCACACCTGTCCCCCCCACACACCAGTTCCTACTGTACCCCCCTGCACATGTCCCCCCCCACACCAGTTCCCACTCTGTACCCCCCCACACACACACCTGTCCCCCCACTCACCAGTTCCCACTGTACCCCCCCTGCACATCTGCCCCCCCACACCAGTTCCCACTCTGTACCCCCCCACACACACCTGTCCCCCCACTCACCAGTTCCCACTGTACCCCCCCTGCACATCTGCCCCCCCACACCAGTTACCACTCTGTACCCCCCCACCCCCCCCACTCACCAGTTCCCACTGTACCCCCCCTGCACATCTGCCCCCCCACACCAGTTACCACTCTGTACCCCCCCACACACACCTGTCCCCCTACTCACCAGTTCCCACTGTACCCCCCTGCACATCTGCCCCCCCACACCAGTTACCACTCTGTACCCCCCCACACTCACCTGTCCCCCCACTCACCAGTTCCCACTGTACCCCCCTGCACATCTGCCCCCCCCACACCAGTTACCACTCTGTACCCCCCCACACACACACACACCTGTCCCCCCACTCACCAGTTCCCACTGTACCCCCCCTGCACATCTGCCCCCCCACACCAGTTACCACTCTGTACCCCCCCTGCACATCTGCCCCCCCCACACCAGTTACCACTCTGTATCCCCCCGCACATCTGCCCCCCACACCAGTTCCCACTCTGTACCCCCCCCGCACATCTGCCCCCCACACCAGTTCCCACTCTGTACCCCCCCACACACACACCTGTCCCCCACTCACCAGTTCCCACTGTACCCCCCCTGCACATCTGCCCCCCCACACCAGTTCCCACTCTGTACCCCCCCACACACATCTGCCCCCCACACCAGTTCCCACTCTGTACCCCCCCACACACCTGTCTCCCTCTCACACACCCGTATCCCCCCACACCAGTTCCCACTCTGTACCCCCCTGTATATGTCCCCCCACACACCAGTTCCCACTGTACCCCCCTGCACATCTCTGCCCCCCCCACCAGTTTCCACTCTGCCCCACACACACACATATATATCTGCCCCCCACACACACAAACCAGTTCCCCCTCTGTACACCGTGCAATGCACAGTAAAGCAGAGTACATTTTTTAATTTCTTGTGACTGGGTGCAGGATGCTGCAGCACTGAGCATCCTGCATGTGCTTACACTAATGTACCTAATGAACCGCGCTGCTGCCCGTCTGTCTCCTCTTCTCACATTCTCACTACAGATCCCCAAGCAACCAGGAGGAGGGGGGAGGAGGGGAAATCGGACATCGCGGCAAGCACGGACTTGCAAGCAGGGCTTCAGACACCATCTCACCCTGGCCACTTCAACTTCCACTGACCACCATCAATCAAGCAGCACTTCCGGCCAGCTGCTGTCCCGGCTCTCTCCCCTCATCTCACCGCCGCTGCTACGGTCGGCACTGCAGGCTAAGAAAAGCGATGTCTCCACAGGCGCAACTGCCCCCTAGCCTGGTGGCTGGCGCCATAAGGCATGTTTTTTAAAATGCAGGTCCAGGAGATATTTTAATGATC